>NW_027466066.1:2587500-2752500 GCF_046127955.1 Nelusetta ayraudi | reverse complement strand
GGGAGGGTGGCGGAGCTTTTAAGGGGATTGTTTCTCTGAGTGAAGAACGGGAGGTGAACGACGAAGCAAACCAGAAGAATGGAAATGATTTCAGGAGTTGCCGTCAGCCGGACAACCGGTTGTAGTGATTCTCGTACGTCAGCTAGCCGTCGGTGTCCGTGAAAACATCCGGGAATGGAAACAGCGGCCACTAGTGGAGCGCAACGATACAAGACTTGGAATGAATTCAACACCAAGTAAATACAGGGCCGGTATCTCCAATTACGATACTGATACTTTTCATGACTCTGAAGTGTTTTTGTGTTTCTTGCCCCTATGATATAAAATATAAAATATTTGTCAACACCACTCAAAGCCTGGCTCACTTTAGAACAGAAGGACCTGGGAGTTTGCCCTCCATTATTTCTTTCGCCTTTGAAGTTGTCCTGTTAAAATTATTTCATGAGGAGGTAAAAAAAAGAAAAAAGAAAAAAAGAAAAGCACTGTATTGCAAGTTATGGGCAACCCTGTAGTTTACGTGCTGTAAACAAAGTAATCAATACATCCAAACTCAATATCTAGACACGAATGTCACAGGTATCGATGTCATCAATCTTTTGGATCGATACGGCCACCACGGGCGGTCATGTGGGCTGAACGTTGGCCACGTCAGAGGTGCGTCAGGCCAAACTTGTTTCCGTGCACTTTGCACATTCGCTTTGACTCCAAATAGGCACGCTTAAGCACGTACAGTCAGCACACTTTTGTTTTTTTCCCCCCCTTCCAGTTTTGCCCTTGTCGTACACTTTCAAAATGCGACATCCGTCAAAACGCAGCAGAACCCAGTCGGACGTCGACTCCGGCGGGAGGGTGATGGTGGTGGTGGATGTGGATGTGGGGGGGGGGGGGGGGGGGGGGAGAGCACGCCCTCCCCTCGCCCTGCATCCCAATGAATGCGGCTCAGACCTAATGACACATCTGCTGCTATAATCACCTATTCAGCCGCGGCAGACAGCCGGAAGAGAGGAGCGCCTGTCTTGTCCATCGCTGCACCCCCATCCCACCCCCACCCCCGCCCCCATCCCCCAGCTCCGCCTCTAACCGGAACAAACCCCCGAACCACAGGACCCTGCTGTCTGCCTTCCTCTGGACCGTCCGAGCTCAGGCCACCCCTGCACCAGAATAAACTTTAATTTGGTGTCGCCATTGCGTGACATCACGCAGCAAACAGCCCGATGCGGCAGTTGTGCTTCGTTACTTGGCTTCAGAACCGTTCACACAATCACAGTTCCTAGAAACCGTGCCACTCAGCGTTTCGAAGCAATCGGATGTTTTTGTTTTGTTTTTTCCTCTGAGAATGACAAATCGCCGAGGGGGTGGGAAACTGAACATATTCATATGGAAACAGCTGACACAGAGTGAACAAAGTGGCATCCTCCGCGCAGAGCACCTCCACTCTGTGGTTGAGCGGCTTTCAATCCGCTCGGCCCTTTTTTTTTTTTTCTTGATGTCACAGACAGAAGGGACCGAGGTCGCACTGATTACTCTCCCGGTCGCTTTTAGTCTCCTCCCAAAGACGCGGAGGGTCTGACAACAGGGCCTCAGCTTTAACAGGAAGACTAAATAAATAACTCAATAAACAGGATATTTTCCAACCACTCTGGAATTAATTGAGGAATGAAAATGTGGCATTAGAGTGAACGATGACAAGTCTTTCAAAAAAAAAAAAAAAAAGCAATTTCCCAGAGAATTCAACATGTTTCTAAAGGCCTGGTGGAGGGGGGGCCAAGTGGGTCAGTGTGGGTGATGTGCTCCCAAGAATGCGCTTTTATTTACGAGGCTGAATGGGAACGAGGAGAGCAGCGGCACAAAAAAGCGCCAGCAAAAACGTGCAGAGGCGGCACTTGTTCGTTTGACGCGAAGCTGTGGTGCCGCTGCTTCCGCATGCGATCAGTCGAAAGGCGACTCAATTCCATAGTAGAGTTCAAATGGGCTGCCTCCACTCTCTTGACTTGCAATGGGGAAACAGGTGGGATAAAATAAGCGCGGGGTGCTAAATATAGACAGCTGAATCACACACGCTGCAGTTAATGCTGCGGTGGCTTTAAAGAGATGGAGACCCGCATCAAACGTCCTCAGGACAGTGTCCATGCCCCCCTCACTGACAAACTGCCCACCCACCCTCACACACACACACATAGACTATCTCCCCCAAACTGCACTACACGCACTACCTCGCCTTACTGTGAATACTTTGTATATTTATCTTTGTCTATTTTAATCCTATTTTATTTGTTTTATCTTATTTATTTTATTTTTTATCTATTATATTTTTCTCTGCCTTGCACCGTGGGTCTGTGAGGATTGAAATTTCATTCATTATGTCATATGTCGAGTATGTGTGATGTCTGACAATAAAGTTGAGTTGAGTTGAGATGAGTTCGCTCACACATCGTATAGTCAGGTTTTGGAATTCAAACCTGCGCCTTCTCACAGATTCTTTGTCCTTATGTAGACATAAAAAGAAAGTCAAAGATGCTCTGACGTCAAAAAGATTTTGTGTTTTAGAAGTTTAAGATTTATGTACGGCTTCAACACGAGACGTTTTGTTGTTTTTTTTACTAAATTCTTGTTTGAATATAACTTCCGGTAAATGGCGTCTTGTGATATTCTACATTGTCGTGTTTTTTAACTCTTTATTTTGGAAAATAACACAAAAACTGAGTCAAATGAATCCTCTCAGCAGAATGCACCAGCAGCACAACTTCACTCGGTGCGATGCCTGTTTTTTCAGCCATTGGTGGGAACTTTCTCTCATTGCACAAATTCACTGTCCGTACACTGTGTGATGAAAGTCAATGCAATCAGAGCCCGACAGTTCCTGTTACGTCGTCATATTTACAGCTGCTATATATACATAGAGCCAATATACAAAATGTCTGTACTGGGAGGGTCGGGGGGTAGTGCTACTGCTCTCTTTTAATCCCCCTACATGAAGTGGAAAACTTCCTCTGTATACATTATCAGCGTGATCTGAAAGTAAAACTTCATCCAGGAGAAAAGTAAACACTGGACGCATGTCAGCTGTGCCAGGAGGACGCAAGGATGCAACACTGATGGTGCGTGTGTGTGTGTGTGTGTGTGTGTGTGTGTGTGTGTGTGTGTGTGTGTGCGTGTGTGCGCGCGCGTGCTTCTGGGTGTGTCTTGGCAGAGGCCGAGTAAACTGCGATTAGCGCTAAAGGCTGCGAGGCGCTAGACTTAAAAACAGGTCTGCCCACCTAGCCAGGCCCTCAAAGCTGATCTGGAGATAGGAGGGCTTGCACAACCAGCCGTGCCTGTGTGAGTTGTGACTTGAGTGCGACAGCACGACTTGTGAGTTATCCAGCCGGTTCCATCACCATCCATGTTCTCTCCTCGCTGGGTAAAATATTATAATTTGTCACAAAAAAAAACAAAACAACAACAGCGACCAGACAATCGTCGGTCTATCGGGTTCACCAAAGGACGGTGACCTCTGACACCACAAAAACTAAGGGGGACGGAGAGACAGGAGGCCGGGTTTCATTTCTGAAGTGGTTCACTTCCCCGACCTGTGGACAAAGCCAAGCGGAGAGAAAAAAAAAAGGGGGGGGGGGGAGGATGGTGATGATGCATCTGTCACCCGCTGTGACTGACTGATCGTCCTGACAATAGACAAAGCCCTGCCCATCTCTCAGGCCACGTTTACGTGGACTCAGTCACTGTGCCCCTGGATAAAAGGGGCTCCGGGTACTTCCGCCCTCAAATGTGCGACAAACATAAACAAAAAAAAGCCCCCGCGATGTCGGGCATTCCAAGCAAACATTTGTACTCCTCGCCCTGCCTCGCTTGCCTTCCGGCCAGGTTGGACACTTCTCGAAGCAACCGACAACTCAAAGACAGCGCCCACATCGCTAAAGAATGCATCCGAATATCTCACGAAGCGAACGACGAACATTGCCATGAAGACCCACAGTTGGGCGGCATGATAATTTTCAAAAAACAAAAACACAAACAAACAAGTAAACCTACAGTCGAAAGAATAACAATAATCCAGCTGATCGCGACTGGAGAGTCGATAAATCACTGCATTTTAGTGAGATGATGTGATTAGGAGCTCATGCTACAGCGGCTCAAGCTAGTGTTTAGTTTTTATTTCTCATTGTTCTTGTGGCTACAGCAAGAGATCTAATTCCGTGACTTGTTTGAGCGGCGAAATGACGTAGACCACAGCATTTATTTTGACGCTAAATTTGCGCAACACTACTTCGGAACATGGGATGGAATAACCTAGCCCGCCTGCTACTCACTGTTGCCGCTAATGTTAGCAAGTTTAAAGCAAAACTTGGGGAAGTTGTATTCGTACGCTAGCAATATAAGCTAGCGGACAACATTTTTCGTTAATTTGCAAACGGCGCCTTAATTTGGCATCATGTGTGCGATAGATTTACATAGTAAAAGTTGACTTTGCACTGGAATGTTTAGTAGTGTGTCGCCAGATTTTTGCTCCTCGGTGCTTGGTCCGCGCTCGGATATCGAGTTGCTGGCTAATACCATCAATACGTGCCCAAAACTTGGATTCGAAAAAGTTAGATCAAAGCCAGCGTTAACGAGGCGTTGCTTTTGCTCAGCAAACCAAGAGCCATTCGGTTTAGTGTTCAAAACCGAATGGATCCTCTGAACCAAAACGGCGATTAATTACAACTGAAATTTCGTCATTTATTGCCTTCATTGTTAATGCTATACTGAACCTAAAATATCCCACCCGGCCAACTACACGAATAAGCCAGTCAACTAGCATGCTAAGCTAAATAGCGACCCTTAAAAGCTAGCACCCAAGACGGGTGCTCGGTGGAGACATCCCCAAAGCAAACTGGATTACAGGGCACCCTGGAAAAAAAAAACAAAACAAAACAACTTCATTGTCCAGAAAGCCAGCGGTGACTTACCGTATATATGACTCCTCGTCCGATTGTAACTGTTAGTCCAATGGTGTACGACCATAAACAAGTTTGACCAAGTTGAGGGAGGAAAAAAAAAAAAGCGGAGATGTGGTGTTTGTTTCGGCGTTCCGGCTGCTTGTTGCGCCTCCGCTAAGCTGTGCGTTGCTAATGCTAAGCCCAGCTAAAGCAGGCTACTCGTATCCCCTCCTCCAGAACATGGCGGGCACAGTGGGAGGGAAGGGAAGGGGAAAGGAAGGGAACGGGGGGGGCTGGGAAGGGTGTGACCAAGGCGGCTTGACTTTCCGTCGGAGGGAGGGGGCGCTCATAGAATATCGTCACAGCGAGATATTCAACAATCATCTCTTGTCACCTCTTTTGACCGGGCCCTATTTTTGGCATGACACCGTGAGCTTCAGAATACCACCTCCTCCGTGAGCCCCCCCTACAGAGGCCTGTTAACCCCCCACTCCTTTTTTTTTTTATTTTTTATTTTTATTTTTTTTCCTTTTTTTAAAGGAGTCTCATATAGCAGAAGTCAAGAGTTCAAAGAAACCAAACTGTTTAAAACATGACTCAGCGCTCCGTCACTCACTTCATTAACGGGGCTCACTACGAGAAGCTATTTCTGACCATCGCCTCTGTTTCTCTTTCCACGAACAAATATGTCATCTCGTGACACATGGGCATGTCAGGCTTTGTGACTGTCAAAAGCGACAGCCTCCGCGAGCGTGTTACAGGTGTGTCAGTACAAGCGCGACAGCATTCCACCGCCCAGTGTGTGCTGTTTTTCTTCACGCAACTGCCTCCTCATCAGCCCGGATGTTGAACCTTACCAAGGGAGGGTCGCCGTCCTCTTTCAGACGCTTTTCAAATAAGGCGCTAATTATAGAGTAAAATGCTCCCCTAAACGAGTCCAGTGAGCTATGAATAGATATCGAGATGTGGCGAGGGAGAGTGTGGCGTTTAAAAATAGTGGTTGGGTGTCGTACGGCTGAGCCAGCACGGATGGAAAAGTTGCCGAAAACACCCAAAGCAGACGAGTCAATGCAGTCGTTTGGCCTGTGTTCATTATGCCAAGTCTCCAAATCTTCTGTAGCGTCTATGCAAGTACAGGCTGAAAGGATTGTGGTGCGTTTAAGGATCGGTGCATATATAGAAGAGGCCAAACAAGATAATTCAGTTTTTGGTAGCAAAAGGTCTGGACAGAAAAGTGTCAGCGATCAAATGTGTTGAGAATTACTGCTTCCCAGCACTGGTTTTCTTAAAAAGGTGATTGATGGTTTATACATCGGTACTGCACCTTTGTCTGGTCTTCTAAATTTCTGATGCTGACAGACTGTATCGTTTGAATACAATGGCGAAGCTAATTTGTCATTTAATTATTTCTATTATTTTTCAATTACAAAATGCAAGTTTTTGGTGAACCTGTGAGTTGCTCGGCATTCCAAAATTTTCCCATCACTAGATCCAATAAAGCAGAACTGCTGAATCACACCACAATTGCCAAATATGAGAGTAACGGGTGAGTGTAAGATTTTAAACGCAAAAAAAAAAAAATGTGATCAAAACAACTGTTGTTCGACTTGGCATAGTGAAGTTTCCGCATGGCATTTATTTCTTCCAAGGCCTTCTCCTTGTTGCAAACTGAGCTCTGCCTGCCTGAGTGCTGTCACCTTTCTCAGTCAAACCTCAAGCGAAAGCTTTACCACAGTGGTCAAAACCTGTTTGTTTGTTTTTTGTTTCTGTTTTGTTTGTTTGTTTGTTTTTTTAATTCTGTGAACGCAAGGATGCGAGGCAGTCATGCCTGGTTGTGCTGTTGCATCCTGCAGCTCCACTTCTGGCCAACAGATGTCAGTAGAGCTTTACTTTTTATTTTTTTTATTTTAAATGGCGTTCAGCGGAGAGAACGCGACCCAAACGTTCTTTTCACCTCACAATAAAGCGGCGCGAGGACGGAAGCCGGAAGCACTGGCACACTCGCTAATGCAAATGGATAATTAGCCAATCACATGACTAGCAAGCCAACGACGACTTGCTGAAGAGAATTCGGATGAGAATGGGTGGACTTTAATGGGTGGCAGTAACTCAAGTAACCACTGGTTACAACTGAGTTGTTGTGCTTGCATAGCAACAACCCTCAACATTCGACCCGGGGAGGAATACGCAAAAGTTTCCAGTAGAGTTTACAGTCCTCCTCAACACCTCCTCTTACTATGACGTGGTTAACACGGTGAAGCTGAACTACCTCTGGTAGATTTGTTTGTTAGTTCCACTGAAGCGTTTTTGCGAAAGGCCGTAAACAGAAGGCTTTTTATTGGCTAATTTACAACTTTGATGAGTGTTTTTTTTATTTAAACTTTTGTCACTTTTTTTTTCTTCACAAGCCCGTCGATTGAATCTCTCACGGACGCGTGTGCGCATGAAAATGGAAGCGAGGCGCCGGCGCAGAGGCTTCGAAGCCTGAAACCCACCGCAGAGGCAGCGAGGACAATAAGAGCAGAGAATAAACCCAGCCAGAGTGGAAACAGAAACAGGAAGTGAAGCCAGCTGAGGGCAGAGGAACAGTCAGTCCTCAAGTTTCAACACAAGCCACGAAGAAGAGATTTTTTCGTTTCGCTGAGAGACGACGGGGCAGCTCTGTGTGCCCGCCTGCTTTTCCATCGCTGCCCACACACTTCCTTTGAAAAGCAGGTGCGAACAAGCACACACGCACACACTAGCACACACAAGCACACGCACACGCACGTGTGGTCACCGGCTTCTTCAAGCTCTCTGCGTCAGTGACCCCAACAGGATGAAAACATCGCTCAGGCAGAAAAAGTCTCTCGCTTGCATCGTGGTTGCGCCTGTCAAGTCGTGTGGCCGGCACGAGCACCAAAAAAAAAAATATTTACACACACACACACACACACACACACGTAGTGATCAGGAGATTTCACACATAAGGGGGCGACAAAGCCACTTTGCAAAAGTGTTGAAACATCTATGTGCCATCTCGTGGGGGAAACGCGCACAGGAAGTGATGTAACCGCGACGGGAGAGCGGTGGGGTGAGGGAGGGGTGGTGGGCGAAAAAAGAAAAGAAATGGAAGAACAATCAAAGTCCACCGCCGCAGCTGAGCCTGGTGAAGAGCGGCGCCCGCCCACAGATCGATTTCGAGTCGACAAAAAAAGAAAGTGCGAGCGAGGAACAAAAAGCGCCTCCCCCCTCCTACGTGAGCGAGGCGGCGACGCGGACGCAACGGCACGGCGGCAATTAGCGCGAGGCCACCCGGCGAAATCACGAGGGGGGGGGACAACGATGTCCATCTGCGGAGGCTGGAAGGTGGAGAAAGAGAATTGGGCAGATGAGTCAGCGTCCTGACGTCCAGTGTCCGGGCCACGATCATTTTCTTCTCCATATTTCTTTGGTCTCAATCTGCGTCTCGTTCAGGGTTGCAGACCAGCCTTCGTCTCCGAGGTAGCCGGATGGGGCCCCGGCGCTACTCGCTGAAACTGAAGTGCAGGAGAAGAGGCGACTGAAAATTGCTGGTAGACGCTGAACGTTCCGGTCACATCCTCATATAAGCTGTAAACAAAATCAGACGGGAGGCCTTCAAGACGGATCAGTGGCGATTAATACTTTAAATTTGACCGATTTGAAAAATGCAAATGGGACGAGAACTTGAAGGCTGCACAGGAAAATAAAATGTTTCAATGTGAACAGTTTTGATGTGGGAGAATTGTCCTGTGAAAGAAACGCAGCAGATGAGTTGAGGAGGACGATCCGTGGCTGTGCTGCGACCCCGGCAGTTTTGGAACGGCAGCTCCTTGCTTTTGAGAACTCCACTGAGGTCCCAGCAGTTGGTTCCAGTGAATGGTTTTTGACGCGCCTCCATCCGTCCACATCATCAAAACCATGGCTCGGTGTGGCCAGTGCATATTGCGTTGAGAAGTTTGAACCTGGAGTCAGACTGAGGAAGCCAATCAGCGAAGATCATCGAAGACCGACTGTGAGAAACGGCGTCGCACGTGGCGTCCCGCGTCCGCTCGAGGTGAACCGGCGCTGACCTTTTTTTCAGTCCGCCGGCCTGTTGAGCCTTCACACGAACCTGCGCGGATATCTTTCGATCTGCCTGCTTGGAAACAGCCGCGGTGGGGAAATTCAGTTCCACTTCCACTCGCCACATCCTCCCCGCCCCTCCCGCCTCCACTTCCTCCTGCTGCTGTCCAACTTTTCAGGTGGGGCCCGAAGTGGTGGGGCAGGGGGGTTTTCCAGGACGGCTCATGTTGTTGACACCACGGCCTGCTGCCGTCCTTGCCCAATCAACGTCCCAGGTTTTGCCTTTAGTTTACGCAAACACCGTCCGTGGGCTATGGGTGCTTTAATGGCTCCACTGAGTTTAAAATAATATATCTTAATGTGATGGAAATAAATGTTTTCTGTTTTTGCTTTTCTAGAGTCCGAACCATTTCAATACATATATCACACATTTGTATGACACTCACTGGACGCCTGATAGAAAAGCATGGAGCAGGTACCTAATAATTAAGTGGCCAGTGGCCGGCATTGCCCTGAGTTAAGAGGTGCTGCTCAGCAGATCCTGGTTGTATCCGGCAGTTACTTGAGTTCCTGTTGCCTTTGTATGGTCTCCAACCAGCCTGACCTCTGACCCCTGACATCAACGTGGCATTTTCCTCCACACGACTGCCCAGCAGCTCTTTCTGAGATGGTTGTGCCAGTGTGAAAATCCCCATGCAAATCCGCAGCAGTTTCATCAACACTCAGACCAGTCAAGTCACTCCACTCCTCTTTCCTCCCCAGTTCCGGATCTCACGCTTTGCACTTCAGCTACTGTAGTTTATGTGTGAAAGCCGGTGTGATTCACTGAGGCCCCCCCTTTCTCTCATGCAAAGAAAGGGGGGCGGGGGGGGGGGGGGATCAAACAAAGCGTGCGCTCGCCGTCACCGTAGACTGAAGGTGTTTTGAGATGATGGAAGAGTGCACACGCACACGCGCACGCACACACACGCACACGCACACACACACGCACACACACACGCACACACACACGCACACACACACACACACACACACACACAAGGCTGACTGACACCGGATTACCATACGCTACAGCAACTCTGTGAGAGAAAAAAAAAACTGTACACATGCACACAGGAAGTGCCTCTCTCTCTCTCTCTCTCTCACCCCCCCCCCCTCTCTCTCTCTCTCGCTGAGTTACTCATGGTAGTGTTGCCGAGCAGCAGCAGCAGCAGCAGCAGAAGCGAGTCGTGGTTTTCCCCTGGCTGATCTCCCTCTGCCTCCGACTATCTTCCACGCTCCCTGGCTCAGCGGCCGTACGAGACCCCGTCCTCCTCCTCTTCCTCCTCCTCTTCCTCCTCCTCTTCCTCCTCCTCCTCCTCCTCTTCTTTTTACACCTCTCCTCATCCCACTGCCTCCTCCTCCTCCTCACTCCTCCTTGTATCTTTTTCTTTTTCTTTTCTTCTTGTTTGTTTGTTTGTTTGTTTGTTTTCCCCGTCGTCCTCCAAAGTGCGAGCGGCGGTTGGCGGGTCGAGGGGAAGAAGGGGGGGAGGACTCTTGCAGGTGTATGCATGTGTGCGCGCCAGTGCGAGTGAGAGTGTGAGGTTTTGTCGGCATGGAGGCAGTGGCACTTTATACGTTCCGTGCCACCGAGGGCGATGAACTCAGCTTCAACAAGGGAGACATGCTGAAGGTAAGATCCCATCCCTCTCGTCTCTCTGAAGAAAGTGACGCTTTGTGCTTGTGGTTTTTTTTTCTTCATGTCATTGCAGATTTCTTTTCGTTTTTTCACCGTTAGCGTTGTGGTGAAGAATTTTGCCCGCACGCAAAACTTACAGAGAACAATGACTCACTGATGTCAACACTTTCCACCACACGAGCTTGTATTTCTCCCTCTTTCCCCCCTTGTCCGTCAAATCGGCCAATTCGATCGACTCCAAACCGAACACTGTTAGCGTCAAGTCGCTGACAGTCGTACTTGACAGCACACTTGCTCTGTTAGGTTGCGATTTCCCCTTAAAAATTAATGGAGCTGCAGGCAGACACAGCGCTGCTGGGGGTGGAAAATGTAGGTTGATGTTACCGGAGACAAAATTATTGTCGTATTTTCAGTGAAATGATCGTACACCTGTGCAGCGGGCACAGCTGGACAATCAGCCAATCGTGCTTGTTGTTCTGAGGCAAATGTCACTTGTTTGTCTTACGCTCAACAAAGCAGGATTGAGTCACATGGGAAGAGATGCCTTCAGGCGTCACAAAAAAAAAAAAAAAAAAAAACTACAACAGGCAAATTCACGAAAAGATTCATCCACCATGACGGAGCGTATATCGGACAGGGGCCCAAAATATCGTGCAAATGCGATAAAACATTGTACATGCAAAAACAATGATCGGACACCTTCTCACTGGAGCAGCTACAAGAAGCAAACAGTGATGAAAACCTGCAGGAACTCTTGTTGGGGGTTCAATGAATCCCAACTACTGGCATGTCTGGTTTAGTCACAATGTGTGAGCCTTCAAGCACGTAATGCCCCCTCACGAGCGAGTTCTGCGACGCCGCAGCAGCTGCCGTCAGCCGCTGCCCCGTCGGCTAACGAGAGCGAGCGCGGTCCTTAGGCAGATCCCCGCACAGCTGGAAATTATTGTCGTAGAAAATTGCGCTTCTCAAACGTCAGCGGCAAATCCTGGATTTAAACAGCGGCGTGCGTCTCTTCAGACCGCGGCGCCAGATGCCCGCCTGTCTTAAAGCAAACAAATTGCCGACGCAGGGATCACACGTCGCTGGCTAACGGCTCAGCTGACTGGCAGGCCGTTACGCCCAGGGATATGTTTGGTTTTGGCGGCGCTCGTCGCTTTTCCACTGCAAACCAGGATCTTTAGCTTTCATCCGAGGTCTACCAGAATATGTGCAGATCTTGAGAGCGCGTCAGATGTAGCTCTGTGTTTACAGCCTTCTGGATAAAGGGTCAGCTTTAGCTTCCCGCTAATGCTGACGCTACGCTGCTGAACCCTCTGCATGTTTTGTTTAAGGGGCTGCAATATAATCTCAGGTGGTGAAAGGAAAACCTGGCTGGGGCTGGCGTCAGCGGCTCATGTGACATCACAAAGGGCCGAGTCCCACCACGGCCTGTTTGAGCGCACGGCGGACTTTTCTCATTTCCGGGAGGTTCAGTGACAGGGCGTCGGCATGCTACTGGTAGAAAGGAACGCTTAAAGTGAATTTTGCAAATCGCGGGACCTTTTATCACTTCGCTGACTTTAGCACCACTTTAGGAGGGTTCCGCTGAGTGAAATCCATTCAAACGGGCGTCTCAGAGGCGCCTCTGAGGAACGTTCTTAATCTGTCGGGCTTAAAGGAAGACGATTATGACAGACAGATAGCAGCTGAAATGATCCTTTGATTGAAGGCCATTCGCTGGAATAACCTTTTAAATTCCACCGGGCTAGACTGAAGACTTTTTGTGTCTTGAATTTGATTTTTTTTCCAGCCAGCGCAGTCCGAGTGTGCTGGCAAAAAGATTTTCTCTCGTCTTAGAATATTTATACTCGCTTCCGTCCTTCCATGCCCTGCAAATTCATGAGCCAGACCGAACCCAGAGAGCTGTCACCTGCGGTGATGAGCGAAAAACACAATGGCAGCTTGCCCAAATTATTTTTGCACAAAATTTCCTGATATTTAAAGCTGAGGTAAATTAAGGAGGAAAAAATTATCGACGGCTCCACATGCAAAAACTTAAAGGTCTCGGCTTTCTCAAGTGATAGCTTGTGAGATTTCCTGTGAGAAAGGAGCGGGTGGCGGCACCACTCACAGGACAAACAAGTATGACACCCTCTGTATTTCTGTATGTGTGTCCATAAAATAGGTCTTTCAGATATTAGTGCGTAAAGGAAAACAATAACAGCCTGCCTGATAAAATTAGACCGGCCAGCATGAGCAGCACTGGTATTTTTGTGCACTTTGTGTCTTGCCTCCGGTTGTGCGTCGCTGTGAAACCTGCGGTCTGGTTTGGAGGCTTGTTAATAACTCCATGCACGCACGCATGCAAAACGCAAACACTATTAGGAAGCTGATTGTATCGGTTAGTTTCTGATCTGCCACCCTTCTCAAGCTACCACCTCAGACCCCTTACAGAGTTGTTTATTCACAGCAGCTCCAGCCGTCTGAAAACCTCTCGTTTCACGCCGTCCCGCCGGCACAGATAAGGCAGGGAGTGACTTTGGCAAAAAAAACAAACAAAAAAAAAAAACACTTAATAATTTCTACACCGTCCTGACGGTCGCGGCGGCACAGAAGCAGCTTCTATCAGGCCAAGCGGCGCCGACGCGCGATGAAAACAATAAACGGCAACGTGGCTGCTCTCGTATTCCGTTTGTAGTCGCGGCCGAGGGATTTTCGGGAAAACTGGAGCGCCGGAGAGATCCAGCGGCACGCGCACGTTCATTGTTCTGCAAATATCAAACACGTACGCGCGTCAGTTTGGGATTTGAACCGGGAGTCTGAGGCAGGCGGCCGGCCTCTCCGTAATTACCGCCGGCGTCTCGCCACGCAGAGTGGAGGGATTCGCTCCAAGAGCGCAGTTTGGATTTTTCAGATGCGTACTTTTTGTGTTCTATTATTGAAGACTCTTGTGCGCATGCAGGGTATCTTAGACTAAGTTCAGCAGGGCAGGGTCTTACTGCACAGTTCGGATTTTTTTTCTTCTTCGGACAATCCTATATTTTTTGGCGTGCATGTTAACTGCAACTATCAGTTTTGAATTTGAATTGCATGAGAACCTCAATTGCCCCGAACGCACTAAAGAGGTACCGTGTTTACGGATGTAAATAAGGAGGCATCTTGTCTTGGCGGGTTTGCAGCTAACTAACAAAGTTTCTCTAAAACAAAAGTTTACGATAAAATGATTTTAAGAAAAAGATTTAAAAAAGAGCCGGATGCCTAGAAGAGCGTTCAAGTATCGCTGCGATCGCCTCTCTGAAACACTCTCACGGCAAGACACAATCTGTTAGCTCCGCCCAGAATTGCCCAGAATGGTGCAGAATTGTGATGTTTATCGCATTTCAATGACGTAAAAGTCGGATAAATGCGATCTGGACGTTCAGACCGTAGTCACAGTGCAAGATATCTGATAAGTATCGGAATGAGGACCATATATGGAAATGGCCTGGGTGGCATCTTTAAAAAAAAAATAATCATAATTGTGCTGTTTGTGCTGTAAAGATCGGATAAAGGTTCCATATCGACCCCCCCAAATAAAATGGAATTTGAGCCACATTTGCCTGTAGTCTGACGTCTCACTGTAGCCTTATAGACACTTAATAATTAGAGTGGGAAAGTGAATCTGTATTATGGCTGAACAAGGTAACTAGGCAGACCAATGAAGTTGCTGCTTCCTTAAAGGTGTGACTAGTTTTCTTTTTTTTTTTAAATCCATTTCATTTACTTATTTTTTACCCCTGTGAGATGAATGTGAATGACTTTACAGCCTAGGCAGTTTTACAAAACAGCCAGTTTGTAAAAAAAGAAGGGAACAAGAAGACGAGAGGGCATCTCTCCACTTCAGTAGCAACAAGTTTCTTCAGGGCGGAAGGCGGTGATTGTGACGCTCTCGAACGTGGCGCAGGACAAACAAATTACAGGCAAGAGAAAGCACAGCGACTGCGGTGCTCTTTAAGGCCAGCCTTGTCTTTTCTATAAATAAAGCGCATCCAACATGGAAACAGCCCAAACGATTTAAAGGGCAATCATTCAGCATCCGTGACTCAACAGTGATCGACCCCACGAACAGTAAATCACTCCGTGCCCCCCCCCAGCCCCCCAACGCATTTCAGAGCGCCCCGTCCAAAAGCTCGGCGCATCCATTAAACTAGATGGTGCATGAAATGAAGTTCCCCAAGGCGCAGTCGAGACAGGCCGACTTTTTTCTCTTCTTCTTCTTCTTCTTCTTCTTCTTCTTCTTCTTCGTTTCCCTCATCAGACGGGCAACGTTTCCGCAGCAGCTTCCCACCACCGTCACGTTCAAGTCCTCCCACCCGGGCCGTGTTCCACTTGTTTGCTTGTTTGCCGTCGCGTCACAAATAGAAATCTTTGAATCGGCAGTGAGTCGGGCAAATTACAAGCAAACAGAATAAAACAAAATGAATAATTCATTCTTGATAAAAAAAAAAAAGAAAAAAGGTGTCGCAGCGATCCACGGAGGCAATATCAAGAAGTCAAGAAATAACGCACCTGGGTTACAGAGTGAAAAAAAAAAAGAAATAGGAGGCTGATGGGCTGAGGAAAGATGGGGAAGTTAGATTTGGAAGTCGGTGGCGCTCAGTTCCCGGCCGTCCTCGGCTGCCCTCAGCGCCGACCTGTGTAGCCAACTGTGAAGACTTTTAGCCCGCGCCGTCCTCGCACAGACAGGAGAGCCAACCGCAGGCGCTGGAGCGAAGTGAAGTCATTCCAGGTTCTTGGGAAAATGACTTGCCGAACGCTCAGTCGGCCTTCAGGGTCGACGGAGGTGCGAAAGCTGAGGTTAACTGCGACACCAGGAAAATGCGATCTTCTCCCTGGAGGTTATGACGGGTCACACCGTGCTTATGTACCGACCCAACCCGTCCAACCACCCCACTTATTCACACAGACGAATTGATGAAAGCCTAATTCCGGGCTGAAATGAGTAAACGCGCGAATGAAAGAATTTTCCGAGGAGGCGGGCGTCACTTCCCGACGGCGCCGGACTCTCTCGCCGCTGGGTTTTCGACGCTCGCTCATAAGCTGTGGAAGCCGTGGAGGGTCAGGAGTTCACGCAGATGAATGAAATCCGCCGCAGCGGCAGCAGATAATGAGGGGGAGAGCGAGGAGACAGGGAAACAGTGAGTCTGGGAGAAATGAAAGTGGCCTTTCAGCCAATAATAATGGCCTCTGTCAACATCATTACGAGCAATATGTCATTCCCTAAGTTTGTGTGTGTGTGTGTGTGTGTGTGTGTGTGTGTGCGTGTGCGTGTGCGCGTGCAGATCACCAACATGGAGGACGACCCTAACTGGTACACAGCTGAGCTTCACAACAGAAAAGGCTTTGTGCCCAAAAACTACATCAACCTACGGCCACATGCGTAAGTACGCGCACACACACACACACACACACACACACACACACACACACACACACACATCCAGGCCTGGTCTATCTAACTGGCTCATCAGCGCGCTGCGTAAACCTTGGGGGGCTTTTCTGCTGCGCGCTGGACATCTGCACTCTGGCATAAGGCAGCCCACCCAGAGGGACACACTCACTGGCCGCCTTACGTAATCACACACGATAAGCGTGTGTGTGTGTGTGTGTGTGTGTGTGTGTGTGTGTGAACATGCTGGTACTCCCCCTATCTCCATCAGACATTCCTGCACCAGCTGGGTTCTTTATTTTTTTTTTCAGCGCCCCCTTTGCGGTGACAGAACCCTGAACCGACAACACGGCTATTAAAACGTCTTTGCCTCGTTAATGAGCGCTGATATACACACACATATACACACAGCCCACATGGGGTTGCAGGGTTTAAGTCTTGTTACTCTGCCGCCTTCACGGCCATAAATAAAAAAAAAAAAATAAATAAAAAAATAAAAAAACTCAAATTTGCATTTGCCTTCGCCGCACCAAGTTGTGGGCGTCTCGGCAGAGTTGTGTGGGTTCGAGGGGACGTTTTGTGCGAGCCCTTTGCACGCGAGCAGACCGCTCTGCCAGGCAACGGCGATAAGCAGGAAAAACCAAAAAAAAATAAAAAAAAGGAAAAGGAAAGACACATGACACGATTACTTCCGCTTCGCGGCTGACAGCTAGAATCTGGTATTTTGGGATTTGTTTTGCATGCATCTTTGAACGGCGGCAGACAAAAATAACTTCACAAATGTGCTAATTTTACCTCAACAACCCCCACCACCTTTTTTCATTTATTTATTTATTTATTTATTTTTTTAAACTTCTCTGCCAGCGTTGATCTGCTGAGCTGTCAAGTGCTTTTCTTTAAAGTTTCAGTCAAGTCGAGGGAGTTGTTGTCTCCATCTGGTCGGGGAGGGGGAAGGGGGGGGGGGGTGAAATTTGAGGAAAAGAGGATGAAAAGCACTACAGAGCAAAACACAATCATTTCTGACCTTTCTATTATTCATCCTTCTCTCCAGGTGGTTTGCAGGCCGTATATCTCGCTGCGTCGCCGAAAGCCGACTAAGACACAGAGAATGTGGAGCTTTTCTGGTCCGAGAGAGCGAGAGCGCCCCCGGAGAGTTCTCCATGTCTGTCAGGTACTGCATCCGTTTCAGTTTTTTTGCACGTCCAAAGAAGAAGATATGCAAAAGAAATTCCACTGAACATGCCTATCAATCCACAACAAATCACAGCGGACCGACCGTCCTTGGTGCCAACCAAGTGTAGCCTGCTAAAAAGCTAGCCGAAAGTGTATTCTCCAAAACGCTGTCATTACTTCATCATTTGTTGTCCACAACAAAGTCCCTTGCATTTCAGTGCTTGCGTTGTCCGCTGTACTTCATTCTTCATTCTGTTTTCAATAGAAGTACGGACAAACACTCTTTGATTGCTGGTGTTGATTCTGGTCAGAGGCTTTTCTGGGCAGCTCGTAGGCACCGCAACGAGCTAAGAGTAGATTTTGCGCACGTTAGCTTAGGCTATCAACTAAACCAACGACAGATACAAATACAATACCACGTTAGCTGTCATTATGCTACACTTCTGACAAATTCCGTGTCTCTGGGACGCTGAGCAATCCTCTTGCTGGTACTGTGCCGACATCACAGCCAGAATATATGGACCAAGGAGAGGCCCACCGACCAATAAGAAGTCAATAACCAAGTACAAAATAAAATGTGATTGGAAGCAAGTGGAATCAACGTACAACAAAACCCGCAACACTCGCAACACCAGAGAGCATGAAGGTTGTACAGGGAGTCGGTTTGTTTTGCCGCGCCTACAGCTCAAAACTACTTTAACAGCTAAAATCTTTCAGGACCTTAATCACTGAAAGTGCAGGAAGACATGATGGGAACTGGAATCACATATACACACGCTCTACAGTGATTTCTGAGATAGTTTTTTTTTTTGGGAAAGGGGGGGGGGGTATTGTGGAGCCAAAGGTGCAACATTGAGGAAGTGCGTCCTAAACACAAAGGCGCGAAACTAACCAAAGTTGTCGGCAGCTTGCGTCACCTGCCAGATGCATCGGTGTCAGCTGACACTGCCGCAGTTTGAATCGCCTGCTCCTCTTCCTCTCCCAAGCAAATATGGAGCCTGAGAGGAGTTGCGCAAGTTTTGAAGCGGATGTGAGAGAATCCCGCTCATGGATGAGGGGCGACAATCCTTCTAGTTAGACCGGACGTCACGCGCAAGCGCGCTGCCATTTGTTGTCACCTTCAGGAAGCAGCTTCGGGGGTTGTGGGTCGACCTGTTCCTTCTTCCGGCAGGGAAAAGAAAAACCTGTCATTCTGTCCGACTGGTGTCCAAACTCAGCCGAAGCCCAAATAGCTCTCCGTCATGAAAGGCAGTAAAAAAAAAACAAAAAAAACAGACAGAAGGTGCACAGTTGGTCCAACTGGCGGACTCACAGCTGCACTGACTAGACTGCCATCAAGTGTGAAGCACTTGCGTACGGTACTGTGTGATCCATGTTCTCGTTACACTGAACAAACCCCCTCCCCAGGGGGGCAGCGTCAAAGCTTCATGCGAGCGCTCCTGACGCAATCTAATTCAATTAGCGCAGCAACGTAAACACTGCTCGGCGGGAACGGCCACACGCATCGCCACGCACGCCGTCGCCCGTTAATGAACTGGTTAAATTTTTCATGCTGAGCGGGCGCGGCGGCGACGGCAGCGGCCCTTCAGAGGAGGAAGCTAAACCAGGGTAAGGTCTGGAGGTGGGTGGGTGGGGGGAAGAGAAAGAGAGAGGAAGAGTCTGCGAGCATACCACCCCCCCCAAACCCTCCACCCCGGGAGGCCGGGAGGGTTGAGCTAATCCTGCCTGGCACTCTGCTGCATCTGGAGCGGCTGACAGAGGCCCGGTCGGTCGACTTGTTGGGGAGGTGGAGGGGAGGGGTTGAGGGGGTTGCAGCTGAGGGTTCCGCCTCAGGGGCTGGAGGTGGCGGGATGGGATGGGACGGGACGGGATGGGAAGCGTCGGAGGTCTGGAGTCAGAATCTTTTGGCACCGGAGGTCAGACTTGGAAGCGGGCGCCGGCTCTTGTTTTTGGCCCCCCGCGGCTGCGTTCAGCTTGATGGTGGTGGTGGTGGTGGTGGCGGGGTGCTGAGCGACGGATTTGTCGGTTGGGAACGATACGTCTCCTCCCGGGGGGATTTGGGACAAGCCTTTTTGGATGCATTTTTCGACACATGAAAGCAGCAAGCTGTGACGAGCAAATTTAAAAAAAAAAAGAAAGGGGGGGAAATTAAGTGTGTAAAACAGCTAAAAGGGGGCCGAGGGGATTATGATGCTACTTATCTTGTGGGGGAGGTTGAGTGGGAGAGGGGGGTAAAAAGCTGATTTTTCACTCCGCCTGTCGTCGATGTTGCGGCTGTTGTTGGAAGGCCCAGCCGTTTTGAAAAGTGGGTCAGGTGATAGTGCGAGATGCGAGAGCCGTCCGACAGGAGACGACGTGACAGCAGGAGCTGCGAAAGACTTCACACTCGGCGCGACCCCGTCCGGGCGCTCCGAAGGCTGTCGTGTGAGAATCTGACATTGCATCGCCTCACATTAGCATCGCGGTCCATTTGGGATGATGATTCTGTCAACTCTACCCTGCGTTCACCTTTTAATTAGCATTATGCATAGGATGTGTCATCATGACCAGAATGTTTTTTTTGTTTTTTTTTACAGTTTCAGGGCATGAATTTGCCATTAGATACCCTTTTTTTCAGGATGTTCAAGCCCTTTGTGAAGACGCCGTCAGCCACGCTGAATTCAAATAGTCTTAAATTATTTCACCGATGTCTGAATCATGCACATCAGACATCGGATGAATAACAAAACAGACAACAGCTGAATATTGGGATCTAAACTCTTCACACCAACCGCTCTGAGAAATCTGCGACAAAATTACTAGTTATTTTAATTTAATTTTATTATGTTTCAGTCGAAATCCCCCTCCTACAAAATAAAGCCAGATGGGGAGACTTAAAAAAAAAAAAAAAAAAAAAAAAAAAGCCTAGCTGGTGTGTGAGGCAGCAACTGGCTAATTAGCGCAACTGACTGGAACGTATCGGTTCGCATGTTGTGTGTGAGCTTCTCAGCCAGTGCTGTTGTGGAGAGACACAACATTCATTCTGAGAAACCGTTTGTTTGCTGGAATCGGGATCCATTGTAAAGAAAAGGTCTCCTCTTTGCATTGTGTCTTTGTATTAGAATTTGAAATCACCATATGAAAAAGAAAAATCCTTTCACGCCGTTAATTTCTTTGACAAAATGCATAACTAGGCGAGAGACGACACAATAAATTCTCCCCGAACTATTTATCTGTGGCTTTGGTGGTTAAAAAAATAAATAAATGAATCAACACAGCAGACTCGTTTTGGCAGGTGTGCTTAGAAGTTATTTTAAGCGGACCATGAGCGGACGTGCAGCTTGGGACTAAATTTAGTCTGATGCGGTGAAACGGTCCCGCTGGGTTATTTCGCCATTTATTTTTGGAAAGTGGAACAAAATGATGCCTAAACCACACTTTTAGCCGGTGGTGGTGGTGGGGGGTTGGGGGAGGAGGGTGGGTGGGGCTGGAATATATTTTGCTTCGCTCAGCTTTCGCAGCAGTTGGCGATGAGGCAGCAGCAGACCGAGTGACACGCGCCTTAAGGACACAAACAAAAGTCGGCGCGCCGTCGCAGCTGCGTCTCTTGCCCGCTTCTCCTTGTTGTCGCTGGCGTCTCACCCAAGGGAAATGTACACACCCTGCCGCTGGTCTCTCGGAAATGTAAAGTTCCAGCTTCGGCTTGCGCAAAACCTCTGCCGGCAACATCCATCTTCGCACCTTCACAGGAAGCCCCGCGGCTCTGTTGAACAACTGTGAGTCACCAGAAGACGCCGCTGGAAGTCGGAGGGCGAGGAGAAACTGGAAGAGTGGATGTGACTTGGTCGGGTTGTAGTGTAGTTGTGTTCCTGGTACTTTTTTTTTTTTTTTTTTAATCGTCCTATTTCCTGCTTAAGCCGCAGAGGCGAGTAGAGGATTTTTCCTGATCACACTGATTAGACAAAAAAAGACCACGGCCTGGTTTATGAATAAGAATTCTTTTGCATTTACATTACAGACGTGGCTGATCCAATTCCAATATCTGCATCGAGTCAAGTGGTCCCATAATTTATTTAGACACACAGATTCCACATTCCACTCCACGGTTTGCACGGAATTAACATTTTAGCAGCAATGGAATACTTAAATACCTGTACTTAGACTTTTCTCATTATCTTTACAGTCATTCAAACGGAAGACACGTGGTCTTGGCTTCATTTTATGGAACCAATCCCATCTCATGACCCCCCCCCAAAAAAAGTTTTTGGGCTCTTAAATATTTCCCTCACTGCGATTGGATTGCAATCTTTCTATTTTTCTGTGGAAACCACCGTTATTAACACCACGTCTGGTGTCAATGACTCAGGCTCCCAGCGGCTGTTACAGGAAGTGCTGAGTCAGGCGGTTCATTCATTCAAGCTTCCTCATCGCTCACCATTAGTGCCGAAAGGACAACAATGTTAACTGCCCAGCTGCATTATGTTTTTTTTTTTTTGTCCCCACAGTTAATTTCTTAACAATGCAGACTGGGTTCCGCGTTCACTGTCGGGAAGGCCTTCCGCGACCTTTACTGTACACGTGGGCACGAGGGATGATGTCCGAAGCGACTAGCTCCACTGCTTTCACCTTTTCGGATTCTTTTTTTTAGCAGTGCATTTTCAAATCCAATAACAGCAGTTTTGGAGAAGATTAGAGGCCAATTGCGTGAACACAACGGAGCCCATTAGAAATGATGAGTCAAATGCTGCATCCATCACATTTTAAAAGGAAATAAATTATCACAGACATGCAAACATCTCGGTGTGACTGGTGACACAAGGAAGAAAGAAAGCTCCTTAACCGCCACAAAGACCTAGTCCTTCTATTAAATACCATCCAGTTTTGATAAAACTGCCCTCCACTAATCCCTTAAGCAGTGGCCTTCATTCTGTTTGCAGACACCAACTTTTCTTGGCCTCCTCTGTGTTTCTTTTGAAGCTTCCTATTTTTGTCAGAGGGCAAAAAAAAAAAACGGCTAAAAAAAAATTCAAGTTCGAGCTTTCAAGTTGGACGTGCGAGATCACAGACTTGAAATCTCAACGATCTGGCTTTGCTGTTGAAGTTGGCTTAATCTGCATCAAATCAATCTGACCGCGGACGTGAAAACATTGTCATGTTCATCAAAACGCAGCAACAAAAAGGAATGCTTCATTCTGGCTTCGGGCTTCAATCTAAACAGCAGTGATGACTTAAACAGTCCAGTTAAGATTTTTTTTTGTTCAAGCCTACAACAAAAACACTCGTACAGTGCAGATAAATACTGTGATGGGAGGCCAGGCGTACGGAGAAGGGGAGACGGAGGCAGACTAAGGTAGGCGGCGACTAGAGGAAAGTTTTCTGACAGGTGGAGAGTGGGTGATGATTAAACGTTTAATTTTTTTTTTTCTTCACGTCCTCTCATATCGGCGGCGGAGCTGAAAGGGGACCAGTAATCCCAGCGGGAGATTAATTCTCCAGCTTCTCTCTCTACAGTCTGCCTTTGTCTGCTGCCTTTCTGTCCGTTTCCCGCTGTTCTTCTCCTCATTAGGTTGGGTGACGCCGCGGCACATAATATGCGGTCACACCGGTGGGCTACAAGTTATTTAAAAGCCTTGCTGTCCTTTAATGGCACAGAGGCCTTGCGATGGTCTGGTTGTGGTGGTCTGTACCTGGTTCCTCAAGGCTTTATGGTTCCGACTCCTGGTGAGCATGTTTGGAGTTTCCCTGATGCTCAATCGTCATTTCTAAAGTGACGGCCTCTTCGAAGTACATCCTTAACGCAATATCTACTCGTACGTGTGTTGGATTGTGACGTCACGGCAAAACCATCACGTCCATCTTGGCTTCTCTGACTTTCAATTGTCAGTGTTGCATAAGTTGTAGTTCAGTGTCAAAGCAATGGAATGCACCATTACATGTCGGTTCTGTTCTGTTGGGGGGGGGGGGGGGGGTTCCTAGCTAAATTGATTCGATTTGTCTCACTTCCTCCCTTGAAGCGTTGATGACTTTGACAAATTCAGCTAAAAAAAATTAAATAAATAATAATAAAAATATCAATATTTAACTAATGATTTCTAAACTGCGGGCCAAAGCTTCAAGGCAATCATTCGAGAATTAGGCTGATGGCGACGCTGCCAATCTTGTCAGGAGAGAGGATATTGAGATTAATTGTAAAATAAACTCAACGTGCCGTGTCAGGCGGGCATGGTCTTTTGTTCCTGGGTTGTTGGTGTTTTTTTTTGTTTTTTTTAACAAGAAGGACGAGGATAACTGACCCCGAGACGAAACTTTATCTCCCGCTCTCAGACTCATTTCATTTCTGTCTGAGAGCTTTATTGAACCATCAACACACTTTCAACAAAATTGCCTCCCGCCAAAACCTCTTTCATCATCCTCGCCCTCACCCGCTCCGTCGGCGCGGCATCCAAACACCCACACACACACGCACGCATGCACGCACGCACGCACACACAAGCACGCACGCACACACACACACACAAACCTGGCCTCGCTCTGCTCCATCGATTACATCGAAAAGGCTGATGGCGATGTGTGGCGGCTGAGGCGGGAGGGGTCAAATCTCTCAATCGCTCAGACGCCACGATGACAAGCACAAAAAAACACACATAAGATAGCCAGCGATGGCAGAGGCGACACACAAGCTTCCTGACGCACACAGCATAACGCCTTCACTGGGCCCTCAGGTAGTGACGCACAAACATGCCCATTCAGACACAAAGGCACCACCAGCACACGCAGTTAAATGGCCGGCTGAGTGTGTCATCACCGCTTTTGTAAGGTGTCAACAAGTTATTGTGTTGAAGAGGCACACTTCTAAAAAAGACCCGTAAACACGCCAGTGTGACTAAACTTGGACTAAGTCAATCATCCAAAAACAATAAACAATGGTTTTCAATAGACTCGCCCGCAACAAAGCCATATTGTCCATCTATTTTCCATCACTGTAGGGTTCTGCCGCTGCTGTAGCTGCCTATCGCAGGTGTCTCATGGTGAGGGCGGAGGTTACACCCTGGACTAGCGGACAGTTCATTGCAGGGCCGAAAACAGCCAATCAGGACTCATAACGTTATGTAGCCATTCCCCTGCCTAAAAAAAGAAATGTAATGCTTCGCCCAATTGAAAAACATTCAATGGAACTCATTAACGGGACCTACTTTAAACTGCATGGCTGACTGTGTTACCAGTTAGCAGTTGTGTTTTCTAAGAAGAAGGTTGCCAGCGAGGGACATATTTTGGTCACTAATTCGATCGCGACCCCAAGCTCTCTCGACAGGATGGTATTCCAATGAAACGGCCTTACTAGGCAGTAACTGACAGGAGGCCTGGAGGAAGAGCAGAGAGGAGATTTATGGATGCAGCGGCGGAAGACATGTAGACGGGGTTGAATAGAGACACACGACTGGCTGTGGCCACCCCTGGAGGGAACAGCTGAAAGGAGAAGGAGAGCGCTCGACTGACATGTAGAGTCCGCTTTTTCTTTTTTTCTTTTTTTTCTTTTTTAAACGTCTGCCGCGGCTTTAGAGAAGTGAAGCGCAGATCAGAGGTGGAGGGATGACGGGATGAGGGAAGTGAGAACAGACGGGTGGAGACAGCGGCTGACCTTTCAGCAGCTGGAGTTTGTGCCGGGCGCGCAGTTTATAAAAATAAACTTCTGGCTGGCTCCATCCCTTTATCGGTCGCCGCGTTCAATCTCGACATCTACTTCATTTTCTTTTGCTCAATCCTTCTCACCATCATCTAATCTCTCCCTGCTTTCGCGCTACTTGGAAGAAGAAAAATAATCTCTCTATCGCCGCCGGCCTTAATTACAGTGGATCAGGGAGATGAGAGGGCATTGGGTGTGTGTGTGTGTGTGTGTGTAAGACAGATGCTGTCTGTGGTATTCACACCAGCTCTCTGGGTAATAATTAATAAAAGATGCTTTTTATCATCATCGCATCTGCTTTACCTCCTCCTCATCTTCTCTTCCTGCAGCGCTCTCTCTTTCTCCCTCGCCTACGCAAAAAAAAAAAAAAAAAAAATGCTGCCGCTGTGCTCCTGAGGCACAGAGTTTGGCTCGGGACCCCCCTCGTGACCTTTAACCTGGAATAAGTGAAGCGAAAGCAGTGCCTCCGATGGCAAAGCCTGCACATTTTATCATCTATTTACCTACAACGGTGCCAAATGACAGCGCGGCAGAGGGGAGATCGTATCATCTGCGTTTGTGCTTTTCTGGGTCTCGCTGGACTCTGTTTGCGTTTCAGGCCTCGGTCGTACAGTGGTGGAGTTTGCACCGCAGGGCAAATAGAGTGTAAAGATGTGCTGTTGTGGTTGAAAGTGTTGCCACATGAATATTTTAGTTGAGTCTGTTAAGTTGTATCGAGACTCTGAGGAATAAATGGAGTGGATTTTTCTCCTGCGTTCAACTGATCTCTGATTTAACTATCCATCTACCCATCTATCTATCTATTTAAACAATTCCTATTACATAAAGTAGGAACGTTGGCTTGTTTTTGATTGAAGATGACGCCAGACAGTCCAGACCGAGATGGTTTGGATGTTTGGACGTGAATATTTGGGTGAAAGGATGCTGAGGTTGGATCGGGCAGGCAGGAAGGAGGCCTGGAGGAAATTTCTGAATCGGTTGGTGTGAGAAGAGAAGGGGTCGGACGGAGGAAGGTGATTGGCTGCGGCCACCTCAGAAGGGAACGGACCAAATGAGAAGAAGAGGACTCTTTTTTTTGCAGTTTAAAAAGCTGCCCGGCTGGCAGCAGTAGCACAGCCCAACCAGTAGGGTGCAGCAGACAGCACAGGACAGGCAAGGGAAAGCGGCAGGGCTGATCAGAGTCGGAGATGAACTGCTGTGTGCTGTGTGAATCAGATTACCAGAGGCGGCCGAGACGGAGAGCAGCGCAGGGGGAGGCAAGAAATGCGAAAGGGAAGACAGATAGTCCTGTTGCTTAAGCTGGTTAACGCTGTGGATGGATCAACCTAAACTCACCCTGTGCCCTTTATCCGGGGAGAGGAATGGGAACATAACACGGCTGAGGGTGAAAGAGAGTTCGGAGACAAAGAGGGGTCTGGGTGGAGGTGTAGCTGAATGCCATCCAGTCGCCAGGGAGAAAGAGGAAACTTGGGCTCCTTTAGCTCTCCTGAGCTTCAACCACCAAACACAGCTTATTTCACTCTGTTGTACTTTGTACAATGGTGTCAGTGACTGAAGGAAATCGGCTGCATTTCTGCTCCTGGAAGGACAAAGGCAGGATAACTGGCACCGAGGTTTCAGCCCTCATTAGTGCACACCTACCTGAGTGACGTGTTTATAAAGGCGTGGGAGTTGCATCGACTTCCGATGCACATTACGGCCGGTTATATAACGGCGGCGCGCCGTCCAGATTTTTCTAAAGATAAGCCGGAAAAGTTACTTAGCAACCGCGGCGCAGAGGAGCGCAGCGCACAGGAGGGGCAGGTGTGATTGCCGCCGAGCGCTACTCATCGTGCGCTGAATAATCAGAACAACAAGGCGCTGATGCCAAATGCCGGGCCTATTTTTTGCTTTTGCTCGTTTGGCTTTTTGTTTTGAGCGACACCGCACAAGAGGGAGGGAGGCAATACTGAACGCACGAGGACGCAGGTCCCAGCAGGTCCCAGCCTGCACTTCGGCCAAGCCAAATTATCAAAAGCAATACATCCAAAGCCTAAAAGGTGTTATCCAGTGTATCAGTACTCATGAAATGCCTTTTGGGCAGTCAAATGTGCATAAATCACTATTTTTATTTTTTTTCTTGGGCTAAATTTGATTATCTTGCATGTCTCAAAAAAGATGCACTGAAAAAAATGTGTTGTAAGGAAGTTGTCTCAGATAAAATAAGCAATGAATATATTTTCCATTTCATTTCTGGGTTGGGAACAGCACTTTGTGCAGCTGCCCAACGTTTGCCAGCAATGCAAATGGTTGGGCATGAGGATCCAAATGATGTCTATACCAATTGATTGATCAATATTAGTATCAACCAATAGTTGAGATTCAACTGTGATGCAGTTGAGATGCAAACTAGCCATTCTTCATGAAGATTGAATGCTGTTCTCAGGGCAATAAAGGCATTGAATGGCGTAGATGAGTGTTTTTTATTTACCTTTTAACGCCCATATACTTTATTGTCCTGGAATTAAATGTCATCAGCAATTTGATGATGCATCCAAAACGCACTTGGATTGCATCAGTATCAGCAAGACTGAGCTCTTATTTACTTAGTGTCGGATCGATTCCAAATCTTGCGGTATCGCCACTAAACGAACCATGCCTCTGTGCCTGAAGGTTCTATTTTCTCGACGACGACGTTCAAGTATTTTCAATGAAAAGAAGCACAGATTTATCCTTCGTCTTGGCCAACATAGCGTGCGCATGACCCGTTCGTCCATCTGCTCTCCGTTTTAGCCGTGGTCTTGGCTCAAAAATTTTGATGAGACCTGACATAGAGCGATGACTCTAAATTAACGGGAACCGCTGCGAGACACATGCCAGCCCCAACAGCTGACAGCTGCAGAGTTAAAGGGGCAGCATTCAGGACTAAAGGCCAAGAAAAAAGGCAACTGTTGGTCACAACCCAAAAACCCGGTCCAAATATAATGTGGGCTCCGGGCAATTTGTGACGAGACGGCTTAAAAAAAATAGAAACGAAAAGACTGAGGGAGTCTGCCGCGTTGTGTTGGACCGTCTATTGCTCAACATTTTTGTTTTCTTCTGTTCCGTCAAGAAAAGATTGGCAGAATCGCTTCAATCTCATTCCTCTTTTCCATTTCACAGTTACGGGGACCACGTCCAGCATTTCAAGGTGCTCCAGGACCGCTGCAGTCAGTACTACGTGTGGGACGAGCTCTTCTCCTCCCTGAACGAGCTGGTGGAGTTCTACCACTGCAACAGCATCGCCAAAGAGAGGACGGTCTTCTTAAGAGACCCCGAGCACTTCGCCAGGGTGAGAACACAACTTTCCCTCCGAAAGGCTTTTCCTTCTTTGTTTCCTCACTTTGTGTCAATAGATAGTTGCAACTATTGCGGTACCGCAGATCCAGTCTCCAAGCCGGTTATGTATTTAACCTTTTCTTTCCCTTCATCGACTCTTGTGCCTCGAAACAGAGCCACCAAAGAGCAAACACGGCTTTACAATGCACGGTGCGTTGGCCCATTGAATGTGGCAACAGGTGAAGTTTGTGGTTGGTGTTGTTTTGGAACTGACTCAAATACTCAACTGGGGCAAGGAGCAAAGGAAAGCAAAGACAAGGCGCCAATGAATGAACAGGGTAAAGAGGCGGTGACTTATTGGACCATAGGACTCACGCTGGATTTGAATTTAGATCAAACAAACCGTTTTGTTTTGGGGTTTTTTTTTAAAAATTAACATAGACCACACCCGCTAACCCCGAACAGTAATGCTGCGGGGCAACATTCACAACCGCACAACAGTAAATATGAGCGACACCAGGTTAGAGCGAAGGTGCCATTGAGCAGAGGTGTTGCCATCCACCTGGCAGCAGCCTCAATGGGAGTGGCAGCCGAGCCGCACCTGCAAGGCAGTTGGCCTCACTGCGCTAACTGCTACACGCTAAAATGAATCACACGCATCCACCACTGGAACCTGAGAACAGGCGGCTACTGGCATAGGGTGTGTGGGTCATCCATGTTGATCAAAAAGGGGGTGAAATTGTTTATTTAGTGATGCGTTATTTATGCTTTGGTTGTTTTCGTGGCATTTTTCTCTAATCTGTTCACTCACTACATACCACAGCTAGCATCTGGTTAGTCTACCATGCCTCTAAATAAAAATGAAGAATACAATTTCCCATTTTCTTGAGGGTTAGGTTGGTATGTTTCGCGTTATCATAGGGTCATTCTTTTTCCAAATCCGTTCATGAATACAAAAGACACGTTTTTTTTTCTTTCGTCAAGTCTTGAAATGCTAAAACCGAAAAAGCCTCTCGATACTTTTGGACTTCTTGAGGATGGCCTACCTTCATTAGTCATGATGTCTGAGCTCTTCCTCAGCAAATCCGGTCCTTCAAATAAACAGTTCTTCTGTCATTTGATGAAGGTTCTTTTATTTTATTTTTAGACGTTGCCTTTTTTTGCCTATTTTTTAGCTTTTCTATTTTTTTACCTGACAGCGTGACAGGTTTTAATCTTAAAAATAGGTTTTTGTCGTAGAACAAGCATTCCCCCGCCTCACAACTGAACATGTTCTCACTCCCCCCGCCCCGAGGATGCAGCACAGTATGTTCAGACGGCAGATGTAGCAGGTGCAAATTTACCCCCTGCGGCTGTTGAGATGGAAAACGTATCGAATGCCACGGTGTAAACTAACGTGTACACCGTGGCATTCGATTTAAAAGCTGGATAGATTCAAAACATATTTCAGTTGACTGAATTTTATTTGTCAGTTTTTTTTTTTTGTTGGGTTTATTATTATTTATGCGCGAGGAACTGGTGTCCTGACCTTCTAACTGTTAAAAAGACGGGGAACGACAATGCAAAACTGCCATTTCATCATCTCAATAATCCTTCCTTCCCACAGCTGTCACTGGAAGTACCGGTTTACCAGGGTGTCTAGAAAGCGTGTGCAAAGTAAGAGCCCTGTAAAACCTTTAGTAAAGGACGCCATGCTGCTCGCCCTTTATGCTTTATGGGCTTTTATTACAATGTCACAAAGCCTCTAATAGCACAGCGTCACAACGTTGGGTCTTGTAAATTCTTTGTTTTATAGTCGATTTGTTTACACGTTTTTTCCATTTTATGACAGTTATTGAGTCTCTGCGTGAGTCGCCTCGGTCCCCGACTTCCGTGTGGCCCTTTATTGGGTAATAATATTTCCCCTTCATTGACTCGTGACCCACATTTGAACAAACTGCTCCTGCGGTCTATCCAAGAGCCCTCCCCGCACCAAACTCTTCGCCTTCTTTCATCCCACTCGAAGCCCTCCAAGCTGAACGTCCAAGACAATCTGTCCGAAATGTGATCCTGATCGTGACTGCCCAGTCAAACCTTTATTGCCGCCGCTCAGAGCAAAAGTCCACGTTGCGACCTTTCGCTTTGGCGTTCCTCTGGCTTCCTCCAGCGATACATGATTACATTTTATTTCGATGTGATTAGAGGCAAGGTCGGACCTCTTCTTATCTAATCGGCGGTATCCAACGCATATTCAAATTTAATCCCCGTATTACATACATCCTTTGCCTCAGGTCTGCACAACGTGCTCATGGGTCACCTTGCTGCTCTGCGTCAGTACCAAGTTGTGACAGGGGTTGCGTGCCAGCGAGCGGGGCTTGTTTCCATGTGTACTGTGCCATCCTTAAGGACATGTTGTTTGTTATGGCGAACCGGAGTATGGCCAGTCGTAGCGACACAGCTGTTAAGATGGTCACGGATGGGTTCTGATCTGAAGATGGATTTAAGGCCTGCGGCTCCTTCGCCTGCATTGTCATATATTACTGCGCGATTATCGTATGTTTGACTTGTCTCGACGGGAAGGGCAGCTTCCCCACGGATTTGGTGCTCAGTTGCCGTGTGGGGGATCTTTGTCCGTCGTTGTGCTTTTAAATCACCGCGTTGCCTTTACTGTGAGATGTACGTGCACGGCGTCGGGCCTCCGAGCTATAGGTGGCGTGCTGAGGGTGCTTGGCGTGTACTTTTGCGGCAACGTGGCCTCGGGGGGAAAAGCATTGTACGTTGCTGTACTCTGCTGCTCCATATGATTTTCATTTATTTTGTTGATGAGGTCACTCGCCTCAGGGGCTAAGACGCAGAGATAATATTAAATGATTAAACAAGAGGAACGCGTTCCAACAAGCTGGATGGAAGGAGTGCGGCGTTTTTGGCGAGGAGAAGTACATTTGATCACGCATCGAGAGGGCCACTTCCACATGCACGCGCCAGCTGTGTACCACTCATTTGTGTTTTTCAGCTTTGAATTTGAAATCAGTACGGTTAAATATGCGGAAGCCTCATCATTTGCGTTCAATTTGAAAAAGGTTTCATTTCAGTCCGCAGAACCAATCCAGAATACAAAATACAAAATCCAATGCGAATTATGAGTCAGATCTTCAGCCATTCAGGTCGGTGGCGGGGGCGGCTGAACCACGGCGGCGGCTGAGTTATTAGACCAATTCGCGTGGAACCAAATGGTTCTTCGATGCTGTAACAATTATGTTTAAGCCCGTCTGCGTATCTGCAGGAACTTGTCTTGGCCCATATGCTCGTGTGGTGCCATACAACGGATTTCAATTTTGTGTTTCAAATCACAGCTACACAATGTCACACTTTGTCATTACTGACAATCACACGGCTACACTAGACTGGTATCGTAAACATTAACGCGTCTGAGAGCTGATCGGCACAACACCGCCATCAGCTTCAAGCAACACAACTCTGCCTCCCACTCGGCGGACAACACTGTCTCGCTAATGTTCCGCTCACTGAGAGGACCGTCTCGACAGGAACCTGTGAACCTCTTGCCGCCTTGCATCGCACCTCCACTCCCACAGAGTTCTTGATCTTTGCGTCCATGTTGTGTGTGAGCGCGCCGTGTCTGAAATATTAATAGCGCGCCCACTGACAGTTAACAAAGGCCGTTCTGTCTTTTCTCTTCACACAAAGCTGGGACTCAAAAGCGCCGAACACAAAAAAAGGGGAGAACCAGTTCTCAAATTGCCCCCCCGCCACCACCACCCCGGACCTTGATGACTCCGTGGAGACGGAGTCAAGGAGAACTTAGAATAACTCCAACCACAACTGTAAATATTTCAGGGACGTGCCCCCTCCACTGATTCCTCACCAACTTTTATTTATTTTTTTGTTCTTTCAGTCTCTTCGTCATCATTGCTGAGACCAGCGGATGATCACAGTTGTCTCGTCTTGCGCTATATGGGTCAGTAATTAAAGCCGAGTCAGACAAGGGCGAGTTTAATCTGATTACAGTGCACTTTTTTTGCTCGCGTGCCATTCTGTCTTTTTTTTGCCGCGGCTCCAAAGCTAATTTCACATCAGCTCATTACACGGACATAGATCACTTCTTATCTTCCCACAACAGGACAGGAACTAATTCCTTTTTCTGCTCCCCCCACACACACACACACACACCCTCACCATATCCCTGTTCAAAACCAAATTCCCGCTCATGCGGAAGTCTCTGATACCTTTTCAAGTGTCACAGCCGATTTCCTCTGCCTTAAATACCATGTGTTTGTCACTATGTGTGTATGTGTGGGTGTGGGTATGTGTGCATGAGGAATTTGTTCCACTGTCAACGCTTGCTCTCACACTAGCGGCGGGGGGGGACAATGAACACACAGCAGCAGAGTGCTGATGCAAGCAGATCCAATTCATTTCCTTCCAAGGCCCTTGACAGAGGGGGCTCAGGGTTTCCCGTGCGTGCCAGTGCCAGGAACTCGGCCAGATCCTGCACCACACGTGACCAATCAGTGGGGTTGGACGGTGCACACTGTGTTATCCGCACCCCATATGAAAAGAATGGATCTTTTTTTAAATATATATACACATGCAATAAGGTCTTTTAATGGGGGCTGATTGTCTTTTTGTGTGACTGGCAGGGGAGCTAACACATAGAGTACGAAAAATGACAACTTTCACTTTTCTCAATGGGATGGGATGGCATCCATGTTAGCAAGCCGCCCGATTTTGTTTGACTTTCCATGTCATATGGACTATCTGCAGATCTGATCCTGAAAGCTATTAACCATCTTCCCCGCTAGAGCCAAGGACCATGGTTTGCACCTAGTATCTTGGCCTTTGATCCCCCTCAAGGGGCTGGTAGCTTTATGCATGCTGCGAGCGGCTGGCCAATCACAACAGATTGGGCTGTCCCAAGGCAGTGGGAGAAATGCTGGTTTTGTGAGGCCTGTACAGCTCAAAGTAGGAGTTTTTTTGACCATAAAACCTTCTTTATTATTGGAAGCAGATCACCAAATGTAATTTGGAAAATTTGGAAATTGCCATAATAGGGCCCCTTTTAAAAAAAAACAAAAAAACACTTAAGACCATTGCGATAAATGGGCCTCGCATGCAAAGGCATGTTCAAGAAGTAGACAGGATGCACAGGACGAGTTTTTGCGCACGCACACAAGCAGGAGGCCTGCACAGGATCAGCAAAATGAGCAGAGATAAGAGCGCGAGGAGAAGGTTGATAGCGTTCACATGTCACTGGCGATACTGGTCAACACAAGGGGAAGCCAAAACATCCCTTATCAGGGGCATAAAGAAGCGAAAAAGAACGCAATAACATTAGAATTCCTTTCCGTCTCGGAGCGGCATCAAAGTCTAAAAAACACATCCACTTCTCCCCAAGGGAGCAGCTGACAGCTGAGCGAGGTTAGCTAAGTTCATGACGCTCTCCTTTAAATAGCCACTTTCATTCTGCCGCTCCCGGAATGGCTTTCACTTGGCGAGTCGACGGAGATCAGAGGAGGCCGGGGGAAGAAAAGCGTCAGTGTAGTTGCAGAAAAAGACGCGGGGACAGAAGAAATTCACCGAAGTGCAAGTCTCAAACATCAGAGCGCACTGTTTTCAGTGCACAGAGTTGTTGTGAACTGTCCAACTCTCTGACTTCCATGATAAAGCTTTGCGTGAATAAACCTGAACATTAAAACTGTAGCTGGTGAGGACAGGTCCTACAAAAACAATGATAATCAATAGATGCAAAGAACGCACAGTCACCGTGTGTCAAGCTAGCAAAGAAAACAGCATTTGATTTTTGACACATTTCTCACATTTCTCACATTCATTCCAGCCGTGGGTGTGAGCGACGCCACGTTCCAGAGCCAGATCTGAACAAGTGTAACGCATAGGTGAACGTGCTGTGTCGTCTCTGTTTGTCTAGAACTGACAAAGATCTAGCGCATTCAACCAGAAGCCACTAAGCATAGTGTAGCGTCGCACTCTCGAGAACACGAGTCTGCTCTTTATCAAGCTTCTGTCCTGCGCTGATGAAAATTGTTTGTTTGAGTGTGTTTACGTAAAGTTCTTAACAGAGCTGATTTAGCACCAGCGTAGCATTTTGGCATCTGATAAGCGATCATCTTAGCACCTGGGACACTAATCTTCTGACCTCAATACGTGTGGCGACAAGCCATTTTCTGAACAGTGCTTTGATACCTTTTTGAATCAGAAACAAATACATAGCACAACTCTATACAGGCAGTGCAGTGACTTGAGATATTCTTTCTTCAGTCAATCATCTATTCTTGGTTCGTCAACACTCTTTTGAGCCCGTGTGTCGCTCTCTTTTCAGACTCGTCAGTCACGTTAATAATTTATACGAACGGAGTGACTGACCAGGTTCTGACTGAATGAATCTTAAATGAGAAAGATAAATAAAACATGTATGTACTTTAAGGGCACGAAGAGCACATTTCCAATTAAGTGGACACAATGTCATTCGGCCCTTTTAATGTTAAGGGTGGAATTTTTGAGCACACACGTGGGATTTCCAGTTCGACAAGCTGCTGTGGACGGAAAACAATTCCAGTCCTTTAGTTGATCAGTGTTTCATGGTTTTCCTAAGGGCCGATCAACAGTGTACCATGTGAGGTATTCTTGATGTGACGAGTGGCAACGCGTCAGTGTTTAGAAACGTTGCAGAAATGTTGAGGTTCTTTGGTGATGATTTGTGACATTTACAATAAAATCTAGAAACCCTGCTGCCTCACGTGGCAGCACGGCGGTCTTATATGGAAGATGTTGTGTTCTTCGTCATGATTTGGGTTCAAATCAGATGTTTTACTGGGTCTTTGGTCATTCCCACCACCATTTGTTGCTTTGATTAAAAAAAAAAAAAAAGCCTAAATAAAATCATCTGGGAAAAACACATCTCACTTAAATGCTCATATAAAGTGCAGCAATGCACATTCAGATAAGTATGAGCAAGCACAAAGTTTGCAGGCAGGGGGGGAAAAGCTTCTTGAATGAAAACACCCTGAATCAGATTCAGGATCTTTTTTTAATTCATTCAGAAACAGGATCAGATAAGAGAAGATCTAAACCCGTCTTCCACTTTGGGCCAGATGCGGAAATGAAAAAGTCTAATCACAAAAATCGCTGAAAAGATGGCCGGTCCAAAGTTGGTTGTTTGTTTCCAATCCTCACCCCTGCTCTTCTTTCTCTCGCTCTCTCTCTCTCTTTCCCCCCCTGCAGCGCCCCCACCACGCCCACGCTCTCTTCGACTTCACTCCGCACCATCCCACCCAGCTGCGCTTCCTTCGCGGCGACGTCATCGAACTCCTCGACTGCTCCGACTCCACGCGCTGGCGGGGCCGTTGCCACGGACACGTGGGCTACTTCCCTCCAGAGTACGTCCAGTCCATCTACCAGTGCCAGTGACCTCTGACCGTCTGACAAAACTTCGGCTTCGGCTCCCCTCCGTGTTTTGTCCCCCGCCGCGTACACTTCCCCGCTGCTCTGCAGTCACCCACGTCTGTCCGGAGCAGACAAGTGGACAAGCGAACTGCTCGCGATGCTACCAACAGACTACCCTTCCTCCCCCCCGTGATGTCACCCGTCCGTCACAAGCCGCGTCCAATCAGCACCACTGAGGCCGTCGGCCACTTCCTGCTGACTGTGCTTCTCATTTAAAAAGGGTCAAATCAAAAAAATACAGACAAAAAAAAAAAGCGTAACGGACCTTGACACTGTGGACAACTCACATACAATCTGTACGGTATGTAATGCTGACCAACACGCATTCCACAGTTTTATCATACAGTCACGCTTATCAGCGTCCGGGGCGGGTTCAACTAATGCAACGCGTGCTTCCGCAAATCGGACGGCAACGACGGCAAAAAAGCTTCTTGGTGGGAGACAAAGTCTGGACTCGCTACCGTTCCCCGCCGGGGCAGAGATCAGTGGCAAACACACTGTGCACACTGACACAGCAGCTTCTGCCTGCGATTAAAGTGTGTGGAGAGGGTGCATTTGAACAGAAGAGAAGCCTGTACACCTTATTTATGCATATGTTTTTTGTGTGTGTGTGCGTGCGTGTAAAAGAGGGAGAGAGTGTTTGCGTAGCCTCGTCTATGAGCCGGAGGACAACAGACGACAGTTACCCTGTTAAAAGTGACCAAATTAATGTTGAACGCTACCAAGCTGAACATAAAGGCTCAGTTCATGGATCATGCATTTGTTTTGAGAGTATTTATTCATGTGTAATATATACATTGCAAATATAATACACACAAGGGCCGCGGTGTAAAGAAAAAAAAAAAGATGACCGTGTTTTAGGTGATGAACATTATGAAATTGGACTTAGTCTTCCCGAAAGTGTAACACACAATTATTTGAATAAAGTGATACGTTCTCTTTGAATTCAAGGTGGTCATGTTCTTTTTTTGTCACTGGATAAAGAGGCCTTTTGACAAAGACATATATATATATATATATAAATATTTTGATATTAATAGATTAGTGTGGGATGTTGATGCATATTAACTGGCTTACCATTCCAAAAAATATTACAGGGTAAGACTGTCTGATAGACACAATATGGTTAAGGCTTACCTCATGGCATGACCTATGGCATGTTCCTACGACACGCCTTCCCCGCTGGGGTCGGCACACCTGCAGGGGGGAGAAGGGTTGAGTTTACTCTCAAATAATTTTTTGGCCCGTTTCACACAGTAGTTAGAAACGGGGCAGAGAATGAAACAACCCATCCATCCGCATTCACACCTAGGCCTGCGGACAATTTGGAGCTTTCAGTTAACGTGATGTTCAAAATCCTTGGACTGTGGGAGGCAGGCAGCAGTACCCGGAGAACCCACACAGATATGGCAAGAACACACGAAAGCCCCGTTCACACAGGCCAAAAAACCCGTTTAAACCCGCCAACAATCGGCATTTGGTGGCAGTGGGAAAGGCTCAGCGACCCACGTCAACCGTGTCAAACAGCCGGGCAAGCAACCCGGGTTAAAATCAGCTTTTTTCGGCTCGGCTTGCAGTGGGAAAGCCAGACCCTCGTGAATATGCTAATTTACGTGATGGCGTTGAGCGTGACATGCGCTACGTCATAATATCGCGCCAGTTGTGGCGTATATCACATACCAAAATAAAGCTCAGTTTGCATTCGAGACTGGAATCATTCACTTTGCAGCACTGGCAAAACAGTGACATTTGTGAGCTTCTCAAGTCTCAAGCCCAACAAGAAAGTAAACTGATTCCCACTGGACTCACTTCCATGTTGCTCTCCATTGTTTACTTACCTGAATTCTGTCACACTTCAACACGATCTCTGCGTGACGACGTCAGCAGACACGCAACGGTGAAAGTGAAGGCTACGCAGCTTTTGACCATGCCAACTTGTTTATTGTTGGAAGTGGACTGCCAGAATAACTTTATTAAATCTGGAAAAGGCTATAATAGGGATCTTGTCCTTTGACGATTTCGACTGCGATTTTGTTCACAGCAAGAAACAAAATCTTCAAGTACTACGATGACTCTGGACGACTGAGAACCTTTGCCGACCTTTGTTAAAGACTCCCTTTCTGAAGTCATTAAACTCTGAGGATATCCTTGAAAAAAGGACTGTTGTTGTCTCCAAACATGCTTGCCAATTGCTTGGCAATACCTTGACTGCTGACGAAGTGACAGATGCTACGTGAAGAATGCAGCGCTACTTCCTGGCCAGAATGCGAGGGTTAACAGGAAGAAGGAAACAGAGGCGTCAGCTCCAATTTCCCCGAAGTGATTCAGGTGTGTTGTTCTATCCATGTTATTTTTTTGTAAAATTCTTAATTGGAGTGTCTTTTGTCTGGCCCGTGACGACAAAGCGGTGAAAGTGGTGCCATGCCATTTCCTCCAATAATGTTGCCTCCAAAGTCACTGAGGTTGCCAGAAAGGACCAACAATGGCATGTGCACTTGGAAGAAAGTGAGGCGGCAGGTTAACAAATCTACATCAACACTCTAGATAATAACCGGCACAATGAGATTGACAGAGCAGACAAAAAGCAAAGAAAAGGTGGAAGACTGAAAGGCGGGGAGGAAACCGGACGACCTGTGTACACAGGCTGACACGAAAGGTTTCACGCTGGCGTTCAATGCAAATGAAGCAAAAAAAAAAAAAAATGTTGAACCAGTTCGACTGACGTGTCAGCCTCTGGCTATTAAGGCCGCCGCATTGGAGGGAGATGAAAAAGAAAAGAAAAACAACAGCCGACGAGCCTGCAAGACGGGTCAACTCCCAGCAATCCAAGAGACCGTTCGTCAGGCAGTTTGTCATTCGCTGCCAGTCACAAGGCAAGTAAATCATTTGATGGGTTGTCTGTGAGTCACTGAGGGAGGCTGCCGGTGAGCGGTGACAGACAGATAGAAATACCTGACATAATCTGAGAGTGCTAAAGACGATTTTGTTTTTTTGTGACGTCACGCTGTTGTCAGTCCGGACTGAAAATAGGCCTTTGTGTGGCCCAGCACGCTGAACATCTCTCTTCGATTTACAAACTGATTAAATGATTAGAACTGGGCTCGTCTCTCAAATGAAAGACAAAGACACGTTGAGGTAAATCGTAGGTTGACACTCACCTTGCCTTCTGGTCTCCGCCAGTCTTATCTTATATAACTCTCTAAAATGCCATTGTATCAAGCGACAAATTATAACACAACCGCATCCTTGTCACTGTGGCTTTTTGATAACAAACAAGCACAGCGTGTCCTGAACGTTGCTTGGAGTTGCAGCAAAGCTGCTCGATCTTTTTTTGTGAGCGCTCAGCTCGTGTGCATTTGACCTGGCAGCTGGCGGGTTGAAATAGAAACGCGCGTCACCTGGTTCTGCCGTGAATGGAATTCCCCAACTTTCTTGGCGTTCGTGCGCATCTCCCAATTATTTACTAAACTACTTCCTAATGATCATTGTATAATTTCGTTATTCTTGAGCAAACTGTCAGCCCCAAGTGATAGGGTCGGCTAACGAGAGTTAATTCGATTTTTAACACGATTAATTTTCTTAATCGCGTCATTTATTGAAGTGTTGCATCGGTTTTCTCACAGCGATGACGTCTCCAATCCCGTCAGCGACCTCTCCAGATGTGTGATAAATGTCCATTGTACATACATTTTCATTTGCTTGCTCCTGCTCCTCTTTTTGGGAAGCGTGTAAAAATCTGCAAAACACTCCAGTCGCAAACACTCCAAGACCATTTCATGGACACCTCACTTGTCTCCCTAGCAAAGTTCAACAACACATCAGCGTTAACAGGAAGCTAAAAAACATGCAGTATTGACAGAAATAACTGTGAACAGGGGCCTAAAGGCAGTTATTGAATAATAAATCATACAAGACTGTTAGGCTGGAAGAACGCGAGTTCTTCAGTGGAGAAACTACGCTGTGTTTGTTTGACAATTTATTTTGGCCAATTACAAGCATGTTTGTTTGACATGGTGAAATAGTTCAGTCTGTACGTGCTTGCCCTCCCAACACCTTCGGGTAATTTCAAGAAACTATGCGCTGAGGTGTGAGCTTTCCAAAGAAATGACGAGGCTTTTGAATTACAAGAACGTTTTACAGCTCGACTAAACATTGACAGCTTGGCACCATCTGCCAGAGGTTTTCATGTGATGCCCGGAAATTGCGCTGATACATAAGGTACACAGCAGCGGACTTTAACTCGGTACTGAAAGGTACACAGCAGCAGACTTTAACTCGGTACTGAGGAACATCGGGCCTACATAAAACAAACGTGTAATCATGACATTCATATTGTCTATTGAATGCTGTAAAGATTCATTCGTTTTTTTCAAATCAATATAATGTATGCGTTTGAGGGCAAGCTAACGAAGCATTAAAAATATGTGTGAGAGAAGGTTGAGAGATACTTGTGAATTATTGAGATCTGTTTAAATGACAGAAAATGAACCTTAGTAGCGCCTACAAAGTTCTAAAATCTAGGAAAGTTTGCCTGCGGTGACAATTGATAGTGAGAAGAAAATGGACAAGAGGCATCTACTCAAATGAAATGTTCAAGTGACCTGCGTTAAGTCATGGAGGAAATGAATAGCCTTCTTTTAAAACTCTGAAGAAGGAAGTTTTCGATGAGAAAAAGGTGTAAAGCGATCATCTGTGCTCTCCAGATACACCTTTGTTCATCAACCTCATCAGCGTACGCGTGCGCGCACACACACACACACACTTTGGAAAGAAAAGAAAAAAACCTCGTGAGGGAGGAGTGTCGCGTGTGGGTGAGTTTCACCTGTCTGGCGCTCACGTCACGGCAGGATTCCACTCAGTCAGTCTCCCGTCAACTTCACTCCTTCGCGGCGGGACGATGGCTTAGGGCTCAGGGTACCATGGCCGCTTTGAGGATTTACAAAGCTCAGCTAAGCAGGGGGCGACCTGAAGTAACGTCTAACTGGTCTGGCGCCAAACCGCTCGGCTGTTTGAAACACGGAGGAAGTGTTTTGGGTCTGTTCAGCGACTCGAGTCGCCAACACTTAACCGGAGTTCGGTAGTTCGGTAGTTCGGAGACTATGGCTCTGTCGCAGTTACAATGCCTGGACGACAACAACGTCAACCCGCGCACGAGCGAGGCCAAGCCGGAGTTCCTCTACTGCGAGAACCAGCGGCTGGCGCTCGAGGCGCTGCTCGCGGATGGCCGCGAGGCGTTCTTCAAGTGCTTGGAGGCGCGCGGCCTGCGCGGCTTCCTGTCGGACCCCGAGCTGGACGCGCTCAGCGCCGCGGCGGAGCCCTACGACCCGGGCGCGGACGTCTACCCGGAGGACGCCGAGGAGGGCGACCCGCCGCTGTCGATGCACTACTGGCCCGACCTGTCCGACACGTCCGCGCCGGAAATGGACCTGGGGTGGCCGGACACCGAGGCGTACCGCGGGGTCACGCGCGCCACCATTCACACGCAGCCGCCGCTCGACGGCCAGGCGCACGTGAAAGAGGTCATCAGGAAGATGATTGCGCAGGCGCAGAAGGTACGTGGCGCCTTTATGGACTTCGTGGTTTCGCCCACCGAAGCGGTGTCTGTCACAAACAGATGTTGCGTGACGAAAACGAAAACAAACAATGCAATAGTACCAACAAACTCGGACGGAACACGCCAGAAAACTACTAAACAACTTAGTCGTAAATGTACATGTTTGATTCTGATAATGATTCTTATTCTTTAATGACCACACAGTGAAGATGGTGGGATTTGTTTTCAGTACAGGTTCCAAGATTTAGACACAACATATTTATACATGCAGGCGGAAACCCATTCAGACAAACAAAAGGCTGCGCATAAACCCCCTCCATGTGCAGAGTTCAGAATGTTGATTGCAATTTGGATAAAAAGTGTTTTTTAAGCAGGTTGTTTAGGGGTGGGCTTAATTTTTTTCCTTAGCATTGGTGTGTGGGTTTATCTATCTATCTATCTATCTATCTATCTATCTATCTATCTATCTATCTATCTATTGAAGCACAACTTGCCCCAGCAGTGTTAACATCAATCAATATCATAAAAACTGTGAGGTCATGAAAAGGATTTTTATTCTATCACCAGATACAGTAAGTTTGTCGCTCGTTCTGTTCACTCAAATGAACAGTTTTTACATAATCATGCTGCCTTGGATCTCAGTCACTATGAGGTCATAGTGTAAAAGGCACTGTCAAGAGCAAAGTGCAGACTGCTAAGCCATGTCTGCAGGCGAGGAGGTTTTCATCCTAACCAAGTTTACCTTCTGAGACAGGTTGCCATCTTATGTTGCGATGGAAGCATGTACACTCTCAGCGTTAACAATGTGCATTAACGTTGTGCATAACATAATATAATTCCCCCCCCCCCCTTTGTCAGTTCTCCTATTATCATTTTAGACAACACTGTTGCCTTTAACATGTAAAGAAACTTTTATCCTATTTATCCTGGAATTTAATGCGTAAACGTCTGATGTTTGCAAAATTGTGACTTCAGGCTTCACCTTTCTGTATTTATGTACATTTTCCTGGGTGTACAGTATACATAAGCAAGAGTCCTCTTTAATACGTGATGCCGCTTATGTCTCTCTGCAGGTTATTGCAGTGGTGATGGATGTGTTCACTGATGTCGACATCTTCCGGGATTTGCTCGACGCCAGTTATAAGAGGAAGGTTTCTGTCTACATCCTACTGGAACGTACAACGCTACCTCATTTCCTGTCCATGTGCCAGAGGGCCAAAATGCACGGTGGACACCTCAAGGTGAGCCAGAGGCACACACTGAAGCGCTGGCGCAATGAAAACAAATATTATGCGATTGGTTGTGTAAAGGAAATTATTTTCAGGATTCTTCTGTACACTGGCAATCATACAAGAAATGTTTGTCCAGAAGGACTGAGGATCTTGCGCACTTGAAGACCCATTTGCTTGCATCAAATATGCAAGCAAATGCATTTTCTTTTTTTTTTAAATGTAGCTGTCTGTCTCAATTGAACAGAAAACCTGAAACCCAAAATAAAATGTGGTGACTGCGTGGGAGGTGTAACATATTTTTGTCATGTCACAACAAGTGAAGTCAATAGATAATAAATAAATGCCATCTGCTCTTGTGGTCTCATGACACAACCTTTCCATTTGGCTGTCAAACTGCTAAACCTTCATTGTTTTTGTCCAAGGAGAGTGACAGGAATCTGCAAGGTGAACTAAAGTGACAGACTTTGAACGATGAGCCAACACTGCCATTTTTTCTCACGGGTGGATTTCATACATGATGTTTAATTACAGCTGCATTTTTTTTCCTCCTCCTCCTCTACTGTTTTTTTTTTAACATACAAGCAGAACAAGCAGCGCCAAGTGTGCCTGTCTGTGTAGAATTAATGTATTTAATAATTAAATCAGTTACTCGCACGCAGTAAGAAGATGGGCCCGAGATCATATCTGATCTCGCAGGATTTCCAAACCAAAAGGAAAAATATAAATTATACAGGCGTTCAAGAGTAAAGGCGCACATTTTCAAAACTGACACCTAGTGTCAGTTTGTGTTTGGTGGAACTAATGCGACACGCAACCAGAGTGACAGACTGCCAGTGCCATCTGTATCTGGATTCCCAGCAAAACACGTCTCCGGGTGCTTTGTAGACCGTGTGAAAGCTCCACATGACAAATCGCAGAGAAGATGGTTTCAACTCTGCTGGATCTCCGATTTAGACTCATTGCAACCTTCCGAGGTCATTTAACTGTCTTTCGTGACATACAGTAAGTCGGCAGCAGAGCTGCTGTATAGATATAGATGTTGGCGCATTAAAATGACAGAGGAATGCCGCTGCAGAATGGATTGCACGTTGCACGGAAGCATGCAGGCGTACACATTATAGGAGTGCATTGGCCTGAATGTTTTGCAGCTACGCTAGCAGCGCTGTTTTAATTTAGGAATCCCGTTGGCTCACTATTAAACACACTGGTGATTCTGGAAAGAAAAACGGTTTATGCTGTGGCCAAAAATTCTCCTGCGTCTCACTAAAACTTGTGGGTTTCGTCGAGTGTTGCCATCGCCGGTACAATTTAGGAACAGCAGGCGCAAGTGACAGTTTTCACCAGAAGCAGTAACGAGAAAGAAACTCGACATCCGTGACAAGTCTGCCGGGAAGTCTGCGCTGCCGGGTGCGATGACCATGACGCACAGGAGAAGAGGGAAACGATTGTGACAGCTCGAGTTTTTACGGTAAACTCGGCGACAAGAGGGAGCAGGTCGATGAGAGAGCGGTCGACGAACAGGACGGAGGGAGGAGGTCGCAATCGAAAAAAGCTTCAGTCTTTTTCCTCCAAAATTGTGCTCGTGTTTGACAGGGTGTATTTTCGTATAAAAAAAGTTGTTGCACACCTAAAGCGCTTATTATCAACTGTTGAGTGCTGAGCTGTGAGTGTCTGACTGCCTCTGATGACTTGGCAAGAGGAATGCACTGACAAAGAGAGAAGTTCAAAGGGTGGAACCGGTGCAGGGAGGGGAAACAAAAAGAGATGTTGCACCGATACACTTGAAGAACCGCTGGACCTGACAGATGTTGCTTACCCTGACCTTAAAAATCATCACACCTTTTGTTCAAGCCCCAGGCACGTGGTGTGCACAGAGCGTTTTGCCAGTCAACCGCCTCAATTATCTCTAGCGAACTTGACTGAGATCGCAGGTTTCTGTTTTATGGTCATTGAGGCTCGTGGAATCTGCTTTCTGCTGCTGTCTGAAGAGAAGCTGGGAATAAGTGTTGCCCACGTGGTTTCTTATCTAAAAGCCTGCTATGATGACCGCTGCACTCGCTTACTGTCATAAATGTTGGTCGTAACTCCACAGTGTCGCTTCTTACGTCAACTGTATGCTCTCGAGTCATTTCACGTGGCAACGTTATGAGAAGAGAGAAGTTCAAGCGCATTAATGGTGGTAAAATGTGCTTCAGAAGGAAAGGAAAAACCTGTTCAACACTGACACGTCAGACTTGGAAGGAAACCCTGAGGAACATTTTAAACCGTAACTCGAGTCGCAACGACAGCACAAATTCTCAAAGACAGAAACAAAATTGGCCAGCAAGTTTCAACATATGCCGTAAAAATGTTTGAGGTCTGGTTTGTTCCAGGCGTCAGACGCTGCAGTCAAACGTATTCTACACAAACAAGAGAGACTTAACCAGAATCCATTATGGTGTGGTTGTGTAAGATTTAATGACTGTACTTGTGTTTGATGTGGCTTTAGCATTTTCAAAAAAAAAAGGGAAAACTCTGATCTTAAATTAGGAATGATGTATTGTCCTTACAGGTTTGATTATTAAACGTTTATTCTAATCATTTACGTGTTTAATATCAAAACCTAAAGTCGCCGCCTTTTGATCGGTATTATCATGAACTCTGACCATCATTCGGCTAATAAATAGCCATAAAAGCAGATAAGCCTGGCTACCTGATATGCAGGTGACAGCTGACTGCCAGTGACATGTACAGTATGTATGTATGTGTATGTGTATATATATATATATATATATATATATATATATATATATATATATACTGTATAAATATATATATGTCTGTGTGTGTGTGTATACACTGTATATATATAGATATATATGCATAGATAGATCTATATCTACATAGATACCCCCAACGCCCCCTTAGAAATTCTATGGAATTTGTCTTACAGCACCTTCGTGTTCGCTGTTCCGGAGGAATGCAGTTCCACACCAGGTCCTCCACCATGGTCAGAGGGCGCATGGGACACAGATTTATGTTCATTGATGGCGATAAAGCCGTGTCTGGTTCATACAGGTCAGTAAAGGTGTTTGTGTGTGTCCCACTGTAGAAAGGAAGAAAAAAGTTATATGATGCAAAAAACAACAACTTTTTAGCTTCACTTTAACTTAAGACAAGTCCTTTTAATAACAACAACAGTCAGAGACCAGTGAACTCTTCAGAAATGAGAAAATTCCATCCTTTTGTTTCAGTTGCTCGCTCCAGTTTTCTGAAAATGTTTGTTGAGCCATAGCTCTGAAAATTGGCTGCTGAATAACAATAATAAATAGGTGACACTGTGCATGGTGAATATGCTAAGTTTGTTTGTTTTTTTTTGTTTGTTTTTGTTTGCATTTTTCATCCGAGGATGCTTCTTTTTCATTCGAACAATTTAACAGTCCTTTTGTCCGTCTTTGCGTTACATCTTGCTGCTTTTCAAAATTAAACTTGCTTTGTCTTCTGCAGCTTTACCTGGATGTCGACACGGTTGGACACAAACCTCGTCACGGTGATCAGCGGCCAAGCCGTGGAGGCCTTCGACAGGCTCTTTCGCATCCTCTTCGCCACCTCCACCTCAGTGGAACTCAGGCGGGTCGTGAGCGAGCCTGAACCTGAGCCGGATCCCGTGCCACAGCATGTCACAGTGGTCGTACCCGCTGCCACCATTGCACGGAAACTGTACAGCCCCAAATATGCACTGGCTTTTGGCGGCACCGCTGCGAGCTCTAGCTCCGCCCCCTCGGCTGACCACATAACCCCGAAAAAGACTGGGAGCGAGCAGGAGCCTGGAAACCCAGAAGGCCAGGCTCCCAAGAAGAAGGGACGAAGGAAGGCAAGTAAAGAATCCATGCAGGAGGCTCCGCCCATACACCCAGGACTGTGCAATCTAGAAAAAGCTCACCTGATATCGTACTTGCCCATCTGGCCAGAGCCAGACCCCCCCAAGGACGTCATCGGGTTCATCAACATCAGGGACACAAGCAGACCAACTCCAGTCCACCTGCAGAGATCAGAGATGTTTGAAGTCAGTCAAGCAATCAGGTTTAAGAGTCCAGTCAGCATTCCTGTGGACACGCTGCCAGACCAGGCTAAGCCCAGGCAGCTTACTGTTGAACTGGAGAAGGTGAACAATCTGCCACAGGACAAAACTGTGCAATCGCTGCCAGACACAAAGTCTGGCAACACCAAGAGTGCAAAGGAGCCTGAAAGGGAGTTCAATGGACCAGAACTGAAATGTCAGTCGGTGAAAGGCTCTCTTAACACAGAAGAAGTGCAGTTCAACACAACCAGTGGCCAAGATGCAAACCACGGCACGGGAAGCCTTTTCAATGAGCATTCATCCCCCCAAACTGTACCAGTCATGCCAACAAAAGACCTTGTAAAAGGCCGAGCCGAAGGAAGAACGAGTTCAAACTCAGAACTTGTGAATGGAACGTTGCACCAGAAATTGAACAGTCCTCATAGCCCATCACCATTCAGCGGCTGGAGTGACTCAAACACAGGGCGAGACGCACAGATGCAGCTGCCACAAAAAGATTCAAACCCACAGGTGGATCACAGGAGGAATCTTCCTGGAATGGCCCAAAGCACAGAGAACCTAACCACGAAAACCACCAGCTCTCCTTTACCCATGACGACAGTGAAGTCTCAGCCTCTGGCCTCAGTCAACCTCACTTCCCTCTATGTAAATGCTGCCATGACTGCAGGCCGCATCACTGGCACAGCCTCGTCCTCGACAACCCTAACTCCCAAACACCCTCCTCCGTCTTCCCCATCGCCATCACCATCTTTGACCTCAGCCCCTCCTATCCCCAAACCTCGGACTATCCAGCTCTTTATTGAAGACAGCACCATCAGCGAAGGCCAGAGGCAGCTTCAGCGTTATACCAGGAGTCTTCCAAGTGCCGTGGCAACACAGGATAAATCTACGGAAAAAGAGCCCGCGGTTCCTCCAGGGCAGCAAAGCAGTATTGGAAGCAAAGACAACGTGAGTTCGGAAACATCTGTGGAGGCTCCAAAGCCAAAACAGAGCGGGAGCTCCCAAGAGCCACAGGTGAAGGAAGGACTGAGAACAAACAAAGAATCCCTGTCGGGTGTTGTAATTACAGACACAGCAAAGGCACACAGCATAGATTTTCCTGCAAAAAGTCAAAAAGAGGGGACTTTAAAACCACTGGACTGTAAAGCAGCTACCAAGTCCTTGCAAAAAGGGTCCAAGAGCTTTGAGTTGCCCGAAGCAATAACTGAGAACAATGGATCAGCGACACAACACAAAACATTCTTTTTGAGCCCACAGAACCCCCAGAAAATATTGTATTCATCATCGACTTCTACGAAAGCAGATGAATTGAGCCCTTTAACCTCTCCCAAATCTTCAACAGCCACTCCTTGTTCTGCCGTCACTGGGCATGCAAAGGCCAACTCGCAATTCCCCTCGACGCGCCCTGCTGGCAGCGGCATGAACGCCACAAACGCACAACTTGTTCCGAAAGCGCGCCAGGCCGGCATCACAAACAACCTTGAGAAATTGCCGTCAGCGCATCCCTCGGACACGCACAAGAAGGAGGCGTCGTCGTCAACGGCGGGGAAAGAAACCCGACTGCTCTCGCCTGTCACAACTCCAGAGTCCCTCCCACGCGCGCCGGATCAAAGGTCCTTCACTCCAGACTTTCGATCGCCCACACCCGACATCAACGACGGCTACGTCTCCGCCTCCGCTCTCTCCACGGCCTCCGACGAGTTCTACGAGTGCAGCGACTCTCTGCTCTCTCCTCTCCGCGACAACGTTTTCGACCCCCACGACGGGGCCAAGGAAGGGAGCGCCGGATTCATGCGCACCGGTTCGCCAGCCGTCTCAAGCGTCCAGAACAACAACGGCAAAACTGCGTCGAGGCCCGCCAGTGGCTCGTCTTCATCGTCTCCCCTCGCGGAACAAGACAAAAAGAAAGCGTTTGACATCACCGACAAAATGTGGAAGGAAATGGACGCGATAGCGACGAAGGTGAGGGTGTCGGACCGGCGAGCAGAAGAGGACGTTTGGAAGTCCCACACGACAGCGGACCATTTCAAACGAGTCAAAGCCTTGGCCGAGTCCAGAAGCATGGAGGCGCAACTCCAAGCTTCCACGAGGAGGAGGCTGCTGAGCGAATCGAAAGCGGACAAGGGAGGGGTTTCTGGAGAGGCAGCTGGCGAGAAGGCGGAGCCGAAGAAATCCACAGGTGACCCGAGGCTGAGGAGAGCTCCCTCTTTGGGAGAGAGGCTGGACAAGGTGCCGTCGAGGCCCGGCAGCTTGGAGAGGAAAGGCAAGAGCCCGACAGCTAAGGACGGACAGAAGGTAAGAGGAGAGCTGCAACAGGCGAGCTTCCACCCAAAGTACCTGTGTGGGTCTACCTGTGTGTGTGTGTGTGTGTGTGTGCGTGTGCATGTCTAGGTCTGCTTAATATGCACCGGCGGAGCGTCACTAAGTCGAAACACACGACCCTCGTCCATTATTGAGCGGCCAGACCGTGTGAATTAAAGGGACGCACTCTTAATGAAGCGCCGCGCACGTTCTCCAGCAGCTGCAACTTTAATGGGCCCATGAAAGATTGATGACCCCCGCGTTTATCGGCGCAGTTTGTTCCCACTCACCGATGACCCTGCTTCTTTTTTTTCTTTTTTTTTCCTCATTTATTATCTGACGATCGTCTGCTGGAGCCGGCGCAGTGTCGCTGGCGTGTTTCAGCGAGGTTCTGTCATGCAAGATTTAGCTAAACGGAAACACGCCGATTTGCACCCAAGTACTTGTCTTTTCCATTTGCGCCAAAGCGTTTGCATCCCTCGGCTCCGCGTACCGCCAGAGATGTTACCATCTTATCACTGTGCAAAAAAAAAAAGAGAGAGAGAAGAATATCACACTTAGACGAATTAGCATGAGCTCAAGTGACCTCACCTCCCCATCGCAGGAAATTGCCATCTTTGACATTCCACAGTAAAGTCAATGCTGTCTGTGTTTTACTGGGCTGCCTTCTGGAACCACCGTAGAAATTTGAGGTCGTCAAGGTTCGTCCGTCTTTTTGATAAGTTACTTTCTACTTTCTTGTGACGTCGTCCTCTTGGCAATTGGAAATTCTGACCCGTGTGATTAATGCAACCCACTGTTAAAGCAGAAGTTCTGACCTTGTCTGGATGGTGGCGTCAACGGGGAAAAGTCTAGGTACGCTTCCGACTCCGGGGCCTTTCTTTGTCGAGTTTGCATGTGTTGCGTGCCTGCACGAGTCCTCTTTCTGTGCTCTGGCTTTCTCCCATGGTCCCAAAACATGAAAGTTAGGTGAAGTGTAAATTGTCCACAGTGTGTTTGTCATTTCAGTGGAGTCTTGGGTAGGTTAACAGCTCGTTGGTGCGAAAAAAATAAAATAAAAATGCACTGTGACCACAACAGCTGCGTGTCATTCCTCCAGCTGAGGGGACGCAAGCTGAACGCTGAAACGTAAAAACTACAAAAAAAAAAATTGCAAGACACAAACTACTACTAACCGCTACGACATGAACAATATATGCTTTTCTTTCAATGATTTTGCCAAGCTCATTGCAAAGTTCTGTTGCGCTGTTAGCATTAGCATAAGCGTCGCCCTGTGTCACGGATCTGTATCTTAATTAGTCTGTGTCAGACTGAGTCAGAGTTTGGAGAGAAGCTCAAAGAACCTTAGAGAAGCACAAAAAAAACTGCTCGACGGGACCTCTACGAGAGATGCAATTGATGGAACTCTGCAGCTCCAACTGTGAGGGTTCCAGCATCTTTGAAAAAAGTACCAAACCCTCAGCAGGAGCTTTTTGGTTGAGCTAAGGCAACTACCCCAAGACTAAACGTCCGTGTTCCCTGCAGTGGGAAAGCGTCTCACGTCAGCCGTGTAATCAACTGCTGACGCGTCCAAGGCCTTTAACACGTGACTGCCACTACGGGCTCAAACCCCCCCGTGAGTCACAGTTGGATGGGACGTCTGTCCGGAAGCCTTGATCACTGCCTGACTGTGCCGCGTACCCTTCATTGTCTCTCACATCAAACCCCGTTCGCCTCGCCAGTGCCGCGAGATCTTTTTATGGATGGCTAATAACTAATTGAATATTTTGTCTCTTCCGTTAACCAAGACGGAGCCCTGAAAGTGTTTTCCACCTCTCCTTGGAGAGACCCGCCTCCACTTAAAAAACCTCCGGCGTGACGGAGGGTAATGGGACCTCATCACACATCCATTTTTAGATGGTGTCTAATGCTCCTCCTCCTCCTCCTCCTCCTCCTCCTCCTTCTCCTTGTTCTTTCTTTCCCAGCCTTCGCTGACTCCTCCCAGGTCTCCGCGAGGGCAGCAGCCAGAGGGCGGGACGGCCTCGACATCCAAGCCCCCACGGCCCCGGAGCCGCCCGACGGTCCTCTCAGAGGGCAAGGCCCCCCACCGGGACAGCAGCTTGCCGCCTCCCCGGCTGGCGGCCAGACCGCCACCTCTCACGTCTTCCCCCTCCGTTGGCAGGAAGCCGCAGGCGGACGTGTCACACGGCCAGCAGAGCCCCGTCTCCCGGCAGCCGCCAGCGTCCCCGGGCCGCCGAGCCGCACAGACTCCCAATCATAGCAAACCTGCGACCCCCGTGTCGCCGCAGCACAGCCCCCCTCCCAAGAACCCGCCGGAGGCGTCAGAGCAGGCGGGGGGCCAGGACGTGGGGAAAGGTCAGTTTGGCTTGTATTTGAAGATGTACAACTTCAAAGCCTTGAAGGACAAGATGAGCAAGGCGCCAACGTACAACAAGAAAGGCAGTGGCGCTGGCAGCAGCCCCGGCACACAGACACGGAAAAGCTCCAGCTAGCTGCCCAGGAATCAGTTTTTAACTCGCCTGTGACACATCAATCCAAAGCAGCTGGAAATTGAACAATTAAAAATACATAACTGCATCAATTAGCACAAAGTGATGGGATTACAATTGAAAATACTTGCGCACGCGTCAGAGCAGGAAGCCGAGTTCAATGCCCAGTTATTTAGCTGAAAGGCAACAGAGAATTACCAGGCTCAACCAATGAAAAGAAAGTGTCAGAGCAGTCAAAACACTCACAGGGCAAAACACTGCTGGGACGGTCGAGACGGGGTGCAAAGGTGAGACACATCAGTGGAATCAAGCAAAACAGGAAGTAAAGCCTGAGACAATGCAGGAAAAGGTTAAACTTCAAACAGGAAGTGACAACAGACGATGAACGGACCCTGACACTCGCTCCACGTATTCACCCGACGGACCCGATGGTAGTGAACGTTCAACCTCAAGAACGAGCGGCTGCCTTTTTAGCTTTTAGCAGCCACGGGATTTTACATCTAGGATTCCTTTTGCCACGGAACCCGGAGCGCTGAGCTATCTGGGCGTCCAATCGGCTTTTAGGGGACTTTTTTTCACGGTCAAATGTTTGTTAAGATGGTATCACTGGGCGGAGACGTCTCAGAGTCTGCTCCTTCTAATCCCTCGACACACAACAGCGAGTGAGAGGGATTAACTCGTCAAAATAAAGGCTTTCACAGGTTAAAAAGAATTTTATTAATGTACACTTGACAGAGTATGCCACATATGAACTCTGGACTGCATCGTTTTTTAACGTGCGCTACAGGGTTGTTGTTTTTTTTTAATAATCTGTGAATAAAGAATCAAATTACTAAATGGATTGCCGAGGGTTGTTGTCCTGAGTGCACTTTTTGTGCTTTTCTAGTATTGTTGTTTCTCAGGTGCTTATTTTGTTTGTTTTCACGTACAACCTACAATTACACACAATCATATTGGCGGAAAAATATTTTGTTATGTACTATATGGAAGTCTTCTACATGGGGATATTACCAAGACATGACAATGGAACTGTGACACAGAAGCTGTGATGAATCTTTGTGTTTTTGAAAGGAGCCTCAAATTCATACCGTGACAAACTGCTTCAAAAAATTTTTTTCAGCAAATAGGCTCTAGCGTCCATAGAGTCTTTGTTGGTCTAATTTTCAGTTTCGATAAAAATGTCAGAAAGTTGTGGGCAATACTCCAACTTAATAGCCGACTGTAGTTGGCTTACCAGTGGCTTTGTGTACTCGGGCTCCAATCATTGCTCACCTCCGGGACCAAATCTTCCGGTTTACAAAACAGACCGGAAGCTCAAGATGGCGCTGACCAACCACAGGCCTTCATTCTGAACAAACCGATGGGCGACGTCAGGATGACTGTGTCCTCACATGAGACGGGAACGATATTTTGAGTCGACAGAAGCAAAAAGAAGAAGCAAGTGAAAAATGCTAGTTAGCATTGTCGTTGTCTAGAGTGATAAAACAACACCTCCTAACTCTGTCATTAAAGTAGGCGGTGAAAGACGTAGAAGAGGCAGCTACCAAAAATTCCACCACTTGTACAAAGTGGTAATAGCGGTGGCGCCACCCATGTCATCTTTCAGCGAGCGATTGCAGGGTTCCGGCGGCACACGTATTAAAGTCAGGGCTGAACCGCCTCAATCGACAAGCTGAAGGGAGAACAAGAGGAAGGGGAGTGGAAGTATGTATCGCGTACAAACAGATGCACACCTAAACACACACACACACACACATGTTAATACCCAGCCTCATTCTTACTCATGTCAAACACACCTGGATTTGCTGGCTTATTTTCAAATATTCCGGGGTTATAAAACCATTTTAATCTCAAAGACCATTCGTGAGGGATACAAAGACAGGCGCAAACAAAACAGGGCAGAGAGGAAATATTTTTTGGAGCTCAAGAGAGACGCTGGAGGTTCATTGGATCCATACGTTTAAGTTGCAAACTCTTCGAAGAGGCGCTGACGTGCACTCCGCCGTGTGAGCAGCCAGAATAAGAGAAAAGGAAAAAAAAAAATCCATACAGCCTCAGAGACACGAGATAAAATATGCTTTATGCATAGTTTTCTGGGTCACATATCCAGAATTAGAATGAGTCATAGACAGTCAAACACACACACACACACACACACACGGAGGCACACAGTGAAGGATGGGTTGCAGGGCAGCGATTGAGATGCAGGGAGACGAGAGATAAAGAGGGAGAGTGAAGCGCCCCCCCCCTGCTTCTTATCTGGAGTGGAGTGGAGTGAGAGGCGAGTGGACGAGGGGGGAACCGGGGGAGACGGGGACACGGAGATGTAACACGCAGATACGTGCGATCCAGGGAACGATGTTGACGTCAGCTCCCACGGTGAGATCGTCACTCCTCTTGTCAAGGGTGCCGCCTCCGTATTTACCACTTTTCCCCTTTCACCCCCCCCCCTTTCTCTTCTTTCTTTCCTTCCTCCATAATTTCATGCAACCCAGCATTCCAAACATTCCATAAAGCACTCTTAGCTGAAAGCCACACTAAAGCAACAATTGCTACAACTTAAACTAACACACATATACAGTATACATATATATATATATATATATATATATATATATATATATATATATACATATATATACTGTATATATATGTATGTACATATATATATATATATATATATATATATGTAGAGAGAGAGACAGACAGACAGACATACATACATATGTATACATATATAGATATATGTACTGTATATATGTATATATTCATATACATACATACATATACGCATACATATATGCATACATACATACACATAAATATATATACTTGTACATATATAACGATTGATAACAAGCCCTTTCTACCCTCTTGATAACAAAGCTAGATCGCTCGTGCGTGCGTGTGCGTGCACGTGATTCTCCGCCTCCTCCCAGAACAGCAGTCCTTCCACCGTCACAAGCAGGAAGATGCAACCGTCGCTCCAGCGGGGAAAACAAGCAGCAGCTTCAGAAAACACGTGCAAACAGTGTGAAACATACTCCAAACGAATGCTAACGTTAGCTTTAGTTATGCTGGATGCAACCCCAGATCCGGAGACTCGCCTTCTGTCACCAGAACTCCGTTACAGTGTCCTGTTTCCAAGGGGACCGCTTTCGACTACTACTACCATCAGTGCCAGTCCTGCATCCGAAACACAACTCTGCTAAACTGCTGAAATAGCAGCTTTTACAGGAAGTGACTCACAGGTCTTGTATCATGGAAAATAAATTTGCTTGACCAATTATCATTTCATAAGAATAACCTGTGTCTCAACACCCATGAAGAGATGGTGCTTGTTCCACCCTCTGAGACCACCTGGTGGTCCAACAGCATCAGAAAGCACGTTTTTCTCCCCAGTAGGGCTTAAACAGAGCTAAATATGTCTCATCTGTATTTTTGGGGAATAATTTGTAGAGCAAAGTTGCTCCACGGGAGCCCAAGATAAATAACAGTAAACAACAATAAAATCCGGATTTTCTTTTTATTCATTTTTTTCAGCAACTCTTTCTTTCACGGATGCAAAAATGCAATGCGGTTTACTCGGCAGGAGGCGGAAGCTACTTCCTCTGGCCGCGAGTGAGAAAATACTCATCGGAATGATGGCGGGGGCGGAGCCTGGCCATTATCCAAGCGGCGTGGGCAAGCTCCAGGGACGCCGAAGAGGCGAGGGAAAAGGAAGGAAGAACAAGCCATCTGCTGGGGAACAGCCTGCCAGGTGCAAGGTGCAGGTGTCAGGCTGCCCGGCTTCTGCTGTCACCCCCCGCGTCAAGATGGATCCACTTGATCCGGCCAGTGTCAACTGTCACGCTGGCCGTTAGCGGACGATCACAATCGGAACCCTCGCATCCCAGGAGGAGTCGCCAAACAACCCCCCTCCCCCGAATCCCCCGGGCCATCTCTGAGGGAAGCAGACAATTGGTAACTACAGGCGGAAGACGTGGGCCTGGTCTCAACGCTGCCACCATCTCCTCTCTGCTCCTCCGAGGCCGGCAAACTCATCTTAAAGGATCACGGCAGGCCTGCGTTCGACCCCCGGGGGGCGCCGCTTCAGACGAGGGCGACACAATCGGCAGACACACACGTACGCCGAGCGGAGTGGTGACTCAGCCGTCGTTTTTTTTTTTTATCTTTTGCTTTGTTGGATGCTCTTTGGGCCCTTCAGCTGCCAAACTAGCTCAGAGAAATGTGTGTGTGTGTGTGTGTGTGTGTGTGTGTGTGTGTGTGTGTGTGTGTGTGAGTGCGTAAAGGTGAATGTGGGGGTGGACGGGTCCTTCTTTCAGGACGTCCACTCATGCCGGGCCACTGCCTTCACATGCGACGTTGTGAGTCACTCGCTCGTTGGCTCATGTTCTCCTGCACGGCATCAGCTCAAACCTGCACACGATCGCACGTACTCCCGCGTTTGTGAGACGACGGTGAGCAAAAACCGACGAGCGGCTCCTTTCCCTCCCGGCCTCCTCGCTCCTTTGACGGCAAGAAGCACCGTGGGCGCGGCAGAAGATAGAGACGGGGGCCGCTCTTTAAATAGCTCAAGGCCAGTGAATCTCGAGCTGTTTGAAGTCTAAGAATTAAGGAAAAAAATATATATATCTATATATATAGAGCGAGAGAGCTTTGCTGAGAAGGAACTGTGTGCAATACACTTTCTGAGCCGAGTCAAAATGTAGGAAGAAAAATTGCTGTTTTTGCTCTGTGTCATTATTGACAAAAAACATCCGTTTATATTCTGCTTCACTTCATATCAGGTCAGATTTTGTTGACCTTTAAGATGAATAGGAAGGTAGGTAAACCAACGTATAGGAAGGCAAACATCGGGCGATGATATTTGATCGTGAAATTGACTCTGCGATGTAGCCTCGCTTTGCTGGACGTCGTAGCATGTTGACCAAAACAAACCGGCTACCTGCACTTCCTCAGCAGCTTTCAATCACTGAACCTCTCCTGGGCAAATGAGGCCACAAACTGAGTACATAGCCTTCTGTGCTGTTTTTGAGAGTACAGGATAGTATGTTACTGTAAGCATCAAGCAACACCCATAACAGCCATGGCCTCACCATTGACTGTACAGAGCGATGGACAAATTCATTGTGACGAAGCCAAGTAGGTGCTTTCACTGCCATCAACATCTTGAGTTTCAATTGGAAAAATTGGAGTGTGTGTGAACACCCAACAGGAAGTCATCTACACTTGGCGACTAAACTTTAGCAACGGCCACAACTTCATGGCCATTTATACTTCAATCAAACTAAAAGGGAACTGTGGACATCAGGGCTGAATTGCAGTTTTGTTTTCATTCCGTTTTGGATTTTTTATTTTTATTTTTTTTAAATCAGTTTGTAAAAACTTCTTTATTTTTTTTTATCGTCTTTTTGCAACCAACTTTGGCGGCGCCTGCTGGCCCAGCAATGTAATGCAGGTTTTTTGCACTTGTACGTTGGCCTTATTTTTGAAACCAGCATCTCCATCCATCGTTATAAACAGTAAATGGGTAAAACTCTTGTCTTCTTCAACCAACAGCAGCCGCTTCTATACCTCAGTCCCCTCGAGGTTTTTGCACGTTTTAAACAAATCACGACATCGTCTTGCAGCAGGTCAGTGGTTGGAGGAAGGTTGCAAACCACAAAGACGTGGGTCTCGCCCTGTCGCACGGCGGTTTTTGCTGCACAATGAGTTTGTCACCTAGCTCAGAGTTAAATCTGGTCCTCACCGCCTTCGGGGTGGGGGGGAGACTGGCGCAAAGCGGCGAGGATTTAGACGCTGACTGCGCAGGCTTCGCGAAGAGCAAAGGCGCACACGCTCTCGCAGACACCGGAGGCTCCACGCGCTCCATAACAGCAGCTGACAGGGAGTCAAATAGACTTAGAGAAAGAATGCACGTGTGGCACAGCACCTTTTTGAGTCAGGAAGGATGAAAAGGGGAGAAAAATGAAAGGAGCAGAGCAAGCTCTTAATCTGTTTCTTTCATGCACCTGGGTCAGGTGACGTCTTATGTTGTTCAGCACTGCGTGTGACTTCTCCTGTGATGTTATTTATCACCCAGGGGGGTGAAAAAAAATACATACCCTCATGAGAGTGCGAACACAAACTGCAGAAATTTTGTTTGAAAAAAGGTCGATCACTTTGAAATGAAGGAAGAAGAAGAAAAAGAAGACACGGCCCAAGGATGGCATGTCATCAATAGATTAACTAAGACACAACAGACCACATGCCATAAACCTAAAGCACACCACAACCTTAATGCCTGATTAAAATGTTTCTATTGCGAGGCCTGCGCGCGGGCGCGCGCGCGCGCACACACACACACACACACACACACCAGATTGCAGACTTTCTATCTGTTGTTTTCCAAAAGAGACAGCAAAACGAGCAATAAATAACAATCCCAGTGACACTGTCAAATTTCTGACACACCTACTATGTAAGCAACATTATCAGGGAGGGAAAATAGAGCAAATAAAGTTCTGGTAAAAGTGAGTATGGTCCTCCTTCGACCTCAACCTCTTTTGAAAACACTTGCTCCTGGGACTTTGTGTGCACAGAGAAGTGTGCGGTATAGGACACAACTTCTACACAACCCAACAGGACGAAGCAGCAGCAGCAGCAGCAGCAGCAGCAGTCGTTGAAGGACGTGTTTATTTGAAGCGCTGAATGGCATCATTAGCTTAAGTGTGCTGGCCAAAGATAAAACACTAATTAGCCCTGCCTAATATCTTCAGGCTGTTAGCATCCAGCTAATTAAAAGCAAAAGCTAGTGCCAACTTCTGAGCGACACCAACTGTAAATATTCATACTACAGCCACTTTACGGCTTTTGAAATTTGAGTCGACGGCTGTTGCATAACAGCAAACGTTCATTTCGGATTCAGCGTCTGATGGAAATCACCGGCGCTCTGCAGGCTCTTAATTTTTAGGGGAACTAAATGTCAACTGGCTGAGAAACAGGTTCCACGAGGCTCCAGATGAAAAGTTGAGTTCCCAGTGACTAATGAAATCATTGTGACAGACAGAGAACAGTGACTGTGGATGTTTGGGCAGAGCAGCAGGGAGGCTCACCCAACGTATTTTTTTTTTTTTTTGTCCCAAAGTTCAAACACACACAGTTTTTAATGACTGAACAAATGATTTCCCAGGAAATAGCCATAGCCTTAATCATGTCTACCTACTCTGAGTGATGTGTTACAAAAGACCAACAAGTTTAGCATTTCTAATTAATCTAATGACATAAAAAATTCCAAATAGATACCTTCAAGCAGAAGCAGTGTTTTTTTTTTGGTTTTTTTGCCCCTTGTGACGTCACAATCAGACTGATTTCCGTAGCCATAGTTTTTAGCACACACTTTAAGAGAAAGCTGAGCAAGCCAATCTAGAAAAGGGTGGGCTTCCTTCCAGGTGAGAGACGCATATTATTGTGGGAAAACTTTGATTTTGCATAAAATGGGCCTTTAAAATTTTTTTATTTAAATTTGTTTGAGCTTCAAAATGTTTTTTTTTTCCCCCATTTTTGAACTTTGGACCTTAAATTACGAGCAAGCACCTTGGAGCCCCCAAGAATACAGGGGTAACACACACACACATACAGAGATACTGCCCACACACACCGCCACCCCACTCCCTTCACTGGAATGCAACCGAAACGCTGAGTGACATTTAAGTAATCCTGTCAGAAAAGGGCAAGAGGGGTTGGGGGGGGGGATCGAGAGGGGGCGGGGCCACACTTGAAGACTCCATAGCGGAAGATGGGGGCGTGTCCGCTTCAGGTAGCTCACCTGCAAACCTATTGTAACTGTTTTGGCCTGCAGCGTTAAAGTTTTCCTCGAAGTTCTCAGCGGTGGGGTTAAACTCGGACATGTATTGAGACTTCAGCCCGGCGAGGTTGTCACATGTCCACGACGGCGCGGTCCAAGTCGAAGCCTCCCGCCCCTGGCAGTGATTTACCGGAAACGGCTCCTGCCTTTCGGCGGAATGTGTCGCTGAACTTTAATGGCCACGTTCGCACACAGTACGGAAAACCGCTGACACTGTCAGCGTTTCCTCCTCCGGCCTGCGCTGCTATGCTCAGCTGCACTCTGGAGTTCAGGTCACTTCCTCTTCATCAAGCTGCAACAGAGTCAGTAAATCAAGTAATAAATCAAATAATACTGATATCACATGTTGTGCGTCTCTCTTTTTTTTTTTAAAGGATCCGGTAAAGCTGTTATTTGCTTGGTCGTGTCCTCTTCGGTCTCAGGAAATTACCTTGAGCAACAAGATCCATTCAGCCTGCGCCAGATTGGAAACCGGTGGCACGTCGAGCGATTTCAGGCTGGACCTCTGGCTCCCTCTAGCGAAGAAAGGGGAGAAATGCACTTTCCCTGGCCACGCCTTGCGGGAGCTGGCTGCTTCATTGGCGTGGTATTTGACAAAGCTCAGGTTTAAGAATGTATACACAATCAATTTGCATTGAAGTGGCTGGCAGAAGATTCTTCAATTTTATTTTATTTTTTGCACTTATTGAGGGACGCGTCTCTGTGATGAGTGCCCTGTGTGACATCACGAAAGTTCTTCGTTTGATTGTTTTTCATGTTTGGTTGGATGGTTGTTGGCTTCATTGGTTTGCAGTTGGAAAAAAGAGAAGACCGCCTGTGAGCGTTTTTTTTTTTTTTTTTTTTTCATTTTTATTATTATTATTATTATTATTAGGGTGTGCAGAACCCAGAAATAATAATCAACAAACTGTTATCCGTTGAAAGAAGAGAAAACACTCATACACTTGGAGATTATTTTTGTATTGCAAACCATTACCTGGATGAAAAGTACATGTTTTTGTCTTCTTGTAGCTGGTTCAACATTTAGTGAGCAATGTCAATGTAAGTCTACACTCAGCAGTCCCCCTAAAATGCACAGAAAACATATCGTAGGATAGCCAACCGTCTTCTGCACTGACTAGATGAAGCGGTCAGAAAGAGGCAGCACAGGAGAGAAGTGATTCATCTACATCTTTATTTCCGTTCAGAAAAACAGACAGCAGAAAATAAACCTGGTTCGCTCCGAGAATGCAATGACAACCCCTCACAGATGTTACATAGCCATGAATCAGATAAGAAAGTTGGCATTTGCTCTTTGTATTCTACACGGTAAAGCTCGGAAGGCCTGGAGCAGCCTCAGCGTCTCCCTCTTAAAGCCAAAATGCAAACGTTGCATGTATGATTGTTGTCTTTTTTTTTTCTTCTCTTTTTAATTTTCTGTGCATCTACTATCTGCTTTCTTAGATTCCTAGATAACACTAAGGCACTTACTAGAAAATGTTTGTTTTTTTCCTCCCCCTTGTAATCCCTATTTTCAACTACAGTCAAGCGCTATGAAACAGGGCCGTTTTCACATTCACACCCACCACACGGTGCTGATCTCTACCGCCTGGCGCAGGAGGCCACACCAACACAACAAAACAACGGGGAAAACATTCGGCGAAAACAAGAGAGTATTACAAAATAAGTCGTTTCTGTTGATAATCTCACATGACCTTCTGGAACTGTGTATAAAATGCATCGGTATAGTTTTACAAAGACACATCTTGACATTTGTATTTTAAGAAAAGCCGCCTGTAAAATAAACTGTAGCAGTGTAAAAAAAAAAAAAAAAAAGAAAAGAAAAGAAAACAACAACATGTTTTTCCCATATTTAACTGACACTAAACAAAATATAATAATCTGGACCCTTCATGAATGAGGGACTTTATGACTTTATGTTTATGAGCCGCACATTATGGGAAGCGGGTACGAAAAGATGGCCTCTTCTGCCATGCGCGAGATATTCCAGCAGGGGGAGCCCTCTCTCCGGATATCTGCAGCCATGACAAGGCAATTTGCATAGCTCGACGCTCTCTCCGCCCTGATGAGATGCGAGCGTGTGTTGCACGTTTCGTCATGAACCGTGCACGAAGAGGGCGGGCTGCTGTTTCACGAGCGCGGCCCGCAGAGCGTGACGGAGCCATTCCAAGCACCTGGATGTGGCCTCACTGAGGACAGGAAGCACGTTGTGCAAACAAAGTAGACCGAACTGTCACACGGTACATGGAAGTATGTAAATATGTAAAAAATAAATAAATAAATAAATAAATCAAGTCGAAGGCAAGGAGCCGGCACTGCAGTGAGTATGAAAGATGGAGGAGGTCAAGCTTGGAGCGCACCAAAGCTGAGAGACAGAGAGAGGTTTAAAGGCCCAGTGCATAACGTTTACAAGGTTCCATCGAGATTTAGATCAAACAAATGTCAAACAAATACACATATATATATATATATATATATAGATATATATCTATATAGATATATCTATATATACATCATGATTTGAAGGGTAGTTTTGCAAATGGATGATTCGAATAATTGTCAGGGTGGGCAGTGATTGGAGTGTGCGTGCGTGACCCACACTGCATAATTGATGTTTTGATAGCACTCACCTAGTTCGATCGTAGCCCTGATGTCCAGCGTTAACGCATGACAAACATATATGTCACTGCGTTTGCAGTACCATTTCTTACCACTAGGTGCCACTGTATCGTACACACTGGGCCTTTAATAAGTTGGCATTTTGCAATTTTTTTTCTTCTTCTTTGTTGACAATGGTCTTGACCACAGAGATCCAGGATTGGCAGTATATCGCCTGTTAAGAATAGATGACTCTCTCTCTCTCCCTCAGCCAAATGTTCATTATTTATTTAAGTGCATTTTTCCTGTTAACAGAGGCTGAAAGACTGCTTTATTTTCGTTTTGGCTCAGGATTTTTTTTTTTATTTATTCACTTATGCCTTATTTATTTGTGCTTCTTTCTTTAATCTCTTTGTCACACTTTGACTCCACTTGTTTCAGAGTTTAAATATGACAAAGGTACTGAAAGTACTTCAGCAGTAATATTCTAATGTCACGATATTTTCTTTTGCAGCAATATATCGCCAAAGTGAACTTCATATTGAAGCAGGCCTTCAGACAGTGTTGCATCAATGAGGAAAGTTGGAATTCCCAGCTGCAGCAGCAGCAGCAGCAGCAGCAAAGGGGTCAAGGGCACATGAGAATAAAACAAAACATAAGTTTTAGCCCCTGTCCGCACCCCCAATGATCTCCACCCGCTCCCTACAGACTTCCCTTCTGTTTACATTATGTCAAGACGTTTTAATATTTATGCCTCCCCACCCCCCACCCCCACTCCAGTGGAAGCCACCAATGTAAGGAGGGGGAAGAGGAACAAAGAAAAGAAAGCGGCGGGAAAAAAAATAATGTGCTCCATCAGCTCGCTGCGCCCGGGATGGCAGCGGCACGCTCGACAAAAAGATTCCAGCGGCTTTTGATTCCTCTCTCTCTCTCTCTCTTCGCACCCAATTATTCTGTCTGACGTTCCGGTTCAGATTTTGGGCAGAATGGCTCATTTGGTACAGCGGAGACATATGTGGTATTCTCTGCCCGCCCCCCCCCCCACCCCCCCACCCTTGCCTCGCGATATATATCTGCAGAATTTATTCCTATGGTCATGATGTTCAGCTGCTGCAGGTGCAATGCTCTTGGAGCGGCCATGCTGACCTGAAATAAACCAGGGTGCCTGCGATGTTGGAGGTCGCTAATGATATTATTAACATCTGCACTCTCCTCCTCCGCCCTTGTTCTAATTCTCAGCTCCACGGCGGTTGGAGACGGCACAGCCCGAGCCGAGCGCTTGACTTCCTGTGGCCACACATTGATCCCTTTCCATATGCAACGTTCTGGCGCCGAGTGCCTCCTCTTCCTCGCAGCCGACAGACTTAAAAGCTTCCGTGCGACGGCCAGAAAGAAAAACTCAGTTTTTGCCCACTTTCGGAGATGTCGAGCGAAAACACAGAGGACACAGCAGGTGCCGATGGCTCGTTAACCAAAAGCGAATCCGAGGACGGCAAGAGGTGGAGGAGGACGAGAAAGAGGAGGAGTGGGGATCATATGCACAGTAGCAGACCGTGCCCATCCCCCTCGCTAAGTGCTGCAGAGATACAAGCGCGTGTGTGTGTGTGTGTAAGTGTGTGTGTGTGCACGCAAGCTCAGAAAGAGGGGGATGGGGGTAAGAAAGTGAGAGTGTGTTTTTATGTTGGAGCCGAGGTGGTCGGCACACTTGGAGGACGGTTGGCGGAGTGCGCAGGGTTACACAGCGGACAGGTGAGGGGATGCGAGCTAGCTGGAGCAGTTTTAGCATCGCCGCGCTAGCACGAAACGGGGTGTTTCTGATGACGTAGCCGGCCAGGCACTACAAATTGTTCATTCACCACTTCATCTGTCTCGATTTTGGATTATGTTTAAATGATTAAAACAATGTGCCCACAGTATCTGCAGCAATCTACTTGTACTTGTCTACTTGTCTATAGTGCAGTGCGTTTTGAGCTAATATGCTAATGTCAGCAAAAGACATTCTTGCGTTTTGCGACCGACAACTGGTACGCTGACGATCCAATTGGGACGTGATCCGCAGCTGCGAGTTCTGGCTTCTGATGATAATCAAATGCAACAATCCAAACTATCAGATCTGCAATTGTTCAGATTTTTTTTCCCCCATGTAAGCTATGCAAAGATTAAAGATTTTGCTACTTTAAATCCCCAAAGGATTTATATCTCCTCGCTAAGAAGGCTCCTCTCTGCCCGGCTAAAGGGAAGGCAGTGGCCCAAGAGGAGGATTGCCAGCCTGCAGTAGTACAGCGAGACGGGCGTGGGGGGAAGGGGCGGGGAGGAGGGAGGGGGGGCTTTGTACGAGAGCCTCACGGGACGGAAATTAAAAAAGAAAAAGGGGAAGGGAAAAAATGTGCTTCTCTTCACGTGTGTCAAGCTTATGAGGTCAGACAGCGGAGTGCACAATGCACTACTCGGCCAAATCTCCTCACGCACAATATCACATGTACAAACACTGGAAACGCACACAAACGTACACAAAAGGTCTATCTTGCGCGCGCACACATACACACACACACACACACACACGTTCCATCAAGCGCAAATCCCAACGTGGTTCTCTGAGCTGGGACCAGCCAGCCACGAAAAAAAACAAAATAACCACAGCCATGGCTTTGACCCTGAATCAAACCTTGGAGGAATCTGAGTCTGTAAAAAGTGGGCAAAAATGTCTTTGGTAGAAAAATAGAGGAATATTTCCAGAGGCTGATCATGAGTCTTTGGCACTTCTGAAAACACAGCATATAGACAGAAACTGAGGATGAAAGGTCAAATGACAGCGGACAGCTAAAAAGAATTGGCCTCACACGAGATGAATTTGCCGCGCCCCAGTCTGAAGCAAACAATCAATATTGCTCCAGTGTGTGGCGTCAGGGTGATTATTTTACCGCTCCCGACTGATTAGGAGCCTTCCAGATCTAGAATAATCAGCAACACTGGTCAATAATTCCACGTGGGCTTCTTCCTGTGAAAGTCCGGCAACAGGCAATGAGAAAAACGCAGCCTGGGATGCGTCACGGGCCAGGCGTTTTACAGTTGCGAACATACACAGGCGCCAAAGACTAACAAAACAGAACCCTCATTATGGTGGAGTTTTCTCTCTTTCTTTTTTAGTCTGAATTAAAAAAACAAACACCTGATCTGAATCTGAAGTCTCGAGAATGTCTGTGAGATTTTCTGTTTCTGCAATCTTTACCACCCCTGGCAGGGGTGTAGTCTTGGACGAATGGTCTGCTTGATTTGGGAGGATACTGAAGCGTTCTCAACATCCGCTCGGATTTGCCGATCGTCTAGTGTGAGGCCAACTTTAAAAAAAAAAAAAATCTCTATAGTTCAGCCACATATGAGTCTGGCCAATCCCGGGTGGACTTGTGCCTCCACGGGCCCGTACTCCACCATCTCCCCGTCCACGGTGATCATGCCCTGCGGCGAGATGGGCTCCAGCCGCAGCGCCTTCACCTTCTCGTACACCAGGTGGGGGCAGCCGCACGCCAGGTGGGCCCCCTTCTCCATGGCCAGGAAGAGGCGCAGCAGGGCGGGGCGCGAGATACCCGCCGTCACGTAGAACAGGTGGATCACGCCGTCGTCGGCCGCCGCGCCAGGCGCAGTCCACAGGTCCTCGGCCAGGTGGGACTGGTAAATCGCCAGCACCAGGACAAAGTCCTCCTCCTCGACCACGGTCCAGTCCTCTGGGACCGGCTGGTCCAGGCCGGCGAGCAGAGAGTCCGCCGGCGCTCTCCTCTTGCCAGCGTCGCCCGGGGGGTCCGCCTTCTTGGCGGTGAAGGCGTTGTTGGAGGTGTTGGTGATGGCGTTGCGGTTGGAGTTGGCGCTGTTACGGTTGTGCCGCGAGTTGAGGTTGGGCGAGGCGTTGGGGACGAGGCGGCAGGGCAGCGACGAGCACAGCGACAGGCGCTGAGGCGTGGCCGGGGGGTTCGCGGTCTTGACGCCCCCTCCCTTCGGGTGCCGGGACGGCTCACGGACGGGCAGGTACGCCAGCCGGCCCTGGTAGATCTTGAGGGAGGCCAGGCGCACCAGGGTGCCCATGAGGAAGCGGATGGCGCCGACGTGGCGGTACTTCTCGCTCTCGATGTCCACGTCGGCCACGAAGCCCCAGGCCAGGGAGAGGAAGGAGAAGAGGCGCTGGCGAGAGGCCAAGTGGATGGAGACCAGGTCCAGGGAGCCAACCAGACCTTTGCACAGCATGAAGCCACAGCTGAGCAGCAGCTCCTCGTTCCACGCCGGAGGTGACCTGAGGGGTGAGGGGCGGGGGGCACACAAAGTTAAGTTAAAAGTTAAAGTCCCAGTGACTGTCACGTCCCCAAGGATGCAAAATTTGTCCTCTGCATTTGACCCATCATCGCCTGGGGGAGCGGTGGGCAGCTGCAGTGCCGCGCCCGGGAATCATTGGGTGATCTAGCCCCCGAGTTGCAACCCTGAAAACTGAGTGGCAAGCAGGGAGGCAATGGATACCATTTTTTACAGTCTTTGCTACAACCCGACAGCAACAGATCAAACCCAGAACCTACCAGTCTCAGGACGGACACTCTACCACTAGACCGCTGAGCTGGTTACACACAAAGCAGACACACAAAGAAAACACGCAACGGAAAAGGGACAGAGGCAGTCGTGGCGTGACCCAGGAACGTGTTTTTATGTGTACTCACAAATCTTTCGTCTTTCAGAAAGTTGCTTGAACCCACTTACGCTTGATGAAAACTTTCTCACAGAAAAGCAGCGAGTCCTAGAACTGGATCTGTTGGATAATGAATGTGAGGCTTCGAGACTCATTTAAAAGGGTAATTGGAGTGGCGCTTCTGGCTCGATCAAAGGCAAAGGAAATTCGAAACCTCTTCTGCTCTCCCGAGGGAACGAACCACCACGCAGAGAACCAACACTCTCCGATTAAAAAAAACAACAACAACAAGAAGAAAAAAGCAACCTCACTCCTCCAACATTGGCTCAAGGTCAGGTAAGCCAAGCGGGAAGTTGCCGGACTTCTGCTCTGTTGACAGGAGAAGGATTTAGGTATGCGACACACATATAGTTCGTTTCGGGCATGAAAATTGTATTTAAACAGCGAAGCAGCATCAAACTTTAAAGTGGTTTTCCTTCCTTTAGACTCGTGTCCTTTAACTTCCTTTCCTTTACCTTTAGACCACGCATTTTCAGTGGAAAGATTTCCTCTATTTGGTCGATTTAGTGGACTCTCACTAATCCGTCTTGAAAGGCGCCGTTCTTCAGCGTCCTCTCAGTTTGAGCCAAAAACTGGAAGCAACTGATGTTGTCCTTCAAATAAAATCCCACAGGAAGAAGAAAAAGAAGCAACTGTGATGGAGCTGCTGCAGAGGAGACAGCGGGAATGCAGTGGCAGTGGATACAGTTTCATCAGAACTGGATGCCAAAGAACAAACAACGGCACTGATAGCTTCTCGCGGTGGGAAACAGAATCAATCCAAACATTTTCACATAATTATTGGACCTAAAACATTTCTTTTCCCCCCAAAAAAAACTTCATTTCGGAACTTTACGAAAAAAACGATGGATGTATTTGTCAAGATGACTGGTTTTCTTTAAAACATTTAGAGGAGAAGTGCTTAGGGAGATACAAAACAAAACTTAAAAAAAAAAAATAATAATAATACTGTTGGCACTCAGCATGTCACTTTGCCAGTGATATCAGGAAACACAGATACAAAAGATGACAGAAAAAAGGGAAATCTTCTCTAACGAAGCAGGGCAACAACCACCCCTTTTTTAAACAAAGAAAGAAAGAAAAAAGAAGAGCTGTAATAAGAATAAGAACAAAAACAAAAAACTAGGGCATCAAGGAAGCAGCAGACTTGCACAAGGGAGCACAGCCATCGTGACGCGCGAGAACAAACTGACAAAAACGCACATGGAAAAACACGGGCTTCAACACATCAAGGAGTGAGTGCAGGTAAACGAGGGACAGGTGCAACTCGTCATGTGTAATTAGAGCGGGAGCGAGCAAGAGGGCGAGCGAGCGAGGAAGGATGGGTCAGGGACAAACAGAGCGCGGAGGGTGACCTTCAAAATAAAAGAGGAGGGAGAAAACAGACAAATATAGAAGGTCCAGCCGGGAAACAGACAACAGAGGAGGGGGATGGGAGGGAGGGGGGGGGGGGCTGTGCATTTCCACAAATACACAAAGAGCGTTGGTCGATCAGGGGGGAAGCCTTGTCAGCTCAATCCCCAACTCAGAGAATGAAAAATAGATTACAGGCAAATTGAATTTGGTTTTCAAACACTGCTTTGCTGTGTGGCGAGGTTTCTATTTTGGATTGCTCAATGGGATGGATAGCTGGGCTTCCACGCGTCATTGGCTCGCACTGCCATCAGCGGCTCCCTCTGGACGCTTAGACCAAATGGTGTCAATACCCTTGGATTGTTTCATGTCAACACATTAATAGTCCACACTGTATTGCCTGGCAGCCTCGCAAGCAAATGCTGAACTTATATTAGCGTGATATTACATTGGCATTGCTCTGTTACATGCCTGATAAACGCTGGTAGTTGCATTCGTTTCACTGTTCGGATTAAAGATTGACGCTCCTGTGAAGTTCATTACACTGGAAAGTTCAACTTGTCATGCCTGGGAAAACTGTTGTTTCCTGGGAAGGAAACAATTAGTAAAACCATCCTTTCACTTCAACTCAAGTCAACAAGGTGCAAGTTGAGGTGAGTTCAGGGCTTTATAGGATGTCATTTATGAGCTTAATTCATCAGCAAAATATACAGTTTTGAAATGTTCTGTTTGAGAAAAAGACACCGATTGGTCAAGAATATAAAAAACAAACAGGTTGGATGTTAACGATTTTAGACTATATTTATCAGCATTACAAAGTAGCATGGGAAAAAAACCCACAAGGGACAAATAAAGGACAGAGGACATTAAAAAGCGAAGCAACATTTTAGGGGCGTACGAGAGACTAAACTACTCCTCACACCAGCAGACCGCAAATCGCAGTTTAATGGACCCGAGCAGCGGGCCGAGCAATAAATTTGCGGTTTTACTCTCACGCGGCGCCAAACCGCGAAGCGTCCAGATGGACGATGCGATGGGACGACTTGGTCCCACAGCTGCACTTCCCGGCAACGAGCGCTCGCGACGCACGCGTTTTTCCAAACGCATTACATCGCTCCTGCGAGACCGCCGGCAGCCTGGCGCGACCTCGGCTGCGCGGCTGCTCTCCCCCGGCTTCGCTCTCAGCCGAGGAACCAAGCGTGTGCCCACTCAGCCTGTGGCATAATTACACAGAGAGGAGATAAATCGTCCCCCTTTTAGCGGCGAGGAAAGTTCTTTTTTTTACTTTTTTTTTTTTTGGTGAGGCCGTTTTTTGGGTTTTTTTTTTTTTTTTTTTTGGTCCATGCATTTAAATGACTCATTAATAAGTGCGACTCACTGTGAGTAGTGGTGGATGGAGGCGGCCAGGGCGTTGCCTGAGCCACCTGGTAGAATCCCCAGAGGGGTCTGGATGGCCTCCTGCCAGTCGTCTCGCTCCATCAGACCGTTTATCACCTGAGTGAGCAGGAACAATGGACAGCCGTCAGGGCGGACGCAGGGCAGAAGGCAAACATGTCACAAAGTCTTTGACGGAACATTTGATCTTTGACATGAATATTAATCGGGGAGAGACTCGCAGCGAAGTGACAGACCAACAAAATTTGCACAAACTGCACCCATGAATGTTTCAAGAGGTTTGTGATTTTACAATTTTCTGTTTCAGGATGTGAATAACGCACGGGATCGAGAAGTTATTTTCTCTTCGGAATCCAAATGCACGAAAGGTGACAGCATTTACACCTCCCGGCCAGCGGGTGTTGCACTCACCCTTGACTCGTTTTTGCGTTCTGACAGGTTGACGCCAAATTAACGATACCATTCTCAACCCAGCGCAGTTCATAATGTGAGCTTGAGACTAAAACTTGCACTCAAAAAGTATTCGAGAGGCTCCTCAGAGGTCATCATCAATTTGCCAGCCAAACATTTTAGACCTGATTTAAAAATATATATATATAATTATTTCATCACGTATTTCCAATATTTTTTCCAAAAAATGGAAACTTTCGTTCTCTGCCGTTTTTATTAACCTATGAGACCTTACTACTACTACTACTAATAATAATAATAATCATAATAATTTCCATTCTTTCTCCATGCTGCCACTTTTAATCATCACTATGTTGTCATGGGAAACTTCCCCATGAGAAATGAGTTTAAAAGGCTGCACTCCACTTCAGTGTTCTCCAGCAGAGAGCACCATATACCCACAACACTGCCAGCAAAGGGAGGTAAGTGCAAGCCTTTTAATCCATACATTTAGGTGCAAAAAAAAAAAAAAAAAAACCCGCTTCCACACTGAAGCCACAGCTTAATTTCTCAAAGCCAACGAGCGATATTAAACTGGCACTTTGAGTCTCAGGCTACATTGAGTTGCAGCCGCTGTTATTAAAGCTGAATAATTCATGTTTTGTTTGTTTTTTTTGGTTCACCTTTATCTAAAGCCTTGAAATTAAATGCATATTGATTTGGCCCAAACCGTCTGACCCCTCGTTAATAATAACGTCGGTACGACGGCGAAAGCACCTCAAACAGCAGCCCATCCCCCGACATGATGACCAGAGCGTCCCACTGCGACAGGTCGGCCTTCTTCACCACCTCTCGCGCGTGGTTCTGGTGCTCTGGAAGGGGGGGGGTGGGGGGGGGGAATAACATTTGAAAAAAAACATATGTTGGAGCAAACAGGCTGGCATAAATTAATAAATAAATAAAGAGATAAATAGGGGGCAGAAAAAGAGACGCGGCGCCTTCATCAGCAGCCGCTGGTGTGGGAATCAGGGAGATTAGAGCCGCAAAGAGATTCAATTTCCCCCCCACATCACATTAGCGGAGTGAAAAATCCGAGGCAGCTTATAGACGGACGGCATATCTGTATGTGTGTGTGTGTGTGTGTGTGTGTGTGTGTGTGTGTGCTTGCTGGATGCATTTTTTTTCCCGCCTGCTGTGCTCACAAGTGTGGGTTAATGCGCCGGCTCTGGCTATTTGCTCAGCCTAGTTTTATTGGCATCGTCCTTGAGTGGGTCCCTCTGCAGGGGGCGGCCAGAGAGTGGGCAGCCGGAGCAGCTGCGGCTCCCCAGTGTGTCGCGCAGAGGAGGACAAGGAGGAGGAAGAGGAGGTTGAGGAGGGAGAGGAGGAAGAGGAGGAAGAGGAGGAAGAGGAGGTTGAGGAGGAAGAGGAGGAAGGGCGGATGGCAGGAGAAGAAAATGTTCTTCTCCGTGTCGGAGCGACGTCAGTCCTGGCAGCGTTTTTCATCCCGGACTCAAACGGAGCAGCTTCACACGCTTATTTAGATATTCCCAAACAAACCCCTGCAGAGTTGCAGGGGAAACGGCATATTTAGCCATCTGTTTACAGCCTTGTGCAACTCTCTGTTGGACCCCCCCAAAACTGAGGAGAGACTTGAAGGTTTTATGAGGAGAGACTCTGAGTCTGTTCTGTTTGGTTCAGACAGGTGTCGTTTCCATGGTGACAGCCAGTTTACCCCAGTTCTGCTGTGCACGTGAGGAGTTCAGGGCACCTTGTAAGTGACAGGCAAAAGGCACAGAGCGGGTCGCTGAAAGGAGAGTCGGAATTTTATTCATGAACTCCAACATACACTCGCCACTCGGCCACTTATTTCTTCTATGTAAGCTGTCAAGACGGTTGTATTAGTGTGTAACTCCCGGTAGACTCAGGAGCAGTCTGAGAAACACTCAGAACAGAAGCCCGTCTAACCACGTTCCAAGTCACTTGAATCCCCTTTCTCCCCTCGTTCTGATGATGGGCTTTGGCCCATCAGGTACCAGCGGCAGGGGTTCCTGTCAGGTGTATCCATCCTCTAGTTGTGACATCACAGAGGGCTGACAGGAGGGCGTGACAGCGCAAACTTTGTAAGAAATGAAGCAAACAAATGAAGGATGGATTTCTAACTGATCAATGACAATAATAATAATAATATTTTGAGATTTTGAGAAGAAACAGGGACATCAAATGGCTACATTTTAGATTGCAGTGCTCTCACCCTCTCCCACGCTTGCCAGTTAACTACTGTGGCCCTGCACACACAAACCTGGATAGCTTAGGCACCCTCTTCTTCGTTGGTTTGTTTAAGGATGCAAGCATTCACCATAAATACGAAACCCACTGTAAGGTGGGCTGGATTGTCCACACTGGGCTTCCTTAGAAAAATGGCAGTGCAAGATGGCAGCTAACTGGGTGCAACACCCTTGATCTACGGATATACTTAGAAATAAGAACTGTTACGGGAAGGAAAACCAAAAATAATTTTACTGAACTGTGAGTATACACTTTTACCAAGGTATTTATGGGCTGTGTATTAAGCTTTTATCAATATCAAAAAAATCGTCAATCAGACCAAATATTACACACTGGACCTTCCAGCACCAATCCTGGACACAATTGCAAACATTTGGTATTTCTTCTCCTCCACTTTCTTCACTCTCCCATGCTGCCACTGCTGCCTCTGCTGCCGCCGCCGCCGCCGCCGGCCGTTTGTTTGCCGACTTCCAGGGAGCGGTGGGCGGTAATGCAGTGCTGCAATGACTGACAGGGGCAGAGGGAGTAGCGGCAGTGCCCGGCTGACTCAGCAGTCTCCGACCGGCTGGGGGTTGGGGGGAGGTGGACGGAGGGACGGTGGAGGGAAAGGGGGAGGGATGGAGGGAGGGATGGAGGCTCCAGCTGATGAAGCTTTACTTCCACTGCTGCCACTTGCTTATTCAAGAGAGGAGAGCGCGGAGAAGCTAGCGAGGCCGGGCTACAGCTGATAATTACACTTGAGAACCTTCCAGCTCCCTGCCGCCCAGTGCATTTCAAATGCAGCTCGACTTCATGTCACGCCGCTGCGCTCTGAGGTCGGCCGGGGCGAAGACAGCAGCTCGCTACACTGGAGCCTTCATACAGTATGTAGAAGGTACAGGCCCGGCAATAGAAGCGCCTTCGCTGGGTAGCGTCTCATCCCCGGGGCGAGGCCCATGTCACGGTCATCAAGGAGCCGAGCGACGGGTACAAACTGCTCCTCGCCCGCCAGTCCGTCCCGTCGCCGTTCGTCGGCAAAGGTATGCACATTCTGTACTTAAGTAAAAGTACGGATACTTGTATAAAAAAAAAAAGAAGAGATAATTCTGGTGAAAAGTAAAAGTACTGGTTCAACTCCTTTGCTTAAGTAAAAGTAAGAAAGTAAACAACTCCCCTTCAAGCAACAACAACGAGAATAAATAATAGCTAAAACAGATTTTGCATCTTTTAAGCACTTTTGGGCACAAAGGTGACGAGTGTACTTTTCCGATGTAAGGTGTAGAAAGTACAGATATTTGTGTACAAATGCAGGGAGTGAAAGCAAAAAGTCTTGATAAAAAGAAAGACCCAAGTAAAGTACAGACACGTGAAGAAAATCTACTTAAGGACTTGTGTTGTCAAAAATATCGATATATTGATTAAATATCGATATTGAAAACTAGAAACGGTTCAATATGACTTTTCCGTAGTATCGATACTCGGGACTTCCCCCACCACCCGTCGACGAAACTTCCGCGGTTGCTCGTATCGAAAATCGTATTGCAAGTCAATACTTCTCCACATATCGTATTGAAGTTTGAAATCCAGTATCGTGACAACACTATTTAGGACAGGAACAAAGTATTTGCACTCTGTCCGTCACAGGGCAGCCCCCGCCCCACCGTCCCATCTCCACCGCTCGGGTCGATCGCTGATAATTACTCTGTCTTTTTTTTCCCCTCCCTCCTTCCTCTCTCGCTGTTCCATCTGCTGACCTTTCCCTTTACCCCCCCCCCCCCCCCCCGCCCCCCGCGACTCCCCCAATCCCAAGAGTCCTTGTGAGGCACGCACATCAGCCCTCATTGTCAAACATGCAAACAGAACCCCTCCCTTCTCCTCCTCCTCCTCCTCCTCCTCCACCTCCTCACGCTGATCCATTTGACAGCTGCACCCGTCAAAACCGCCGGTCCCGACAAACAGAATCTGTGACGGTTTTCCCCTCTTTCCTGCCATTTCCCCGTCCGCTTCAAGCAAGGCGGCGGCGGCGGCTCATTGTCATCGCGGGCGAGGGTCAGTCAGAGTTCAGCTCCGACTCCTGATGACAGCCACCAGCCGCACGGCTCCGCTTTAAGGTCACCGAACGCAGCGGCTCGTTCAGAACGCGCAGCAGCTGGAGAGACTGGAGCGAGATTTTAATGAGTATCGCCGCCCGTGCGCGAGCGCCGTCGAGATGGCACGCAGATGTGAGCGAGCGAGCGCACGCGTGTCCCGGACCGCTTTTGAAATAAATGCACGGTGGAGGCCGCAGAGGACGGAGCCGCCCGCGGCGGAGGGGGTGGGGGTAAAAAAATAAATAAAATTGTTTATACTGCGAGTTTAAGCGTAATCCCGAGCAACCTTGTTTTTCATGCGGGATTAAAGGGGGGCTTGCGGCTGAAACACATGTGGCAATATGGTGTCCGCACATGTGTGTCATGCAGAGGTGACAAGTAACAAAGTAGAGATACTTTGCTACTGTACTTAAGTAGATTTTTCAGGCAGCTCTATCCAGGTATTTCTTTTTCTGATGGCTTTTTACTTTTACTTGCGCCATTCGTACACATATCAGTACTTCCGACCCACAACATCGGGGGGAAAAAAAAACATCCAGCTTAATTTAGTGTTTAAAAGTGTTCAAAAGATAGAAATCCTGCAAAATGTATTATTATTAATTATGTAGAAAATAACATTGGTTTTTGTCATTAAAAGTGCAAATATCCAATAATGGATTGATAATAAACTGGTCATTACAATCACTGAAAACAATTTGGTTGTGGTGCAGGTGAAAGAGAGAAAAAAAGCGTTTATGTAGATGGTTAACATACAGTATATGTACACTATATACAATATAGTATACAGTACTGAGAGTACCAAAGTGGTTCAAACTCATCCAATGCTCATGCAAGACCACTGGTCAGTTCAGTCCAGATTATTCTGTCAGAACTTCAGCACCTTTACTTTCTTACTTCTACTTGAGTAAAGGAGTTGAATCAGTACTTTTACTTTCACGGGACTATTTATTTTACACATGCAGTGTCCGCACTTCTGCTCAAGTAGCAGGAAGTGAGTACTTTCGCCTCTTCTGGTGTCGTGCCACTGACCTGTGATGACGAGGGTGTACGGGACGGCCGCCTCGGTCAGCATGCCCTGCACGTGGCCGCTGAAGAGCTGCAAGGCCTGGCCACGGCCGCTGTGAGGGTTCACCAGGATCATGACCCTGCAGGGCCGCCGCACCTCGGTGTACGTGGCGCCTGGCGTGGAGAGGGAGGGGGGGGGATAAGAGGAGGTCCCGTTAGTGCACGATCAAACACTGGTATCCGCAGAGGACAGATTCCTCCCTCCAGGAAGAGGAGAGGCCAGGATTCAAACCAGCGACTCTAAATATCGAATATATAAATGTTAAAGGTTAAGTGTGTAATATTTGGAGATTTTGAAGACGAAACAGCAACCGCAAGTGGTTATATTTCAGATTGCAGCGTCGTTCACTCCCCCCCCCCCACCCCCCCTCCTGAGCCTCCCTGTGAGCTACAGTGGCCTGCGCCAAAGCAGTCACCCTAATTACGAAAAGGTCACTGGACCTTTAATATTTCTCCGGGGATGTCAAGGTTTCAAGGGCCTGCAGGATCGAGACCACCACCGTCCTCGTCCCTGCAACATTTAAGTCGTCCTCCTGTTGCTCGCGTTCTTGAGGGAGGACGACTTGAAGGGCATTTCTAGCTCAAAGGCAAGTCGCCGCTCCAGCGCCTTCACACCACTGCCAGCACGTGACTGTGGACCATTTCACACCATGTGTATGTTGGAAGTGAGGGGGCTACTGCCTCTATGCATTCGGATGGAGATTATTCAGAAGCATCCAGGGACTCCTCCTCTTGTGTGGATACACACGGTTTCTCCGCCAGATGTGAAAACATCTCAGAGGGCCACTACATATTTGGCCGTTTTGGATCGTCTTTCACCAACTAAATGGAAAAGGGCCTGAAGCAGGGGTGGGCTAACCATGGCCCGAGGGTCATAAGCGACCCGCTAAGTTTCTTAATCCTGTCCACAGAACGTGAAGAAATTATATTAATAGGAAGTAAACCATAAAATAATTTTTGTAAAATAATTGTATTTCACCCATTTTTGTCTGTGTTTTTAGAGTAATTTCAATAAAGAGTTAAATTCCGCGGGGCTTCAAAGACACATCATTTGTTGGAAGGCCTTTGTTCATTTTCAATGCACATTGAAGCACGTTTTCTACAAAACACTCCATCCATCTTGCTCCTGCTCCGGCAATTTTAGAACCCATCGTGGCCCACCAGTCAAAAAGTTTGCCCACTCCGGGTCTAAGCTCAAAGCGAAACCTTCAAAGTCATCAGCTGGAATCATTTCACGGCAAGAAAACGTCAGCTGTCCAGTAGGTTTTTTCCAACGACCCCCCCCCCCCACACACACACCAAACTCATTACATTCAATTAATCCGACCCAAACCTTGGGCTAAATTCTTGCAAATACTGGCGGCCGTCAAAGAGGCCCGTTCACCCGTTAACCCAAGCAGCTGTGACTTGCAGCTGAAGCAGCTGAAACACATCACCGCCTGCTATCCAATTAGCTCGCTCCGCAGCCACCGCAGCGAGCACAGCTGAGATGCCAGCCTCGTCAAGTAATTACTGGTCAATGAGGATTTTCATCGCTCGCTCTCTCTCTCTCTCTCTCGCCGTCACTCGCTTCTTTTTCTTTCCTGCGCAGCGTTATTTCCAGCGTTTTTTGGGACGCCTCCTTGATTGTGACAGCAGCAATCCTTCTTTCCGTTTGTTGACAGTGCTAATCACCACACTCAACAACAAACAACGTTTTGGCACAGAGCATATAACTGCAATTTGACGAGTGAGTCAGTCGTGTCATCACTGTGAATGAACCACGTTCGAACGACGAGGCCAATTAAATTGGATCGAGGGAAAGATGCGGCAGAACTCAAAGCAACGCTAGAAAATACTTTTGGTGTTTTTTCTTCTTTTGGAATCGAAGAGCTTAAAACCAACGGGCCGAGAGCAGATCAACATCGAGAACAGACGAAAAGCAAAGCGGCTCGCAAAACATCCTGAGGGACTTGGACTGGAAGCCGAGGAGAAACTAATATTTCCTCGTTTGTTTATGTTCCTACTGGTGATCCCTCGATTCAGAGAAAGCAATACAACCACTGGCTGTCTTCACAGTGGAGCCCCTGTGTTTCGACTTCACGAACTGACTTTGTGGATTCTTCTGACTAGATATTTTTCGACTCGTATTTGCAAATGACTCTCGATGTTATACCGACTGGTAGGCGTGTGTTAAATAGTTCCAAGGTACTTAGAGGCAAACCACACCTTCGCAGTTTACCTTTAAATCTTCTTATGCGCGCCTACACGGCGATTAGCTCCGATTCACGACGTTAAATTCTAAGCTACCGGATTAAAACATTTTGCCGTGTGCACACAAAGCAATGCAGGCAAGATGGTTTACTGCTCTGTGATGCTTTTCAACATGCACGAATTAAACAAATGACACTGTACGTGTTATTAGGGAGACGCAAATCTGATTGCTTCCATCATTGAGATGCTAATCTTCACAGACATTTAGCAACAAAAGCAATATTCAGAAAATAATAAGAATTAGCCCTCCGTTTGCAGCCAACTGCAAAAACATGAGCTTCCTGCAAAAAAGGTTTTGCTGCAATGTCCAATTGAACGGGCCAAAACAAAACCAGCCACAGGACAGTCAGGGCTGAATCCAACTCCTGGCTGGGAGTATCGTCACTAACTTGAGAATGCGCCCTTCGTGACATCACAGATTTTGAGAACAGTAAATTCAGTCAAGTAAATGATGGCCTTTCTTTTTTCATTTCTGGGGAGTTCACGGACAAGACGGAGAAATTGTGAAATGAAATGATGAAACAATGACAAAACTGCTGAATAACTGCCGAATAGCCGAAACTCAAACTTAGAGCTTTCCCCATTTAAAAGCAGCTGCTAATCTCAGCAGATCATTGAAAATTAAACGAGTGCTTATTGATCTCCTCATCCGACATTCAGAAAGAGAGGAAATGAAGTGCGTTAAATGGGCTGAACTGTCAGCGTGTTTCCCAAAATCCCTGACTTGATTCCGACCCAGCGGAAAAGTCAAAGTGTATTGGCTGAAAAGTGGGCTGGAGCGGCTGCGGCTCCAGCGATAGCCACTTAATAAAACTTGCAGAGTGGCTGCACAGTAATTAAAGGCCCGAAAAGATGGGATGATCTCATTACATTTATACATTTGTATAGATTACATGACTTCTACTTAGCTGAATAATGAGCTTGCTGTTGGACATGATAACATTTCCATTCATCTACGATCCATATTAATGTGGCCGGATTGGGTTCGTGGTGAAACAGGGTGCCGGTCGAAGAGTTGGCAGCCTTTGTTCAGTGGCCGCCGGGGGAAGATCGCTCAAGGGGCGGATTTTCAGCAGACAACCTTGACCTTTAAAGCAGACGCAGACTCACGGCAGGAACTATTGAACGACGGACCAAAATAAAACCCATTACCGGGGTTTGCCGAGGACAAAACAAATCTCAGCCTTGGGCAAAGTTATTATGACTTTTCAAGCAGGAAAATGGAAACAGAAGGAAAAGATGCAGTGGCAGTTTGCTCACGACATATGAATATTGGACAACCAAGTCAGGCGGCCTCATCTCTATCCACAGTAGAACGCTTTTCCAGGTGTTCTTAGCATTCAGTGACCAATCACCACCTTTTCAGGCAGCGATTTCCCAAGAAAAAACACAGGTAGCAGCAGTGCACCTAGCGTTGCTAAAGAGATTAGCGTGGATGAGTTTAGCGTTTTATCAGACGTCTTTTTCCCACATTAACGGAGGATCAAAGAATGGTACTGATTTTTTTTTGTTGTTGGGTTCCACACTGACTGGCTTTGCGAAGAGTTTTGCATGTTGCTCATCGACAAGAAGCCTTGAGCTGATGCTACCTAGCTAAACAGGAAAAATGAACTGACTGGCCAATTGTCATTGACAGAAGGTCCAATCATCTCCAGCTCTCTGTGGGCTCGTTACCAGATGGACAGGTATATCATAAATGAAAAGGATCTAGGAAATATTTCATTTGGTCGGGCGTGTTCTGAACTGGTTAGCATAACAGTGAGACTCGCTGCTGCTGCTGCTGCGTCTCCAACCTTATATGGCCTGCGATGACAGAACGCATTAAAATATCTCCGAGAACAAGGCGTAAACCGAGCAGGAAAAGTGAGGAGAGGGTGCAAAAACACACAGGCACACGTGAAAGCTGGCTCCACTCATCCACACAGGGTTGGCATTATGTCGCCTGTGTCGGAGCACAATGTGGCTTTCAGGCAACAAAAAGCTCCTCTGAAGCGCGGCCCAGAATGGAGTGGAAACTGGCTTTTGACAGGGCTTTAGGTTCGGGGTTTCGAGCATGCGAGGCTGAATAGCACGCCATTCATGGAGCTAAACGCACTCTGGGCCGAGTCAACCCTAAACAAATACAGCTCAGCAGCTTTCTGTCCCGAGTCATGAAACCCGGAGTTGTGCAGCCGGACGGAAAAGGAAGAAACGTCCCGGCCGTGTGGGCTCAGGCCTGGTCTCTGATTGGTTTGAGCCAATCAGGAAGAGCTGTGACCTGTGAGGGAAATGCTAAATCAGTCTGGCTCTCGCGCGGCCGTCACCCTGACAGGTGGCGCTAACGGCCTCCTGCGCAGGAATGTGTTCTTTAAAACCGGTTTCGGTTCACAACAAAAGGTTGGATGAGACCTTAAACGCACCTTGAAACAGAAATAAAGGTCAGGTAGGGTAGCGCTCAGATACTGGCATCTATTTATTTGACTTCCCAGTGGTGACCACCAAGTGTCTGATGAAATAAATCCGAGCAGATTGAGGAACATCTGCAGTTTTAGTTGAATACAGAGCAGTTTGCAAAACTTAAAAAAAATAAAATTAAAAAAAAGAATGCTGAATAGCTTCACAGCCGAGACTCCTTCAGTGAGGGCAGCTAAGAGACAAATTGATTCATTAATAGTTATTTTTCTGCGCAGCAGCAAAAAAAAAAAAACTCTGTCTCTGTCTATTTTTTCCATATTCTCTCTGAGGTGTGTGTGTGTGTGTGTGTGTGTGTGCGTGCGTTGGTGCGTGTGAGCGAGCGAGCGATAAAAAGAGGGAGACAGATCGAGAGGATACGTGGCCGTAATTGAAATCTGTCTGTGATGTGAAATCAGATACCTGCAGGCAGATCCCGTATATTAGTGGGGCAAACACACACACACACACACACGCACACACACAAACACACACACACACACACGCAGGCAGGCAGCCAGCCAACAGACAGGCCTGGCGTGTGACTCCGTGTCAGTGTTAATAAGCGCTGAGCTGACAGGAAACAGTCATCATCTTGTCGCCGCATCTGCGTCCCGGCTCCACCGCCGCTAAATACTGATGTACCTTCCGTGTGTGGCGCCGCGGCACAGGTGGGATTTGTTAAAACCGTGACACGCAAATTTGGAGGGGGGGGGGGGGGTGGGAGGAGTCCCTCCCCTGGAGAGGAAGAAGCGGGGTGGGGGGGTGGGGGGTAAACAAATACGTGGGCTGTTTGCTGAAAGCAGCCTCAGTCAGGAGGGGATATATTTACATCCAGACTCGTCTGCAAACAAGTCGCGTTCCTTCTGAGGTCTGTCTGGATGGGTGTGGGGGGGGTGCTCTGGTGGCGGGGGGGTTCCGGGTGCCCACTGAGGCGTCGCCAGGCTGCCAGGAGGCGGCGGGTGGGGGCGCTGACAGGCCATCAGAGCCGCGTGTCACACGGCGGAGGGCGGAGGGTCCGCAGGGACCAGGCTGCCGGCCGGACGGACGGTGGTTGAAGCCTGGTGCGGTGACACCAGGCTTCAGGGGGGGTGGCGGATCTTGGCTGACGGGCAAACACCTGATCCTGCTGCCACAGGGGCTGAGATATAATCAATTTTTTGAGGGGGGGGGGGGGGGGCAACGTCCTGGACGCGCAGGAAGAGCAGGAGCTCCCGTCACAGCTCAGGCTGTGAGATGATCTTTGCACGCGAACTCCACCCACTTTCTTTAGTTCTCTATTCTTGACTTGAGAAAACTGCACATTTAGCCCTCTGTTTGCAGCCAGCCACATAGAGACTCCGCTTTTAGCTTCCCGCTACAGCCGTCGGGTCAGAGAGAAGTCGGCTGCAAGGCGGAGCCACCTGGCTTGGGGGTCCCGCCAGTGGCGTGGGATGGGGTGTCGGTGCCCTTTGTGACATCATGAAAGGTTGATTTACAGAACTGTGCGGCGTTAGGACACACTTTCTGATAAGTAAAAGGAGTAACGGGTGGACTTTTCTGAGGACGTGACCAAAAACACATGTAATCATCCAGAAATCAGGACATTTAGCCCTCTGTTTACAGCCTCCTGCAAAAGGCCCGATGCTTTCTTGCCCCTCCCACGTGCTTTTGATCCACGATGAAAAAAACTTAGAACTGGGGGAAGAAGCAGCACACGGGCATTTCTCATTCACGAGTGATTCGCCGTCAGGCTGAGAGGCACAAATTATCACGGGCTGGGCCGACACAAGGAGAATCAAACACGGCCGAAGCGGTGCGAGAAAAAAAAGAGAAGGAGGAAAAAAAAAATCCACAACGCATTCCGTCTGAAATGTATCGCGCCTCACACGGGGCCGCTTGAAAAGCAGCGCGGGGATCCAGCCAGCGGCGACGCAGGCGGTCGGCGGTACGAAAGAGTCAAAGCTTGTAACCATCATCTCATTTCTTCGCATGCAATCGCTCCCGCTAAGCTTCTCCTCAGCGCGGGGTGGGGGAGGGGGAGGGGGAGCGGCGAGAGGGGGGGGGGGGGCATTAGCGTGTGCAGGTTTGTATCATGGTGCGTGTGCGCGCACTTCATTATTTACGCCTCATTCATTCCAACGAACCTCCTGGTGCCAAAAAAGTCGTAAAAAAAATAATAAAAAAAAAAATGAATAAATCGGAAATCGACGCGGCTCGTCCGAACTCCATTAGAGCAAATCTGCGGGATTACAACCTCATTGTGGAAGTTAACTCTGAGATATTTGGGCTTTTATTAATTTTGCATGGGTGGGCGACAGCCCTCCCCCACTAAGTACCAATCTAGCGGCGGCGGTGGCACTTTTTAATCCAACCTTTCCATCTGCAGCGGCAGATGAGATGACACGCAATTAACTCGGCTCGGGGTAAATACGCTAAAAGAGATTAGAGCGACGCCCGCTGACTTTCACGCACCCTCTACGGGCAAAAAAGGGGGAGGGGGGGGGGGGACAGACAGACGGACAGACGGGGGGATGGACGGGTGCTCCCGCTCCCCTCCGTTGCCGCGGAGCCGCTCGTCTGAAATCATCGCATAATAAATACGAGCCCAACGCCGCCTTATTGGGGCCCGGGCGCCCCGGATGTGGAGCGCTAAAACAAGCTCATCAATTAGTGATGCCGCCGCATCATGTCGAGGACGCCGTGCTGGAAAGAGGAAGTGAGGAGGAGGAACGTGAAAACGCACACACACACACACACACACACACACACACACACAGGAAAAATGGAAATAAAAAGTCCGGGTTTGGGATGGGATGGAAGGTGGCGGTCATCGCAGTGGGAGGGGCGGAGTTTTTGGGGGATGTGAGGGTGGAGGGGTGGGGTTTGTGTTGGTGGGAGGGTCTCGGGTTACCGTCACCGGTCCTGACTGCCTGAGACTCGGAGCGGTGTTGGCTGCAGACCAGAGGGAGGCTGCTGGATGTTCCTCAACACACACACACACACACACACACACACACACACACACACACACACACACACACACACACACACACACACACACACACACACACACACACAGAGCCTCTCATGTGTGTGTTGGCAGCGTGTTCACCTGGAGGCTGCGACCTCGTCCCCGACGCCGCTACATTAAACCCGCCTCCGTTCCGACATGGCAAGCGACGTTCCTGATTCGTCACTGTCAACTCGGATACGCCGCCTCCCTTCTGAGCATCCCTGGCCGCTGCCTGCCTGCTTTATATTTAAAGGTCCAACATGATGAGATTTTTTTTATCAGCGCTGGTCTCCAGCGGAGTGGCCTTGCACTGTTAATTCTCAAAAAAGACCTCTACAGTAAAAAAAAAAAAATATGACATTCAGTTAGCCCTTTGTTTGCAACCTGCTGCAAAAACACTCGGTTTTAGCTTCCTGCAACAGCTGACGGGGGGGACAAAGGGGACAAACTCAGGGTGGAAGGACGCTGGGTTGTTGTCACTCGCGGGGCGCAGGTGTTCAAGAGGTGCGACTGCCCACTGTGACATCACAATGGGCTGATTTCAAGAACCTGAAAGATGGAGGAAGGGGGAAAAAAAGCAGCTAAAAATATGCTTTCCTTATTCCGGGGGCGTTAACCAGGGACAGGTTCCTATTGTTAGAAAACGCTGGAACGGAGAATTTAGCGAGCCGCGAGAATCCGACGCGAGGAATCGTTGACTTGAAACTTCCAGCTAACGGAATCAATCATTCCACCCCGGTTTGAACACCAGCCCGTCGTGCAGCCTCCCGCCCAGATGAGTGATGGGGGTAATTAGGAGCATAAACGCGTCTTGTAGGGCCCTCCGTGTTGATTACCGACTCGTTGCAGCGACGGAGGCAGGGACGCTAATGAGAGCGCAAGACAAAGGAACCCGAGGACAGGCTGCATTTTTGAACAAAGCAAGACATGTCGGGACCTAATTAGTCGTCGCCGTCGTCGGCGCGCCCCGAAAAAAACAAAACAGGCTTCTTGTTTTCGGGTCTTGATTTGCTTCCCCCTCCAGCCGCCACCTGAAAAGTGGCAGGGGTGGAAAATAATGAAGGCGTGGTGTGAGAGCGGTAACTCCAGCCGAGGAGATCAAGGGAGTGAAATGCGGCCCGTTTGCAAGTTGGGCGGGTTTGGATTTCCAGCAGGTTGACAATACACCCGACTCCAACCCCCCCCCCCCCCCCACCAACCCTTTGAAAACGTGGGAGCAGGTCGATGAGCCTGCAGGCAGAACAGGTCACAGTTGGGAATGTGCATGTAAACGTGCACCCTCTCAATTGTCCAACCTGTTTGTGGGAACTGGGTGCCAGCGGATTGTGTGGCAGCAAAGGAATCTATTGAATGGTGATCATCAAGAGGAGGCGCTTGACACGACCAGAGCAAAGAGAACAACACCACTAATGATGTCGATGATGATGATGATGATGATGATGATGATGATGATGATGGGTCTGCTTGTGCAGTAAAAGTTGCACGGTAATCTGTCGGGGTCAGGGTGGGGAGGTGTTCCATGCTCACCGTCTCTCCGGGGCGCCTGCAGCGCGGACGCGTCCCTGATGGCCCGAGCCCACCTCTCCGCCTCCCGCAGGTTGGCGAGCGGGTCCTGGACGAGCGCCACCCGAAAGCACTGCTCCACCCTCTGGCGGGCCACCCCGGCGCTCATCCAGCGCCTCTTGAACGGGTAGAAATAGGCGGTGAAGTAGGCGCCCGCGTCGGCGCCGTCCGGCCCTCGGTACGCCCGGCAGCCCACGCAGTCCGCCAGGCTGAACACCACCTTGGTCCGGCCGGGCGACGAGGAGATCCGCTGGACGGTGAGCGCGCTCTCCGTCAGGCTCACCGAGTAGCGGAGCCTGTCGTTGAGCGTGTCGGTGAACTCCCCGTACAGCGCGCCCACCAGCCCGTTCCGCTGGCGGGACGGGTCCGGTTCAGAGGCGCCTTTCTCCATCCCTGGACGGAGAGAGTTTTCGACGCGTCCCGCAGGCCGGTGGTGCGGATGGCGGTGCGGTGCGAACTGAGAGGCTGCGCTCGTCAAGCCCGCTCCGGCCGGGACCCCCTCGGAGTGTGTGCGTGCGTGCGTGCGCGCAAACAGCAGCCTTTTCCGGTTCGGAGTCTCTCCCTAGTGACCGAAAGGGGGAATGGCAGGGATGGAGCCGGAGGAGGAGAGCAGAGGAGTGGTGAGGAGAGGAGAGGAGAGGAAAGCAGAGGAGCAGCAGCACGGCGTCCTCATCGTCACCTCCCCCGGAAACACTCAACTCAGGTGCAACCAGCCCTGCAAAAGTACTCTGTCGCGTCAAAGAATAGAATTTAGTGGAGTAGTGGAACAGTTGTTTAGCGACACAAACGCGCTTTGAGGCGTGTAGCACTTACAATGAGTAAGATGAAATCCTTTTTTTTTTTTTTTTTTTTTTTTAAATTGGAGCCAACACTTACGTTTCTGTAAATAATACACAAATGCAAGCACTATTTCAATAAGATGAAAAATATCCCCTTGCATGTAAACAAATAATAATAAAAAAAAAATTAAGGAAACTTTTTCTTTGTTTAGTTTAAGAAGCCAATTTGTCTTTGACATATTCAAAATGAGAAGTGGCGTTGTGTAACTGAAATTGTGTGGGTCCCTTCAGAGTAAAAGAACTAACTTTGTAACTTTGAAATATAAGAAGAAATTAGGATTTAACCATAAAATCATTTAAAACAATTACAGTGTCTTTTAATTTTTGTGTTACAAATTTGTTTATGAGAAATCTAGTTAAAGCACTGCACAATTATGAAGAAACATTCACACCCCTCTTCATTCTGAATAAGGCTTTCGAATTATAAAATAAAATATTACGATTTTTTTTTTTTTTTTTTTTTTTTCCCTATGCTCAGTATTTCAAAGGCACAAGTTACGGCTTTAGTAAGTACGCATTTTTACCATTTCTACGATATAAAGCTGCCGTGGAATAGTTGCCAGGTTGGCATGAGTTTTACTATTTTCTTAACAAACACTTTCTGGCAACTTGGTAAAGTTAACGCGGCATCCCGCCCAGTTAGGATGACGTAGACAGTGACGCATGCGTGGTATATAAACATCGTCACGCGAGATTTGAAGTCCTCGGCTCTTGGACCTCGTTGAGTGACTGTGGCTGCGCCATTCGTACCGACAACATGCTGCTGTTCTCTACTTTCCTGCGGTTTTGTTTGGCCGTGAACTACATCACAGACGAACCACCTTGATCAGGTAAAAATATGACAAACTTAACTTTGAGTTGCTAGAAGTTAATTGCTGGTTTACCATGAATGCTACTCGCTAGCTGGCTAGCTACTAGCCAATGAGGCCGACACGTGCAAGGAGACAAGTTTGGTTCAAAGGGAATATTGAGTATTAACTTGCACATATATTAACAAGAGTTACGTCATTGTAAAATGAAGTAATAAGCAGTACATACCTGAAATGAGTGAATGCAAATGCGGCCTTGGTGGAGACGACGGCTCATGTCAGCATGTGATCTTTCGCAGATGGGCCTGGTTGACTCGGAACGTGTCCCGTCTTCCTGCCGTCCAAAGTCTTGCAAGATGATCGAGATGGAAGGTAGGAGTCGCATCACTCTGTTTCATTACCGAGGTCTTGCTCTACACATGATGAATCTTGTTATCCCTGTCTGAAAAGAAATACGTGTGGAAAACAATGGTACCTGACTCGCGGCAGGTTAAAACCCCGCTGTGACATTCTGCCTTGCAAACGGTGACTAATGAATTGCATTGTTGTCTTGGTGTTGTAGGTCTGTGGCTCTGCTGCCCCGCAGGCGCTTCATCAGTGGACCTCTGATGGCGTTCAGGTGTCTCACTGCTGATTTCATTCCACCGTGAAATCCTCAACCAGTGACGAAAACTGCTGCATAGGAAGTGCCGTCAGATGCGATAACTGACGAGGGCAATAGCCGTTCTGAGAAGTGCTCCCCTCACCTGTTCTTTGCAACCAATGCTGAGTCCGAACGCTCGCTTGGACACCCATAAATCTCTCACTACGGGCCAGAAGGCCCGTCGAACCTGATGAGAAGGCGAAACCTGGGAGCTGAGCTGGCCAAATCAGGTAACTACTCTAAACTTGGACTTGATTGAAGTCAAGCCGCTGATGATACAAGTTATCCCTGTCTGAAACCCTAGTGTGGAGTCATGGTAATCTGAGGCTTGTCCAGAGAGAACGCCAATGCATTTTATTTATTGTGGCCTTAACAGTGAAATGATTGTCACCATTTCTCAATTCATTTTTATGTTCTTTCACAGCTGAGCTACGTTGAAGTGCAAGCAACACAAGTTTGGGATCCAGAAGACTGACGCTGCAATAAAAACCAATGCAGAATCCTGCTAAAACTAAAGATGAGATGTTACTTCTAGAAATCACTAATGTTCATATAACTTTTGTAATAAAAACTTTAATGTATGAACAGATTTGTTGTGTACTGGGCAGTGATTTTCAAAATAAAAACAAAGCTGCTTAAGACTGAATTCATGCTTTAATGCTGGAACTGGAGTCAAGATTTGTCATGGCTACCATAATTGACTCTGACCACTAGAGGTCAGCAGTAGGATCTGTCTTTGAAAGGTCCAGTGTGTAAAAAATTTTCAAGGAAGCCTACCTGATGTAGCCTTTCTTATATAGGTCACTGTCAGGTGGGCTTACTTCAAAACAAGTGTTGCGAACTAGGAGCAAGACCCTCATGAGAACCGTCCTACTGTTAGGAAAACCAAAAACACTTATGTTCAGCTTTTACCAGTATAAAATCATTAAGCCAAATTTGACACACTGGACCTCTTCCGTCCATCTCAATCAAAAATATCTATTTTAAAAAAATCTACTTGTAACAACATATTAAAGTATAAAAAGAATGCTACCGATTGAACAAAACTCATGGTTGTCAATCTGCGTCGAAAGCTGACTTATAAGGTTTTTTCCTCAAATTCTCCAGGAAGATCTGCTCTTCTTGGAGGTATTCACGGTCCTGGAAATGGAGAAACGTGGAATTAAAACCTGTAAAATGCATTAACTGAAGGCGAAAGGTGGATAGGTGAGCATCAACGTGCTAAAGTTGTATTAGCTTGTTGGCGGCTGTGTTTTCTTGGTTTCACTTTTGTGTCATTGCACAGCACCGTTGCTGTTTGCATCATTGCACAAATCAGAGGCAGCTGTCTTCAACACTGTTTATGCTCTCGTCAAAATGATTTAGGGAGAAACTGGCCGACAGACAGCTGTGACAAGGTAACTGTTGGCTTCTTTTGGCACGGAGCGGTTACCTTCTCTGCGGTGTACCTCCACAGAGCCAGACTGGCCTGAAGAGCCATGGACTGAGAGTTGACGAGTGAATTGGGGGAGGGAACAGGAAGAGTCGATTGCAGCTCCGGCACCGAAAACAGTAAATCTGCATCTGCGGATCAAAAAAAATAAAAGCATCATCAGCTGCCTGATTTTACATCAGCAATATCAAGAGGAAAAATAGATTTGAGAAACCAAACTTGACATCACCTGGTGCAACGGGTGAAGAGGTGACTGGAGGCCCTGGCCTGGACCTCTCGGTTTCCTTCTGCACGTGATTGAACCTCATCCGCTCCTGTAGGACAAAAACGCTCCCTGTTGAGGATCTTCCCTCACTTTGTACAGCAAAAAAAAAGATCTGAGTTGAGACGGAGACTCTTGAAACGTGGCCGAGCACCGACCTGCAGGATTCGCTGCTCCTGCAGCCGCAGCCGCTCCGTCTGGCCGTGGATGTTGGCGAGCCGGGCCTTGTGCTCGGCCTCCAGCAGCTTCGCCTCCTGCAGCGCCCGCACGCCCGCCTCGTGCTTCTCGGCCGCGAGCTGCAAAGACGGCGAAAAAGGAAAATTCCGTAAAATGTCCGAGACACCGACTCTTCTCGGCGAGGAATGAAAGCGCCGTTTACGCACCTCGCTGAAGGCCTCCACTTCCTGGGTCCGCGTCTTCAGCCTCAAGGCCACGCTGCTCATCCTGGCCTTCTCCTGCTCCAGCTCTTCCCTTTGTCTCTCTGTGGTCTCTCTCTCCTGCGTCACGGCCGCCTCCTTCTGTTTCAGCTCGGCGGCGCGAAGCTTCAGGTCGGCTTGTTCCTACGACACGAATAATCTTGTTGTTCAGCGCGGAGAAAAGTCGATCTGATCTTGAATCTTATAATATATATATCTGTAATTATTTTAGCAAAAACTTGCATAAACATTTAATATGTGGAGTACTTTCTACACATATAGATACTCATATATACTGTATTTTCATATACTGTAGATACTTGTAGAGGCCAAAGGCACTTTGTATTAATCTTGTGATGTTTGAATAAATTTGGTACCATAGTTCTTCTTTGTACTGTAAATATTTCTGAGGAATAGAGGCATCTGTGCCCTTGGTGACATCACAAAGGGAGCAAATTGGCATGGCAATGACATTAACACACACACCCTTACATACACATGTATGTCTATGTATGTCATTGCCATGTCAATTGGCTCCCTTAGTGATGTCACCAGGGGCACTGATTCCTCAATTTCTGAAGAAACTGACCTATGCTATCATTTCGCAGTCTCCTTGTGTTTGTGCTCCACTCATCTTGTGCAGGATGCAACAACAGCAGGAAACCAACGCTGTTTTGAAACGGGCTGCTGCAAACACAAGGCTAAATATTCTGCTTTCTGGAGATCTAATCAATCCCATGAGGCTTCGACCGGCAGAGCACAGGATGAAGAGTGGGAAAAAAAAAAAAAAAACCCGGCTCCACTCTGAAGCTGACCTACCTGAGCCAGACTGACGATGGAGCCCTCTCTCTTCTCCAAGAGGCTGTCGACCTCTCGCTCGGCCCTCTCCCGCCTCTGCTTCTCCACGGTGTGGAAGTGGGCCCACTCGGCCGCCAGCTTCCTGCGCTCGTCCGCGCAGTGCTGCATCACCGACTTCTGCTCCTCCAGCAGGGCGTTCTTAAGGGAAACAGTGGGGACACGTGACGTGGTCGATAGCTAGTTTATGTCTCATGTTCAGGTCTGTGCGGCCGATCGGTCGATTAATCGATTGGTCGTCGGCTTCACCTTTGCCCTCTCCAGCTCCTCCCTGTCGACGCTGATCTGCAAGCTGAGGGCGCGCCGCTCCTCCTCCAGGCCCCTCTGGCTGGATTCGGCCTTGGCCAGCTCGGCGGTCGTCTTCCAGCGTTCCTAAAAGAAGCAAATCAGGAGCTGCGTTTCCATGACAGTTTTTCGCAAAATAAAAGCAATATTTCTAAAAAAGTGCAATTGCGATTTGCAGGTGTTTCCATTGAAGCGCATAAGCCGTAATGAAACCTTTTCGCAATATTTGAGAGGTTTTTCGAAGTTTAGGGGTCTCCATTACCAGTTTTTTATCGCGATATTTAGGTTTTGCGCAATTCGAGGGGGTGACGGAAACGCGGCCGGCGTTTGACCGCAGATTTCGTCGACCTTGTCGCTAAATGGGAGCGGTTGGATTTGACAGTGACCTTCTCGAGCTGCCGCTGCTGCTCGCCGAGCTGAGCGTCCATCCTGGAGATGATTTCCTTGAGGTACGTCCTCTCCTCCGCCGTGGCCTTCTGCTGCTGGGCCAGGCGCTCCTGCATGGCTGCAAAACGCAACGGTGTGACTTTACACGACGCCCGCCGGGCAACTTGTCTCTTGACCTATTTGAGCAAAAGTGCACGCGTGTGCGCGACAGAGAGAAGGAGAAAGGTACTTCGGAGCTGCTCGTCTCTGCGCCGCGCCCCCTGCTCCAGGCCCTGAGCCGTGTGCTCGTGAGTGCTCTCCACCCGAGAAGAGAGCTCGCCGAGCCGCGAGGAGAACTGCTCCATCTGCTCCACGACCGTTGTGAGAGACCTGAGTGAAAGTGAAGTAACGCAGGGAAGAAGATTGGTTCCAGGTTTCAGTGCTGCACACTCAAGTTTGAATAATCAAGGTGCGCTGCTCTTGCTCTGCAAGGGAACGGTAAAGAACGGTAAAGAACGTACATAAGAGTGGAATTATACAGTCGTGGAAACATTTTTATTGTTGGACACCTTTAAAGTTTTTACTCAATCCAAATTATTGACATTAAATATTTGCCAGAGACCGTTTTTTTTGCATTTCAACAGGATTTGATGCATCAGAGGCACAAAAAAAATGGAAATCATTAAGTTGTTTAATTCCAATAAGACAAAATAAACAAAAGTCCAGAAGTTCCTGTACCCTGGATGAGTTGCAAAGGGTCATCTCGCTAAAATATCCAGTTATGAGCTGCACATGCAGCAATGTTAGTAGATGTTGGTGGCTGCAGTAAAATAAACTGCATTTAGAGACTTAAGATTGATTCTCAGCACTTACACAGCGCGTCACAAACGCGTGAGGTGTCCAAAAACTTTCTTCCACCAGTGTGGAAGCTATCGCAAAGTGTGAATACCCCTCAGTGCCTCCCTCTGTCACCTGGTCTGGGAGGTTGCGCTCGTCACTGCGTCGATCTCCTCGTCCTTCAGCTTCTTCAGCCGCCGCACCTGCTCCTCGTGGTCGTTCTTCATCTCCAAAATTGATTTTCTTGCCGGTCGAAACACAAGACACAAAATTTTGAACAAATCTTGACAGAGGACTTTTATCACGTTTGCACGCTTAGCTATGTAAATAAGCCATGATTTAAAAAAAACTGTTGGCATATTTGTTGTTCACTTTGTTGTCACACCTCTTATTTGTTTTTGCAGTTTTGGTTGATGAAGGCAGAATAATTAGTATCATAGCAGTAGCAGTATTCCATCTCTGTTGCTATGGCAGCCAATGTATTGCACGCAGAGCGGAGTTTTACCTCTGCAAGTCTCGGAGTCTCTCCACCTCGCGGTCCCTGTCCTGCTGGGCCTGGGCCAGCTTGCGCTGGTACTGGGCCTGCAGCTCCGATCGCTCCTCCTCGGCCTTCTGCGTCGCCGCCGCCAGCCGTTCCGCCAGGTCGTCGCACTCCTTCCGCGCCTGCGCCTCCCGCTGGGACGCCGATTCCTCCAGCATCTTCACGCGAGCCCTGGACGTGCGCGGAAAAAGTGTCCACCTTTAAAATGATGCACAAGCACAGAAGCTGCCTGGAGCCTGTACGCGAGGCGCTCTTAAGTACTTGTGCGTGTTCTCTATCAGCTCCATGTCCTGCTTGTGCCGCTGCTGGATGTTCTCCAGCAACATCTGGCCCTGGTCCCGCTCCAGCTGCAGGGTCTTCACCTGATCAGCAGAGACACATGGTGGGTGGGTCAGGAGGGATTTAGGGGGGCAGAATGGAAACACCCAGCGCGGATGTCGCGTTCCAACCCTACCTGACCCTCCAGCTGGATGATGCGAGCCTGTAGCGCTCGACTGTCCTCCGGCTGCTGCTGCTGCTGCTGCTGCTGCTGCTTCTCGTTGATTCTCTGCAGACCCCCGGCGTCCACGACGCCGCCCAGGCTCAGCAGCTGAGACTGCATCATCTGGACGGGCGTGAGCCAATGAGAAAACATTTCAATTTAAAGTGGTGGACAAATAGGATGTCGGTTTTAACAGGTGCAGTTGTTGCAGGCTGAGATGTTTCCGACCTGCTGCTGCAGAATCAGCTGCTGCAGACTCTCTGCAGAGGGCACCACCTTTCACAAGGCAAAGCGTGGATTTAAAACAAAGAGTCCACAAGTGATTATGATTAATACCGTAATTATGATAAAAGAGACACACGTACCTGTTGCGGGACGGCAATAGGTGCATTTTGCATTTGGTACTGCTGCGGAACGGCTAGAAAAGACAACAGACGTCGTTAGTCTCTCAAAATCACATCACAACATCATGGACCGAACAGCTGGAGATGCTGCGACGTTTTCCCGAGTCGACCTACTCCACGCTGAAGCAGGCGCAGCAGCAGATTCAGGGAGCAGCGAGCGCTGTGTAGCGCCACCCAGAGGCTGCAGGGACACCGCGGACGCCTGACCTGAGGGTGAATGATGAGGTGGGAACTGGGGCCAGGGGTGGGCGTGGCTAAAGCTCGGGGCAGAAACTGGGAATGGATGGGGAACTCTGGGAGGGAAATCTGTGGGATGTGATGCGTCCAGATGTTCATCACTGCGGGGGGCTACAAAGGAGGACTGCGGCGGGGCTAAGTGGCAACGGGATAGCATGTACAAGTAGAGGTCAAAATCTGGAGTCAGCTGTTTGTAGAAATTACATTCACGCAGGTTTTCTTTTTCTTTTAAAAAAGCCCAGTCTTCGGTTGAATTCACTTTGACAGCATTTACAGAAAGATGTGTCTCTCATCTGCGCTCCAGGGAAATGAGTCCATCTTCCACAAGGATCGGGGGGCCTTCGAAATTATCGAATATCACAATATTTGTCGTATGCGTTCGATATTATCAAATATCGCAATATTTGTTGTCCAGGGAAATTAGTCCATCTTCCAGGAGACTCGGGCTGTGCGATATTATTGAATATTGCGATATTTGCGGACTGCGTCGATATTATCGAATATTGCGATATTTGATGTACGCAATATTTTTCTAAATATCAACTGTACTATCAATAGATAGTACAGTTGTTACGGCACCGTGTGATTTGAAATACAATTGAAAATACAAGTTGCAATTTCTAATAAAACAGTAAAGTCCCTGAAAAAAATTCTGAGTTCAGCATAAACAGTCTGAAACCAACAAACTACCTTGTGTGGTTCTTCTCTCTCTGGCAGGGGCAGGGGGAGCCGTGACACTCGGGTGTCTGTGCAAGGAGTACAATGAAAAAAAGAAAAAACAGAACAATATTGAAGCTTAGAGTTTGCATACTTAAAGTCAATCTAAAAAAAAAAGTGGCTGAAAAGAAACCAGATTTGTCAGCACTGATTTTAAATGGAAGATCTTAGTGATCTTTGCTACTTTGTTAGTGTCAGTTTTTTTCCATTGTATTTTTCTGACCTGCCAGGGACTGCAGATGGAAAGTAGCCTTTGGCTAATTCTGGCATATTTACATTTACATGCTCATTAATATGCACAGCCCCTTTTAAATAAATAAATAAATGAATGAATAAAAACAACTCTGGGCATCAGAAATATCTCACCGGGATTCCCTGTCGGATGTCAGTGTGTCCCCTGCGGCTGTGTGTGCTTGTGAAATGACTTGTTTGCTTTGGAAAAAAGAAAGAAGGCATCAGTCAGGGAAGCGAAACAACCTCGTCTCAACATCGCAAGAACTTCATTTCATGACTCTTCAACGATACCTAACATTTGACTCCAGGTCCACCTCCTCCCCCGGGCCCGATGGCTCCTCCCTCCTCAACAATTTGTTCTCAGAGTCGGACGCAGACTGAGCTTTCTTCCGGCCGAGCACTCCCGCAAACCAGTTGTCTTCCTCCTCTTCCTTCTCCTGGCTCCTCGAGACCTCTGGTTTGGCGTGGACGGTGTTGCTGTCACCGGCCGGGGCCGAGGCGTCCACGGCTACTGCCGATGCGGAGGCTCCCCTCTCCACCAAAGGCGGGGAGGCCGACTTGGGGGTCTCCGATGGGGACTTGGCTTTGCCGTGATCGCCGCCGGGGAAGGCGAGGTGGTCGTCCGCCTTGAGGCCGAGCCAGTCGGCAGAGCTGCAGTGCCGGGAGGAAGCGGAGGAGGAGGAGGCGGGTTTGGGTTTTTTCTCCGGCGATGAACTGAGATCCTCCGTGGAGAATCTGCAAACAAAATAACAGTGTTTAGTTTTATACGACTGGCATGTACAACAGTGACATGGAGCTTAGACAGACACACGCAAACGCACCTGACTGACTGTCTGCGGGACTGGCGGCCTTCAGGCGCAGACGCCAGGGTGGGCTGGTAGGAGCCGAAGGTGAGGTCGTCTTGTGGTAGGGTTTCTGATAATCAGAGACAAACAAACAAACAAAAAAAAAAAGCATTGATTTGTGTTTTTGTCTCTTCAAACTCGGGACCGCTGCTGTGTAGAAAGCGGCCTCGGCCTTCACACCGGATGTTTTCTCTGGCTGCGGCTTCCCTTGAGGCCGAGTAGGCTCCTCCCTCCTGCCTGCCAGGGGCTGATCGGGGGCGCGAGGTGAGTTCAGGTTTTCCAGGATCTCATCCAGTCTGGTCCGAGCTCTCTGTGTGGGCTCAACCCTGGGTGACGCCCAAGAACAGCAAAGGAAGAAGATAATACGAAGATTTAGTATTTTCATCTCTCCAGGGATCCTTATTTACAATCTGTTTATAATACCAGCAGCTGCTACCTTTCCTTGCTGGACCAGAGCGCCGTCTCTTTTTTCTTCGGTTTGCTCTGGTCGCTGTCGAACCCCAGCGTGTCCATCAGGTCCTCCTTGTCGTCATGCTCGAACATCAGATCCGCTCGGCTCCTCGCCGCCTTTGCTAACACACACACAGTCAAACGTGGCGTGTTTGCGCTGCTCGCAGCTCGGCAGTTTTTCAGAGCAGCAGCGGGTCGCAGATTTTGCAGGCTCTTACTCGTTTTAGCGTTGAAATCATGCGAGGCCGCGGGAGGGGTGGAGGGTTTGTCGGGCCTGGGTTGCTGAGTGATGGATTTGGACGGTGCCTTGGGTTCATCTGGAAGCAGGTCTTCCAGCAGGTCTGCCAGGGGGTCGTCAGGATCTAGAGTGGAAATTGAGATAATTAAAAAAAAAAAAACCCAGTCCACAAGACCTCGAAGTACTTAATCTTTTTTTTTTTTTTTTTTTTAAATAAATAATCCTTAAAAACATTGTGAAAAAAGCTACAGTTATATCTTTAATTGGCTTTGCGAAAGTCCCAAATCCCAAAACTAATTTTTGTATTTTGCTATGGTATGGGAGAGGTCAGTTACTTTACACACACAGCAGCTGTAATGATGTGCTAAAATCGGCAGTAATATAAGTTTGTGTACATTTCTGACCAATCCGCCGACAGTGATGAAGCACATCTGCAGCCGCTCGGTGAGGAAACTCTTTGATTTGAAGACCAGTATGGACATTACACCGGTGTCGCATCACGCTCCAGTTGTTTTGTTATTGTGCGACGAAAGAAGTTAACCGGAAAAACAACTGCTAAATTATACAAAATCTGCACCCGTGAGGTTCAAGGGGGTCAGCGAGGTCCAGCTCACCAGAGACGCTTGTTTTCTTCTTTGCAGCAGACAAAGGTTGAGGGTTCGACTTCTTCCCTCCGGCGGCGGGTTCATCTGAGTGAAAGGTGGAAGACGAAACTTCAAAAGCTGGTGCTAATGTGATGCTAATGACGAGGAAACAAATCTGGTGCATAAAAATAAACTCAATTACCTGCTCCCTCTGGTTTTACCTCACTTTTTACAGTGGGGGAACCTTTCTTTGAACCCTCATTACCGAGCGGCTTGGTTTGCGCACTCAGCTTTTTCTTAGAGACGAATAGGTCGGCGTCCATATCGTCCATGTCCTGTGTAGAAACAGACAGAGGACAAAGAATCGGACCACAGGAGCCACAGAGAAGGACCTTGTCCTGGGTTTACCACTGCTTCGTGTCCCACCTTCATGTTCTTCAGTATGTCGTTGGGATCTGCTGCAGACACATCAGAGTCCTTGGGTGGAAAGGAAATTATTTCTCAGGACATTGCAATTTTCCCATTAAAACTCAGCACCGCCTCTTTGCCCAAATACCTCAGACTCTCCTCCATCCCTCTTCACCTCGTCTGCCAGCAGACTGAAGATGTTATCGGAGGCCGATGTGCTGCGAGAACAAGGTGCAAAATTCAGAGTTTGAAATCATGACTGTAGGAAGGCGTTATTGAAAAAAAAAATCTCAGTCTTACCGATTGAGGCCGCCAACGCGCGATGCTTTACCTCTCGCTGGCTGTTCTGATGTTAGAGGTTTGAAAAGTTTGGAGTTAAAACACTTACACTCTCAGTCATCATCTCGAATTGTAACGGCTTTGTAACACCAAAGGTTTGGAATAAAATAGCTCACTTACTTTCATCATCGAATAAGCTGTCAAGCAGATCATCGTTGCCAAACAGACCTTAAAAAAAAAATCAATGAACAACATGAACTTTACAATAGGCTTCTACAAGAGTTCTTTAGCTGTTTAGTACAACTATTCCGACTGTTTCAATACACATAAAACCACACACTGACTCATTGGGCAGAGGCTGGCTGGCTGGCTGGCTGGCTGAGCCGTCATAAATTTTACATCCTGCACCATGTGAGACAGTAGTCTTATTTCACAAGGCAGTTGTTGTTCCACTGGCCAGTGATAGCTCAGCAACAATAAAAAGAAAACCCGCTATGTGTTGAGCAGTTAGCTTGTGATCTCTGGAAGTGCTTTAAGAGAGAGAAAATGCATCAGCCCCTGTCAGATAGGATAAACTTTGTTGGTGCAAGGACAAATGGGGAATCTCATATGCTGACAAACCAGAACAGTGCATATGTTTTATCATAATTATTGGAAGCAGTGAGGCAAAACTGTGAGCTGATTTATTGGACTTACTTTTGGATGAGTTGCCCTTTAGCCTTGTTGCCTGAGAAGAACAGCAAAATAGCATAACTTGGTTGAATGGTTTACTATGAAAGTTCAATAATTTATATAATATATATATATATACTATAATTCAACACTTTTAACACTGATTATTATAATTAAAATATGTTTCACATCAACGAAGAATAAACCAAGTTACATGACATACACGTGACGGCTACAGGAATGCAAAATGCCTACTCGTTATTTTATGATAACAGCATCATGTAATCAGGAATGATGGCTAAGTTTGACTCACCATCATGAAGTTTTACGACAATGACTGATGTGGGAGTTCCGGGGCTAGCTAGCATAGCTACAGTTCACTGTAGTAAAACTGGTCAGGCGTCTCCTGTCTCCATGGGTAACCATTCCGGTGCTCCCCGCAGGTCAGCTGGCGTGTTGGCAGCACAATGCGCGATGACGGCTCGTGGCGACGTACGCAATCATGTCGAAGTCAGTCGCGACGTCCAGTGTTTGTCAGCATTTTAACTTTCGCAGCAATTTCGGTCGCAGGGACGATAGTCGCACCATTGTAGTGCACCGAGACAAGGCTAAGTAGGCTAAGTAGGCTAAGTAGCCGTGTCAGCTAACAACTTCCCAACTCAGTATTTCGGTTTAAAACTTTAAAAAAAATATATATATATCATTCAGATGTGTTGATGTCACTGCGCTACACGGCAACGGGAAATATTGGTACATATGGAGGGTTCCGGCAGTGTACCATTAGTTTTGAGACGCACAACTGCAGACCACAACACCGGGCGCCAGATTGACCAGGGATTTCCTGTTTACAGTCCGAAGTGCATTGTGGGTAGCTTTCTTAAAGGCAATAGGCAGGAGTTTGGCTTTTGCTGTTCTACTCCCGTGCGTATCACAAAATTAAAATGCGACTATTTCTTTCGACTCTGATAAATTCAACGACCTTTCGCGGTCCTAAACATGTTAACCACCAGGTGGCACCAACGCTCAAGAATCCTTCGGAACAAAATGACCTAAATGATTGATAATCGAATTGTATGTTTAATTGATTGAGGACATTATTAGATGCATGATATGGATTCACCAGAGCGTGCCTCTTTCTAAGTCTTATTACCTTGTACTTCAAGATTGATTCGGTAGAGAGAAACACTTGTTTTTATGTTAAAGTGAACATATTTCACACAAGACGCGAAAAGTAAAGCTAACATCTGGCCCGTTCACATCACATTTTATCAGGGCGTTTTCATTGGACAGCTTTCACTTTCCAAAGTGTGGTGAAAATTTGTCCAAATTCTAATAAGAAATACATGCAAATATAGTCTCTATACCCATCCATTCATTTATTCAGAGGTATTCAACATCCAAAATCATTGCTGTTTTACTCAGATGGTGAGTTTTGAACGGATTCAGCATGACAGACAGTACGTTATTTTAATTCTTATTTTCAGAGCAAACATGGAAACAAACAAACAAAAAAAGACCTGGTAATTTATTTTTTTCTTAATGCAGTGGCACAGATTATTCCATAAATTACAACCCTAACTGTATCTACTTGGCATGCATTCAACCTCTTGCAAGGAATGCATGCAACTTCATTTTCTGCACTCTGCTGTTGTTTCCTGTTGAATAATGAGAGCAGCCGTCGGACAGGGGGAAAGGGGCCGCGATCAAAACAAGCCTCTGTGTTTTTCTAGTCCTTTTTTTCACTCCTGGCAGGAGTCTTGTGGCGAGCTGACACATGAGTGAGAATTTGATCTGTGAGAACCGACAAAAGAGAACCGACAGGGTGTAAGTTTCACAAGCAGGTAAAGGAGGAAAAGACAGATGATTATTTTGTGTTGTTGTACCCTGATTTTGATGCAGTGGTATATATACTGAAATAACAGTAATATAAATGATAAACCTCAGATGGGATGGGTCGTCTTTGCTGCAGCTGGAAGCACAGGGAACGAAAAAAAAATAGGTTCAAAATCACAAACTGGTGTGTGCAAAGTACCATGATTCATAAAAGTATGAATTCCCCTGACTTGGCTGAACACACCTGCCTCAGATAAAAGGAGCGAGATAAGACGAGCAACAAAACGCCTGTTGTGCAGCGCTGCAAGGTACAGCGCAGCAGTCTGTCCCTGTCAAGATCCTTTACAGCCGCATTACAGTACGCCGACCAAAGGAGGCGGTGCATTTATAATGACCCATCTGAGGAGATGACAGATTGTTGTTCTGCCTCTGAATCATTTAGTATTAGCAGTGTAGCGGGCGAATTCTTAAAAGCTAAATGTGGGGCAGGCATCTTAGCTCTTTATGCATCTGTGCCTCTGTAACATGCTCCACTGCTCCACTTCCCCCCATCTCCCCCCCCCCCCTTATCTAGAGAAGCACACACATTCTCCAGCGTGGCTCCCCGCTCGCCCTTCACAGTCAACTGTGGAGATTTGTATGCGTGTAACTGTGACCCAAAACAGCCTATTATTTAGCTGATTTACTGTGTTTGGTTCATGGATACAACTCAACAAACAGTGGCCCGTGAGCCAGGCAGCGATGGCCACAGAGGTTTCAGGTTGTTTGTCCGTAATCAGTGGTCAGTCAGCGTCACTTCACGTCAAAGTTAAAAGGATCTTTCGAAAATGGTTTAAATCAGTTGATTGCATTCAGCAGTTCACTGACTTTAAGCCTAATGTGTGGGAATCAAATACTGTTTTGCACTGAGTAAGACATTTTTTTGGGCATTTCACAGGACTTGTCCACGAAATGGTCTCATTTTGTACACATTTTTGGATCATTATATGCTGGATGCCACTGAAGCAGAAGATGAATCATGAAAAAAAAGAAAGAAAATAGAATTGAATAAACAAAAATTCTGAAAGCCAGAGAAAATGACATATTTAGCCCTCTGTTTGCAGCCTGCCGCAGAAATGTCCACTTCTGTCACTGCCACTGCTAGAACCGCACGCAAATATTAGATGGAAATATGAAAGTATGTTTGGAAAACAAACCTTACAAAATGCCTGTCATCTCACGTACTGGTAACATTACTACATACAGTACTACTGTATACGTAATATTCGGAGACTGTGATGTCTCTTTGGAAGGCAAACTTTCTTCCTCTGCCTGCTTATGCTGACCTGACTGTGTGGCCTCACGGTCGTTTCTGCGCCTCTGCCGCTCCGTTACTCTTCACGTATGGCACGTCTTCCTCCACGGTCTCCTTCTGCCTGTCACGGTTGAACAAGAGGAGAGTCACAGCGTCCCATTCAACATCTTCGCCCATTGACAAAGGTGACGTTTCCACGGGGCTTCGGCTATGAGCCGCTGTTTGCTTTCACTCTGCGGTTTTGGGGCGATTGCACTTTAGGGCAATTAGCTGCCACAAAACTCATCCGCTCCGATGGTTTTTCACAGACCGTCTTTCTCGTTAAGGAATCCGGAGTTCAACCGCTGCTAGGAACAAGGTAAAACATTAGTATTTTTATTTTTTTTTCATCTGTACAATTTGGCGTCTTATGGGTGTTTGTCAGTATCAGCTTAGCCCAGGCTTCAAATTATGTGGATCCTACTCGCGTATTGATTGAGGGGATTGTACGTCATCGGAGCAGATTAAACGCCAACTCAGAGCGGATTGCGTCACGTTGTTATGACTTCGCTAATCGCCATTGTTTTTGTTTTTTTTAGGAAGATTGACAGACGGGGGCCCCAGAAACAACACGCCGTTTCCCACTGTGAGGTTAGAGGACGAAACCATCTCTTCATTTCCATCGCCAGGTCCGTTTAATCAGCTTTGCCGTCCGGGTTCTTGACTCACCATCATGTTTTCATCTAAGTTTTCATTCCTAATCAAGGGGAATGGGAGGCCAATTTGATTTAAATCCAATTGAAAATTTTGCGTGCTGCTAAAAGCGAACGGCCACGAAGGACAAAGTCGCAACTATGTTTGTTTCTTCAATTCAGACATTCAAATGAATTTTGGACCTGCTAATTATTTAAGTAAGGAAAATACAGAGAAGAGTCGCAAAGCCTCCTGAGTCTTTTGAATCAAAGAACACGGCCACAGCCTCTACTTACGGCCAGATTTTGCCCGAGTATCTCTGTCGCAGGATGAGGGCGATGGTGGTGAGAACCGCCATGGTGGTGCACATGGTCGCTGGCCCCCCTCGACCCCCGACCCCTCCCTCCAGGGACCCTGGGTGTCCTCTCGGGAGCGCTCGGCTGTGTTCAGACCAGTGAGACCTTCCCCATTTGAAAAAGGCTCCGCTGGTTTAAAAAGGCAGCGTTTTGTGCTGTAACAGTCTCGACTATTCCTGTCTTCCCTCTTGGCTCTGACTCATGATTGGAGAGATTAGCACCGAGGATTAGCCCGGATCAAAGACGGGGGGGTGGGTGGCGGTGGAAGGTGGGTGGTGGTGGTGGTGGGGGGGCTCTCGCTGGAGGGAAGCGGGAGGCAAACAGAGCATGCTGTTTGTTTCTATTCTGAAAACAATCCACCTCGACGTCACGCCGTCAGCATGGCCGGCTGCATCCAGACCGGCGCCGCCTCGCTTCTCGTCCAGAAAGGCCGCGTGTTCTTACGACGGGGCCCTGAATGGGTGCTCCGCAGCACGGGATCTGGCCGGAGGATTAGCACGCCAATCAAGCGGATGTGTTTTCTTTTTTCTGTTTTTTTTTTTTTTTTTGTATGGCTAGCAGAGGGACAAGGTGGCTATTATGAAATGACAGAGCAGCGTTTGAGGTATTTGAGCAGCTGAGCCACTTATCGTGCAACTCAAGGAGTCGGACATCGGTTGGAAGCCCGACCTTGGGGACATGTGCAAGCATGCATGGGTGTTTTGCGTGTTTTTCAACAGTAAAACTTCAAAAACACCTTGTTCTCTGCATATTCAGGCTGAACGGTGGAGTCAGGCCGCATGTTGGGCAATTAGAAGCAGGAATAAGCTCAACAAATAATACTGGTACAGCGCATAGAGAGCTCACATGTGGACTCACAAGGATGCTGGTGCTGCTGCGTGTGTTACGCTGGTATATTGGGTTTGACAAAATGCAAGAAGATGCCTTTTGGTGCTTGTTGTCGAGAGAGAATAAATGTACATTTAAGGGTACATGCATGTGTACAGGCCTGCTAGAGAAGTTGACGTAGTGCAGTTTTGGTTGTAGTTATTATTTGTGTGTTACTTCGGAAAACAACAACAGCAACAACACACCGTGAAGCAAAACAATGTAAACAGGACAGCAGTTTTTGAAAATAGTTTTCCAAACTTTTTTTTGTGTCTTTGTGTAAAGAAATCATCATAACTTGATGTTTTGTTTTTCAAAGACGCATGTTTCAACACACTCTTGAGACGGGAGGCATTCTGCTCAGTTTGGAGCAAACAAATCCCAGTGTCCTTCAAAACGATGAAACGGTCAAAAACTGTTATTTGCATTACTTTTTATTTCAAAACTTTTTTAAAATTACAGATAGAAAGGTGGGTTCTGATGAAAACAACAACAGCAACACCAACAAACTGCAGTATGGCAGGCGTAAAAATAAAATCTCATGACATCAACACAAGTGGACACAGGTGGGCCAACAGAAAGTAGTTCACCAACCACAACAGAGTCAGAACGGTATTTACACGCACGGAATGACAGTAAATGGCAGTTTTGCTCGATATACACATTCGGTCGAAGGCACATCCAAGTCTCATGACCCCTTTCAGTTTGCGTTGGCTATGTCTTTGTCTTGATTCCCCTCTCACTGCTCCCAATCTTTCTGAAAATTAATGTATCATAACAAATGGGAGAGCGTCAACATTCCCTCCCTTCTCCTTCCATCTCTCTTTGTCCCACTCCCAGCCCCGCGCTCTTTTCAGATAGCTTGTATTTATTTATTTTTTTTATATGCTTTGCAGCTACACTGCATTCCTACAAAGGTCAGTACAGTCAATTCACCCCCTTCCCAAACCTCCCACCGACCCCACTGTCCAGAAGACTAGTGGACTCCAAATGTGTGTGTTCCGAGGGCCTAACGACCCGAGCAGACGGCTTCACTCCGTGCTCCAGCCCACTTCCTTGTAGACGGCCGAGACGCTGCAGCACATGTTGGCCAAGAATTTGGTCCAGGCCGCTGCCACCTCTGGGGTCACGACCTCTGCGAACGCCTCCCCGAGGACCTCCAGGATCACGCCACTGAGGATCTGCACAAAGAAACCGTGACGTAAAGTTGGCTTCAAAACACATTTTGCTTTGTTGATGGTCATGGATGATTCAGATAAAAAGACACTTTCTTTACAATATAATTATAATACAACCCGATTCGTATGAGAGGTGTGGTACTGCTAAACACACTGCTGTTTGCAAGCTTCCATCCCTGTGACCGACACTAATAATCAGCGGTGGAGCACCAAGTTATCGTCAAAACCCCAGGATGATTGCAAGGCTGCGTGAGTGTGAACCCCTTCCAGAAGCACCCAGAGTGACAAAAGATCACTGAGGTTTCAAACCTGAATTCATCCGCATCCATCTTGACAAGCTCCAGTCTGAGGTCAGAAGATCCCGGTACGATGTAACGGATCCGATTGCGATAAAAAAGCAGGAAGCGGACGCTGCGAATGGCACTGAAGTGAACCAAGTGTATTTAGCCTTTGTGAGAAAGAGTGCAATTCTGAGGGAGAGCACGCGTTAAATGCAAGGGAGACTGAAAACTGTATCTTCCTGAAGCGCAAGTAATTTTTCTTTGTAGATTGACTGAACCAACATCCTGCCATTGGAGTCACAAAAAAAGTTATCACCGTTCTTGGCGATATTTATTTTATCCAGCGAAATAAGCTGTATGATTTGCTCTGCTTTTGGTTCTCCTGGGCTTTTGAGTCATTCGAGTCACTGAGTCAGTCACAAAGGCTGTGTAGGAATTCATATGCGTGCACAAGCTCCGCCGACTCTCAGAGCAACTGAGTGATTGTGAGTGGTTCTGGGCTCCGGTTGTTTGTTCACAGTTCAGGCTCAGAGCAGGAAGTGGGAAAAGGGAACTCAGTTGAAACAATAAATTTAAACTGCTGCTTTAACCACTGAGTAAACAGAGTCATTGGTTTGATATTATTTACACAACTCCTTTCAGATTGTCGGTAGCTGCGTTTCCATTGCCGCTAGAATTGCGCGAAACCTAAATATCGCATTAAAAAAACTGGTAATGGAAACACCTAAACTTCGAAAAACCTCTCAAATGTCGCTGAAAGGTTTTTACGCTGTCATGAGGTGGTTTTTCAGACGCATCGATGTAGAGGTGTATCGTAAAAGTGTAACGGAAACGGAAACGCATTTACACGCCAACGGACGTGACGCACGGGGGGGGGGGGGTCACGACCAGTTTGCTTAAAATCGCTGTTCCAAAATTCTGTATATTTTGTAACTCCATCTTCTTCAAAGTGGGGTCTTGCGGGACGAGATTTGACGTGAATCCAGATACTGAGGTGACAGTATCTGGATTCGCTCCAGTCACAATGTCGCCAGGCAAAAGATACAAACCCTATCTGAGCTACTTAACTTCTTCCCCAATCCGTTTAGGCTCGCCTGACCCCAATTTACAATGTATACCGCTCAGCCTGACCTTATTTCGGTGCGGGCCGCCACACCCTAAAAGTCCAGTTGTCACAGATCACATGGTTCAACAATCATTTTTTTCCACCACAGGAGTCATGACTAGGCAATCACCCTGGGTCACTATTTTGGCAGCAGCCCAAACCGCTCAGCCTCTCGGGTGCGAGTCACTTCCTTATTTACTCTGCCGCTAATGACTTTACCTTAAAGTACACGGGGTCAACCTTGTGTCGTTGCGCGTGGCCCTTGCCCAGCACCCTCAGCACCGAGGCCACCTTGTCCGAGTTGTCCAGGCTCTCCACCAGCGTGTTGATGGCCGTCATGACGCGGCGAGCGTGCTTCCGGAGCTGCGTGCTCCTCTGCAGCTCCTCGGCCTCCTCGATGTGCTTGAAGTCTTTGAAGTACTGCTTGGACGAGGGGAAGTTCACGAAGAACCTGCAGGAGGAGGAGGAGGACAGCCAGACTTGGTGAGCGACGAGGTCGAACTTTATTTTTGTTTGTTTTTATGCTTAATTTCCTTTCACCGCTGTCTAAATATTATCTTTGGCACTTTGGGAGCGCCGCGCGTTCCTCCCGTGAAGAGCAAAAACACGGCCTCGAAGAATTTTGTTTAAATGCTCTACTGTGATGTCTGCAGCCTAAAAGCTTAGCGAAGCGGTGACTGCTCCGCTGATAAAGGTGTATTTATGTATCTGCACTACTGCTCCCCAGAGGTCTTTGGCAAAGTTCCAAGAAAGATTTTCACATTTGGGCCCAGCTGGTCGGATCCGAGCGTTTCTTTTGGCTGCGCTGCTTCGCATTAAAATCATTTTTTGACAAATATCCGGGATGCTCACATACCGGAGAGGTCTTGACCGTAAACCAAAGCTGGGTTTTTTTGACACAGACATATTGATGTATGGGGTTTGACTGAGAAACAAATCACAGTTCTCAGCCGAAGATTTAAATGTGCTAATTGGAAAATTACACGCCCACAGCACATTGACGTAAATGTGATCACGACTGGCTGCGGACCAGCCTGTGGATGTGACATGTATATTTAACCAGCAGCGGCAAGCACGCCGCTGACACAGCGGTGAATCTGTCCGCTGAAATATGTATGTGATAGATGGACTTTGCAGCTGAAGGTCATGATTCACATTGATTTACTACTTTTTTCCCCTCTTCTGATTCTGCTGAATTCCAGCCGACAGAGCCCCACGTTGTGCAGAATTCACTTCACAATCCATGATGAGCAAAATATTCCAGTACAGACAGTTTGTGTGGGAAGACCAGTTCTAGAAAATCACCCCTCTGTGATGTCACAAAGGGCACCTCTCCCACTTTAGTGACAACATCCACCGCAGAGTGTTTGTTCTATCTGAGACCACCTCACAGCTGCCTTGTTTGTTTTTTCTAACCTCATCCAGACATGAAGAAAGGAGAGCATTTTTCCTTTTTGCAGGAATGTAAAACTGAGCGTTTCTGCAGGAGGCTGCAAACAGAGGGCTAAAAAAGGTTGTTTTTTTTCCTGGAGGAACTGGGGGGATTTTCAGACAATTTATTGTGCGACGCTGCGCCACTGGAGTCCAGAACGAAAAAAAAGCAAAAAATAAAATTGGTTTTTATACGGGACCTTTAAAGATTTAAAGGCTCAGCGTGAGTCCCGCGCGAACGATAACAACGGCGCTGGCGAGGTTTGTATAATTAAATAAAATCTGAAGATGGAGCCCATCTAATCCAGAGCCCACTCTGCCTGGACCTCCCTCAGCGTTCCTCAACACTTTCCCCCGCATGGGCAGCCAATTACATTTCTTTTTTTCCCCCACAATTTGTTTGTTGACTTTTCATTTTAACTATCGTACATTCCTGGACACATCAATACAACACTGAAAGAACAGAAACCCTTTTACCCCCCCCTCCCTCCCCCCCACTCGCCTCCCTCAGTAAAATCTGTGGGACGTGAAGTGTACGCACACAAATATGCATGAAGAAACATAGTTCAGTCAACGTCTTCATTTCTGTTTCTACTACGCAGTCCTAATACTCTCGACATGAAATTAGCAGTGAGCCATTTCAAGGTCATAAAGGTGGTGGCATCTGTCCTTGTCCAGGTCACGAAGGTTTTTCATGAAGGTTCGGAAAGAAGATCGCGCCTTTGGAAAAGTCCTCTATTTTTTTCCACTGCCAAGTTCGTTGACAATTCTGTAATCCATTGAGCCAATTCCATTTCTGCTCCTACTTCCTTGGCATTTGGCGAGACGCGAGCATTTCACTTGGGGAACTTGCGATGGAGACGGAGCTGTATGGAAATTGGGGGGTGGTACAAGGTGCCGCTTTAATCTCTCGGCTCCAGGTGCCTGGGCACATTGCGGGGCAAAACACTCGCGGTTTTTCATGGGAGAAAACTAATTAGGATCGGCAGAGTTTCATCTTTCCGTCTCGTAATTGCATGACCTCTGGTTGCATATAAATAGCCTCATTAGTATTTCATGTGGTCACTGGACTCTTAATCCTCTCCCCATCTCTTGCGCTGAAACTGGCTGAAGCCAAAAGTTACTAAACTGAACGGCCGCTTTTTTTTTTTCTCCGCTTTGAGCCTTTTGTCCGACCGACAGGCCTCGTCAAGAACCCGAGCGGTCGCTGGAGTTCAGCCGAGGGACAACGCTCGGCGTCGGAGGGGAACCTAACGTGGTCGCGCCGCGTTATCGATCCACATTCTTGGCATTCCTCCGGGGCTGAGGAGGACCTTTGAGACGGGATTTGAGGAAACGGCGGTCAAAAAACGTTGCCGCCGAGATTCATTTAGCTGTTGGGTGGAGAACCGTGGGGTTTCACCTCCGTGCCGACAGCCGGTTAGTTTACTTTGGTGAAGTTAACGCAGAGCTGTCACTCCACTGAGTCCCGCGGTGCAGGGTAATAAATGTTGTCAGACATGAAAGGAAGCCGCCGAGTGAAGACAAGACGCGCGTCGAACATCTGGCTCCCTCGTATTGAGCAGATTTCACCTCACCGGGGTTCTTTTTTCCGCTTTGGGCCCACTGTTGGAAAGCTAAGACACGCTGCTCCTGAAAACCGACGACCCCTTTGTGACGTCACAAAGGGTGAGGACACCTCTCTCGGGGGTTAGCGACAAGTAACGGCAGCTAGGTGGGAGCGCCTCCCTGTTTTTGTCTTTCCAAGCGTTTGGGGGGCAAGTGTGAGTTCAAGCAGGAGGGAATCTCTCGCGGGAGGCTGTAAACATGCTGTTAATGGATATTTGGGCAGTGAATCATTTAAAACTGCTCCAATAAAATTCCAGGGTGATAAATAAAAATTATTTTGGAGGGAATTAAGTGACATTAAAAAAAAAAAAAAGGCTGGAAAACAGAACCTTTGGACTCAGACAGGCTTATTTGCCAGCCTTTTCCTTTTTTATAGGTTTTGTTTACACACTTTTTCCCCCCCACGTAGTGAAGTTGAAACTAAACGTGTTTTGGCCTGTTTACAGATGCCAGTGCCAGGGCGGGAGCCGAGTGCATTCTCCAGGTGGGGCGAGGAGTGATGGCGCTTGGTGCCACCTCTCCTCGGCGCGTGAAATATTATATAAAAACTTGCAACCGTTTTTGTGCCTTGCGGTCGATTTGGCACACGATGCAACAAGCGTTTTCTATTAGTCGGTCGCCGTCCTCGGCCGAACCTTGGCGGCTTGACTGAACGCTTCCGACCGTTTGGAAGGGAAGAAACAAAAAAAAACAAAAAAAAAAACAGAACAAAACAAAGAAACCGGCGGCGGAGACGCGTTGTTAAGCAATTTGGACGGCGGGCGTTTGAAAAAGATCCCGCCGCGTCTTTGTAAAGTTTACCTCCATCAGCCAATCCGCCCCTCCCGCTCCCTCACCTCCCTTCCCCTGCCGACAGCAGCGACTCTCGGAGGACTGAACGCAAACAATAACGCATCCTTTCAAGGAATGATTGACTAAACAGACAATGTGAAATCTCATCCCTCTTGGAGAAAAGGAGGAGGGTCCGCAGGGGATGGGGTGGAGTGGGGGTGGGGGGGGGTCACGCTGCTGTTGCCCCCCCCCACACACACACACCACCAGGCAGGCAGGCAGGCTTTCAAAACATGACCTGCACCAGGGGAAGGGAGTGGAGTGCCGTGGACGTCTGACTGATGGATTAAAATGTTCATCCTCTGCATTTTACCATGTGGGGGAGAAAAAAAAATCTGGATTAGGGAAACGGGAAGAGAGGTGTGAGTATTGGCGGGGGTGAAAAAAAAAAATATGACGGGGTGTGTTTCTGCCTGCAGGCTGGAGCAGGATGATAGAAAAAAATATATAAAGCAAACAAACCCACACAGCCTGAGTTAAGTTGGCTTAAATCTTTGCAGTCGCTCCGCCAGGGAGACAAGGTGGGGGGTGGGGTGTGGGGTGTGGGGTGCATCAGCGGGGCATGTGGCCCCAGCAGGTGCAGGGCGCCACTACCCGAGGAGAAAAATGCTAATATGACCTTATTAGCGATGAAGGGATGAGCAAAGTCAAATTAGAACAACAACAAAAAAAAGTTGCAAAAGCAGAACTGAAAAGCAGCACTTCTAAAAAAAAAAAAAAAAAAAGGAACCCCGACAAACAAACAAACAGACTCTTTGCGCGCCAAGTTGTGGCCACAAGTGAAGAGGCAGACGTACCGCACTAGGATGGCCACGCCGGCGTCGTCGCAGCTCTGGTACACCTTGGCCCAGGAGTCCTGGATCATCACCTTCTCCTTGTCGGTCAGGGGGCTCGGCTCCTCCAGGGGCTCCGTCCCTCCTTCTCCCTGCATCCTCTCCATCTGGCCAAGAGCACAGTTGTGCACAGCTGAGCACGTGCACAAAGGCAAGGCGCAGACCACTCCCTCAATCATCCTCATCATCATCCTCATCATCATAATGATAATAATACAGGAGCAAACCTCTCTGCTGTGGCTCTTGGAGCTTTCCTTCTGCTGGGAGAGGGCGAGAATTCCTTCCACCCCGCGGACCACGGAATCTCTGCCGAACGCGAGCGGGCGCGCGTGTGTCTGTGTGTGAAGAACAGGCTGAAACAACATAAGAAACACACGCAGGGGACGGGGAGGAGCCTCTCTACTCTCTCTTTTACATACTGCCCTCTCTCTCTCTGTCTCTCGCTGTCTCTCTCTCTCTCTCTCTCTCTCCAGCCTGCGCTCACCTCACCTTGGTGGTGTGCGATTTATTTATTTATTTATTTATTTATTTTTGATGAAAACCAGGCAAATCCTTAATGAGACATTCGGAGGTGTAATGCCCTCAAACGCAAATGTAAGATTACGACGCTGGAAAATAAGATAAAGAATCACACTGTGACCTTTTAATTTTTTCACCCCCCCCCCCAATTGCGATTGTCACCATGGCAGGCCAGGGACTTGGGGGAGATTAACCTGTAATGATATTGAGTTTCTCGCAAAGCCCTCGAGCTACGCAATAAACGTACAAAAATAAGCAACAAAAAAAAACAAACAGTTGAAAGGCGGAAAATTAAACGGAGTGACGTCTGTACATATTAATCCGAATTTAACGCGATACGTGTTGTATCAGCAGGCTTTCACTCCATTCTGCTTTTGATTTTTTTGCCCCCCCACCCCTGTACACGCACAAACCCTTTGAGGACTCACGCGGCGACGCTCTTTGAAAAAAAACATACATTTTCCCACCTTCACTGTGGGCAGAGGTTATCAGCAGGAGGAATTCTGGCCCCGTTGTCACGGCTGAACAGTTGAAAATGGCCTCGCCGGGCGCAGCGAGCCACCAGGCCCTGCCAATTAGACAGGATTGTTAAGTTTCGCTCGAATAAAGGAATGAAAAAAGAAAGTCAGGAGCAAGACAATGCAGTCATGCAACCTGTGATGAAGACAAACAAAAAAACATTTAGACAGAGTTATGAGAGGGTTAAAAAAAAAAAAAAAAAAGGTTTGCTGGATGTTTCTTATGTTAGAAAAGCTGTGAGGTCTTTCCTAACACAGAAAAGACATCACCTTGGCCCTTTCAACAGCCGGCTGTAGAAAGAGCCATTTCCCAGTAAATATTTTAACTTTGGTTAAAGGTGAGGGTAAAGTTGAAACAAGCCCATCTCAGGCACTCACAACTGTAAACAAGGCTATGAGGTATTAGCGAGCCCTCAACTGGATGGATGTGCCTTTTGTCTGTCACCGGAAACCTTTCGGCCTTGGTTCAACAGTGGATCAACTGTGTTTCTGACAAATGGTTTGCGAGGCTGTACGTTTTTTTTTTTTCTCCTCAAAGGTTTAGGCAGACTAACCTTAAAACGATTCACGTGATACCTTTCACCTAGTCCTCTCAGATAAACAGAGGGCCAGTGGTTTGAACGTTACACCTCAAGGCACCTCAGCGAGTTGATGCAGGGTTAATGAGTAATGACACCTAGTGGAGAGCCGGAGTAACAATGCTCATTTGACGGGATGCTTCCAGAGACACAGTTTGCATTGAATGGAATAAGGGTCTGTTGTGTGAGTTGCCGTTGATTTCTTTTTTTCTTTTTTTCTTTTTTAACATGTATAGTCAATCAATCAATCAATCAATCAATCAATACCTCATCAATTCATGTCCAGATACTTGACTGGAAAGGTTAGGACTCCTGTTTGACCCAAACTCACTTAGATAAATTACTTCTATGAACGCCTGTCCCCAAACAAGCTGAATGAGCACAAACTCGTTCAAAACTAAAATTCAGTTTAAAACTGTACAAAGATATATTTTTTAATTTTTTCAAGTCGGCCACACTTCCTGATATGAGTCAAGATGTTCAAAAGTTGTCAAAAAGGTCATACTATACACTTCTGTTTGTTTTTTAAAGAAATAGTTACCACTTTGATTTGACCCAAACTCACCTGACTGACTCCACAACAGTCATGAAACTGGATGAAAGTCCACAAAACACATCTCATCACATACATTTGACGAAAAAAAAAAAAAAAAAAATCATCCCATACACTTGTTTCATATTTTTAGAAAAGAAATGGGGTGACAACTTTGAGTTGACCTCAGTTCACTAAGATGACTAACAGAGCAGATCATGAAACAGGGTCGAAGGGCGCGTAAGAGTGAAAAGGTGCAACAGCACCGAATCCTTGTGAGAGTGAAGAAGACGAACCTTGTTGTCCAGCCTGAGGCTCCCGTCTGCTGTTTCCGCATATCCGCCTCGAGCATTTCTTTCATCAGTTGCAAGTTACACAGGCGGTTTTTTGCCATGACATCAATGCTGGAGCTTTTAGGCCCTGCTGGCGTCAGTGATGGAGCTGCAGGGGCACGATTAGACCAGCAAATCTGAAAGTCCATGATGAAAAAGTATTTTCTCATCATGCAAAGGTTGGACTGCCACTTGCAGACTGGGTTTCCTGTGAATGACAAAAAACAAACAAAACAAATAACACATAATTGTGTGTTCAAACAAGCACGTCTGAAAGTTATCAATAAATAACTTAGATATTGTTTTTCTCCGTCAGTGAAGTAATGTAACACTAACTTAAATGAGTGTCTCTACAGTCTCTCCATGTGACTAAACAACAAGACTGTCAATTCAACAAGGATTCAACAACAGATTAGATGATGTTTATGTTATGGCTCACCACTTCAATAACTTCTATAACAAGGGCATTTATTGTTTATTTGCCTCAGGTGTTCCTATGAAAGAGGGTAAGACGGTTGGCAGGCTAGCAGAAACAGTAGCGCTAGCCTAGCACCAGTGAACTCTGCTAAAGTAGAGGACTGGATGAAATGCGTTGAAACGGATAAATTGCACAGTGGCTGAATGAATGAGGTCCAACGTAAAACAACAAACAAACAAACAAACAAACATTCTGAGCCACCCCTTTTTCAGTACATTCATTGGGGGTGGGCTGGAGGGAGGGAACGAGACATCCGTGCTGGGGACGCCACTGACTAGAAGTTGACGTCATCTATAAGAGCGTTGCTTTCAATTACACCTCGCAACTTCCGCTTCCCAAGCTCCACTGTCAATAAAGTGGTCAGATTTAAGGATAATGACGAATGACGATGCAGAATTGTTGACTATGATCTCTTAGAAAGGAGTTGACAAGATTATATGCATTAAGAACATCAGCTGACACTTTAATATTCTCGATTATGCCGGGAAGAATAGTCTCAAAATGGAGTGGCCCTTCATCTGCGATATCAGTATCAATAAGGTGAATACGTTGAGGCTTGTGGTTAAAAATGAAGGGTAGACGTGCAAGAAAGTCGTAATTTTTAAGGGAAAATTTGTGATTTGTTGTAGTGGGACAACGAGTTGTAATTTCTAGTCGGCCTTTGCTATTTCCGTTACTACCTGAATGCAACACCACTGGTCCACTGGGCGGACAACAGCAGCAGCAGCAGCAGCCTAGCAACCTGCACGTTCCCGGCTCCGCTGCACATCCTGTTAGGATGCTGCGAGCACAGCAAACCTCCTCAAATTCTCTTTCAGCGTCACTTCTTTTTTCTTTCTAAAAAATAATGATTAATTATTATTATTATTACTACTATCCATGACTCGCCCGATCGCTGCGGTTCAGCTTGTACTCGCTAATGGCTTCGGGACGCAGGTGCTGCGGTGACCAAATTGCCTGAAAGGGTTACAGCGTCGCCGAGGCTGCTGCCGCCGCCTGCGCTCCTTGTCACTTCCGGTGGAGCCTCTCGCCGGAGCGGATCGCATCTCCGGAGAGGAAGGAAAAAGAAAGTTCACCCCGGACCGATGCTTCGCGCCGGCAGGATGGAGGAGTTCGTCACTGAGGACGAGGAGCCGTGGTACGACCAGCGGGACCTGGAGCAAGGTGAGGCTTGACAGACAAGATAGATGGTTCCGAATCCTGGTGTTATTTTTTTTTCCCCCCACGCACGCCATTGTGCGAAGTGTGAAAACAACAAACCCAACGCCTCTGCATCCCGGAGCGGCTCTGACAGCCCTGGCCGTCGTTGTCATCTCCTCCTCAGTGGTGTTTCCCAGGCGCACACTGAACCGTTCTCACATCGCATTGCATCACATTGTTATTTGTGAGCTGTGTGTGGCTGCAGGCCAGAAAGATCATCTAATCTATAGGGGCATTATTTGAGGCTAATAATCGACAAAGTGGCTCAAATTCCAGCTGACTGAGTGTGTTCTGTTCATTACAAAGCAGCAAGAAGCAGTGATTGATGGGTGATTGAGTTGGCTTCGAGTTATTTCCAGCTGCGTGTGTGTGTGTGTGTCTGAGGCCAGCTGTGATGGATGGAAGCACAGAGGGTTGGGCGGTGTGTGTGTGTGTGTGAGAGAGAGTGTGTGTGAGAATGTGTTCCTCCTGCAGATCTGGTCAGCATCACCCCCCACCCCCCTCCCATGATTACCTGCTGACCCAGAGAACTAAATCAGCTTTGAGTCTCATCATCTCTCCAGTCAGAGCCAGGCAGGTGGACTCCAATGTAAGTGCGAGTGCAAGTGTGTGTGTGTGTGTGTGTGTGTGTGTGTGTGTGTGTGTGTGTGTGTGTGTGTGTGTGTGTGTTTGAGTAGCCACGCTGGCTGTATTTCATCTCAGCATTATTCAGCGCTGCGCTCGAAGCCATTAAGCCCCCCCCCCCCCAGTTGATCTGATTAGGGAGCCCCAGACTGGACCTCCTTAGCTGGGATCAGAGCTGCGGGGTCAGCCGGAGAGCTGTGATGCTCACCACTACAGCTTCTACATCGTCACAAACATTTTTTTTTTTATTATTATTCCCTCCCCTGGAATCACGCGGTTACGTAATGTCCCCGCCGCCAGATGTGGGATTTGGTGACCCCCCCCGCCTTGATTCATGAGCCTATTATCTGGCAAACATATGATGGCAGTCTGGGCAGATGGGGCCATGATGTCATCGTGCTCAGTGCTCTGCAGCTTCGCGACCCAACACGAGGGCTCGCGAACTGAAGAGTCATCCGTGAGGATGCACGAGCAGAGAGAGCAGCTTCGTGGCAAAACGGGCGTCTCTGTGTCGCGTTCAGTGGCCGCTGGTTTTAAAGTTCTCGTGCAAGATTCCCCTCACCTGTGTGAAACGTTTGAGGCGCGACAAGGCATTTCATCGCGTCAAGAAGATCTTGATTAACGGCTGTAATGTCAGACCTTCAAACTTACCAAAGGACGTGGTGCTTAAGTTTAAACGTTCGTGTGCACGGTGCAGTAGATTTTGCTGTGTTTTCTCAGCTTGCGAGGCTGACCGTTTCCCAACACATAATCATCATCCAAATGAACACAAGTATTTATACATTTTTATTTTTTGGATAATTAGTCATTCAAGGGCAGCTCGACTCGACCGGATTAAACTAAACAATAATTATATTTTACCTCAAAATACTATGGAAAAATATTTTTATTTTTTACATTGATTATTACAGAGTAAATGGAATCTAAGAGTTAAAAGGAAAAAAAAACAAACATTTGTTGCCACTTTTAAATTTCAGGAATAATTTATCGACTACTCATAAATCTTTTTTTTTTTTTTGCAGATTTTAGCTTCTTTCATGCAACGTTTCACTGGTGAAACTGCAGAATTACATAACCGCATCTCACGCACGTGAGGCTTCTCAGCGCTGAGCCTGACTCAGAGCCCCGGGTGAACACACACACACACACACACACACACACACACACACACACACACACACACACACACACACACACACACACACACACACACACACACACACACACACACACACGCTGTGGCTAATTAGCACCCGGCGGTTCCTCTCGGTGCTGTCGCTTGTGCGTTGCGAGGAGACAGGAAGTGGCACCAGCTCCCTGCTTTTCAAATGTGTCCGACAAGCTCGCTTGCAGCCAGCGGTGTCTTTTGAAGAGCTCGTATTTAAAAAACAAAAACAAAAAAAAAAACACGAGTTCCTGCTGTACGCGGGCACATCGGACTGCGTTTCCCAGCTCTAATGTGCGAACTTGAAATGACTCCACTGACTCGCACATGCGTATATGTGTGTGTGGCAGTGCCGCTCTCCGCGCCCGTCACTGTGTGTTGCATTCATGTCCAATAAAGGAAGTCAATGGCCCTCTGTTTACTCCGCTACTCCAGCACTGTTTTGCTGTGGGTGTGAGGTTGGGGGGGGGGGGGGGGGGTTAGCTTGGCTTTACACAGCCTGTTGGGGTTTCTCTCTCCCATCAAAAGCCATGATGATAAAAGAATAGAGCGAAAGCCACTCGTAGGTGGTCAAGCAGTTGGAGGGATGCAAGGACGGTGAGGAAATTGACATGAGTTCTCCCCTCTTGGCTCCTGTCAGATCTTCACCTGGCCGCAGAGCTCGGGAAAACCCTCCTGGAGCGCAACAAGGACCTGGAGGACTCCCTGCAGCACATGTACGTCAACAACGAGGAGCAGGTGCAAGAGATCGAGGTACGCCAGCGAGTTGAGAAACATCTCAGTAAAGAGATCTTGGATTGATTACAACCCATTTTTAATTTTAAAAAAATTCTCTCTCGCTCTCTCTTTCTCTCTCTCTCTCTCTCTCACAGTATCTGACCAAGCAGCTGGAGATGCTGAGGGAGGTGAACGAGCAGCACGCCAAGGTGTACGAGCAGCTGGACGTGACGGCCCGCGAGCTGGAGATCACCAACGAGAAGCTGGTGCTGGAGAGCAAGGCCTCGCAGCAGAAGATAGACAGGTGACGAAAAGCGCCGTCCTCGCGATGTCACAAAGGGCACCGATACCTCTCCCAGGCTAGTGACAACACGGCTGAGTGTCCTGAGATGGCACCGCGGCCACTCTGTGTTTCTCCTCCTCCGAACATGCAGGAGCGACAGCACGCCAACATCCATTTTACCAGGATGCTCAAGCCTGAGCTTTTTGCAGATGGCTGCAAACAGAGTGCTAAATATGCTAATATCTCTCCGGAGTCTATTTTTTTTGGATGGCTAATTGGTGCATTACCGCTCGAATGGTTTTCAAAATATTAGTTCAGAAAAACAAGTCTTCTATATATGTGGTTAACGGCCATTTGTTCACAGATGATGGCCTTGTACAAAACAACAATGCAAATTTTTTCAACTGCTAAACACGAAGTTTGGAACGATTCAAAGTCCAAAAGTGCTTCTCAATGGCCGCCTCTGTTCTGTCCTAATCTCTACTTTACGTTCCTGAGAGAGCAGCACGCAGAGCTAAAATCACCTCCATCGTGACATAATTCATGCTTAAGGACAAACCGGCGTGTGCGAACAGGTTAATGGGCACCATGCAGACCTTGCATGGTCAGGTGGACAGCCTGACCACTCGGGTGGAGGAGCTTCGCACCCTGGAGGAGCTGAGGGTCCGACGAGAACGGACCGAACGGCGCAAGACCATCCACTCCTTCCCCTGCCTCAAGGAGCTCTGCACCGCACCCAGGTCACCCGCTGCTCGCACTCTGCCACCTCACAGTCAGAGAAACACGCCTGCAAGCTTTGTCCATGATGGCCAGTGGGGTCAGTTTCACATTGCTTCAGAGTGAAAAGTAAAAAAAAAAAAAAAAAAAAAAAATGACTTGGAAGACGCAAAGATGCAGACCTTTCTGCTGTTAGCAGTAACGCTAGCGGTAGAAACACCGCCTCAGCTATGCTAACGTCTGAGAGAATTGCTTATTAGCTGGGTGAAAAAGTAAATAACTGAGGATTTTTTAAATGTTTTTTTAGCCATTTTTTTGAGAAAGTAAGAAATAATACAACAAAACTTTTTCATGAAATTAAAACAAATCCTACCCAGATTTTTGTGTAAACCCACATTATTCTATAAACATGCTAATCTCGAGACACGCTACACACAGTAATTGGCAAAAATAAAACTTTTACATTTTATCCAAGATAGTTTTGGTTCAGATTTGCACACTGAACTGGCATGGGGATTTTTTTTTTTCAAACGATGGTACACCTTGATTTAATTTGCTCTGATGGACTGTTAAACCTGGCCAACATGAGGAATATTTGTCTCTGTTTATGTCTCGTTTTCACCTTTTCACACAATTACATATTTTAGTACGAGTCGACGATCTGGAACCTGCGTGTGCTGTCAAACTTATATAAATATGAAAAAATACAAACAGCTCACCAGACGTTTCTTTCCACCACCACCAGGTACGAGGACGGCTTCCTGTTGGCCAACCCGGGGAGCGTGGACCTGGCCGAGGGCCAGCCGATGGACGAGGAGAACGAGCGGCTGCGGGGCGTGGCCTCGTCCCTGCGCGCCGCCATGGCGAGCGAGCGCTCCAGGCGCGAGCTGGCCGAGCGCGAGTGCGCCACCGTGCTGCACGAGTTCGAGCGGCTGGAGCAGCGCCTCCTGGGGGCCGAGGGCTGCCAGCTGCGGGTGCGCGAGCTGGAGGCCGAGCTGCTGGAGATGCAGCAGCTGCGCAGGTCCAGGGCGACCCTGCTGGGCGACGCCGAGGACGGCCTGGAGACGCTGCTCCGCGACGGGCCCGAGACCGACACCCCCGAGGAGATGGCGGGGGTCGGGCGCGAGGCGGCGGAGGGGGACGGGGAAGGCGGCCAGGAGGGGGCGCCGGTGAGGAAGAGCTGCAGCGACACGGCGCTCAACGCCATGTCGGCGCGCGACGCCTCGGGCCGGCGCCAGGGCAGCTACGCCCTGCACGCCAACGGCGTGCGCAAGCGCGGCATGTCCATCCTGCGCGAGGTGGACGAGCAGTACCACGCCCTGCTGGAGAAGTACGAGGAGCTGCTGGGCAAGTGCCGGCGCCACGAGGAGAGCCTGCGTCACGCCGAGGTGCAGACCTCCCGGCCCGTCTCCAGGGACCCGTCCGTCAAGGACTACTGCGTGGCCGGCGCCGGGCCCTCCGGGGCCGCGTCTGGGTCCGCGTCTGGGTCCGCTTCCGGGGGCGCCACGCCCACGCCGCCTCAGACGCCGTCCACGCCCGAGGCCCTGGAGGGCATCAGCAGGCAGGTGGAGCAGGTGGACAAGCGGCTGAGCCAGAACACGCCTGAGTACAAGGCGCTGTTCAAGGAGATCTTCTCGCGCCTGCAGAAGACCAAGAGCGAGGTGAACGCCGGCAAGGGCAGGAAGAGGAACAAGTGAGCGGCGAGAGACCCCCGACTCGTCTTCGACTTCTTCGTCATCCTCTTCCTCGGAAACCTCTCGGCCGGTGGAAGCTGCTCCCAAGCTGCCAAACGCTTCGTTTCAACAGGCGGCAAGTTGAAATCTGTCGGCGCCTTCGTGTGGACCGACCGGCGAAAGACTGTGGATGTCGTGCGTGCGGGTGTTGTGTTTGTATGTGGCGTGTACTGACAAGGAAATATTTTTTAATAATGCAAAACAAAAACGAAATAGTCGTGGCATAAATGATACTTGGAAGGAGAAAACGGGAGAATTTGAAGCATGACGTGTGACTGACTGCTCCTCACGACTGACTCTTGCCCTTGATTTTATTCTTTTTGCCTGTGCTAATAATAATAATGATAATAATAATAATAATAATAAAAAGTTCAACAGAAAGCTGATTTGTTGACTCGGGTGTTTCATGAGAACTCGGTTTGTGTGCTTTCTCACATCAGATTTGTCCTTGTGGTTTCTGAGGCCATCAAAGCCGTTTCTGTCTTGTGTCCATTCAAACTATTATTTCTTCTTCTACTTTTTAAGTGAAAAGCTTCCGCCATATTTTTGTTCGGTGCTCAGGGAGAAAAAAAAAATTGAGGTTAACTTTTGTGTCTGGGCCAGTTAAGAAAAAAAGAATCCCAACGAAAACACATTTGACTGTGAAAATTGAACTAAAAAGTAAAAATAGACAAAATAGAGTGTCGTTATTATGAATTCAAAAAGCGTGAAGTCTCAGATAAAATGTCAAAGATAATATATATGGTAGATAAATAGAATCTTTATCTACCAAAGATCCTATTTATCGACCAAATCTGATTCCGTGATGAATCATATCTGATTACGTTCTTAAAATATAGGTTTCTTATTCTTCTCACGGCCAGAAAATGGAACTTCCTCACGTGAGCAAACGCAGGAAGAGCAAACAAACAAACAAAAACAACAGGACACGCGGAGGCCCAGTCTGAACACTTTAATGTGATTACAGGAACCCAGTAAACTGCAGAGAACGAGCAGCACACAATGAGTCAAACCCAGTCGGTGAAGAGGAAGAGAGGCGGACGTTCACCCACAGAACCTGATGGAGTGCGTCGTCGTCGTCGTCGACGATGACAACAATAATGACAACAGCAACAACACACAGCGTGGACTCGGCGTCCCTGTGCTCGCGCCAAAGTCACTTTGCAGACGAAACTTTTTTTTTCTTTCTTTTTTTCTTGCCGCGTTGATGTGAGACAGCGACAGGAAGCGAGCGGCGGCGGTGGCGGCGAGTTCTCGCCTTTACATAGCGGGGAGGACAAGGGGCCAGCAGGGGGCGCTGGGTGACAAAGGAAAAAGAAAATACTAACCCCCGATAACATGGAACCGTGTGTAAAGTCGACACCCCTGAAAAGTCGCCTCCCACAAATCAAAGATGTTAAAACGTCCGTTGTAACGATGTCCGTGTCTGACAAGAACTTCTGTCTGAACTTCTGCTGCTGCTGGTGGTGACAGACGAAGGCTGAACTGGTTTTGTCTGTGGTTCCCCACGGTTCATTTTTTTTAAGGCCACGTGGCTGCTAAACAAAAACAAAACAAACGAACAAAAAAACACGTCGACGAGGAGAGCGAGCAGCCGCTGCATCCGGAGGTGGACGAAAAGTTAACTTTCGACACCTCCGCTTTTCTCTCTCTCTCTCTCTCTTTTTTTTTTTTTTTTTAAACGCGAGATATTTTTTTTTTTATGATGGCCGGGTTCGTTTCTATCAACGAAACGCGCTGGTGTTGAAATCACGGAAATACTGCTTCCTGTACGATTTTTTGTGATTTTTGCAAAAAAACAAACAAACACAACAACAACAACAAAACTAAAATTAACAAAAACTAAAAAAAAAGGCAGATAGCGGTACTCGTACAAAAAGAAGAAGAGGGAAATGCAAGAGTGGAAAAGGATGAAGGAGAGGTGGAGCGGACAGGAAGTTGCGGTTTATCATCATCATCAGGAGGTGCTTGGGCTTTTTTTTTTTTTCTTCCTTTTGAATCGTTTCGGTCAAGCAGAACTGTGAAATTTGGATTGCGCACCGTTTGCCCTTTCCATATTTATATACATATTTATATATTTGTATTGTTAAGATTTAATACTTTGAGGAGAGACAAATGAAGCGTCGACGACAACAACGATGGAATGATGAAGTGATTGGAATTTCAAAAGACGAGCTGCGAGTGGACGGAGAGAGCAAAAAAAGAGGAGTGAAAAGATGAGAGAGAGAGGGAGGAGGTGAGCTGCGGGAGGCGACGGGCCAAAAAAAAAAAAAAAGAGAAAAAAAAGAAGGAGAAGAACGAAATCAATCTTTCCAGTCTTTCTTGATGGCGAGGCTCCACTCCCAGGACAGGTGATTGTTGTCGTCGTCGTCCGTGAACTTGGACTTGACCATGTAGGTGCCGCGGGCCAGCATGCCCTTGGGGGCTTCCTCCACGACCGTCAGGTACTCGTGCTCCTCGGCCCTGGGGCCGTAGCTCCCCACCATGTACTGCGACTTGTCCACTGCGGGGGAGGGGGGAGAGGGTCGTTTAGTCGGGAAGGCCTCCCAGTTTTGAGGACGACGCGTTTGAGCTTTTTCGGTAGCTACGGCGGAGGGACAAAAGTATTTGGACACGCAGTGTGTTTGTGATGCGTTGCGTCACTCTGAGGGCAATTCCAGTGCAGTTTCCTGGAACTGTTCCGTCCAGGTCCAAACTGGATGTTTCAGGGCAAGTGTGAGAAATGTTTATTATTATGATTATTATTATTCTTCCAGGCCTGGGACTTTTCTGTGTGGAGTTTCCATGTTGTCCCTGTGTCTGCGTGGGTTCTCTCCGGGACTGTCAGAAGACTTTTATTTTTCTTTTAGCTTTGCCCTGTGTGCTCAACACTGCATCGTAAGCGACACACCGACTGAGAGAAACAACCTCTTGTGGTATGTTTTTTATTTTATTTTCTGTTAGTATTTTGCATTATGTTAATTATGACTGAGGCCACCATTTCAGTATTGTATTTTTCCATTGGACTCAGAGCCCTGTCAGCCCACTGCTAGCTGACCTCTAATAATTCACTCTTTTTGTCTTTGGTAAATCTCCGACGTTTACATGGTAAAAGTCAGTTTGAGTGTTTAGGTCTGTTGATAAATTAGTGACGTTAATGGCACGTTCAGCTGTTGGCTCCCTTTGAACGGAGTTTCGTCACATTTTAGCTGAAATGGAAATATGAAATAAAGTCATCGACTTACCTCGGACAGTTTTCCTGAACAAGTTCTGAAAGTATTTCAGGCCCGACACGATTTCCCTGTTGACCTGCAAATGGGCACGTTCGTCGTCAGTGTTGGTTCCCCACCTCCAGCAAAAGCAGCATTACGGACTCCGACACGGAGCGAGCTCCCTCACCTTGAAGTTGATCTTCATTCTGTAGTCCACTCCCTCCTTCAGCGTGAACGGGGTCTTCTTGAAGTTCTCCAGGTCTCCTGCAGTGTGGCATTGTCGTCCAATTTTAAACCAGTGGTAGTAACATTCATGACCACCAGGAGGCAGTGTATGTCCCGTTTAGATTGGGCAGAGTGAGAGAAGGCAGGGACATCGAATAATAATACCATAAATGATGTCATGTCAACAGAGAGGCATTGTAACCAGCAGGTTGTTGGTTTTAAATCTACACAAACAGGCTTTTCAAGGAAGCGAGAAGCAATCGGCTACCTTATGCATTTCTCTATGTGACGTAAAACTAGTGCACACAAAGAAAAACTAGGAAAAAAAAACCCTAATGTCATGTGATGCTGAACCCACCTGTCAGGTCGAGAACCAGCGGATTCGGAGCCGACTCACAAATCAGAGTCATCCGTGTCACCTGGACGTTGGGGATGCTGGGATCGATGTCTGGGGAGGGAGAGAGGGTGGGGTTATAAAAATAGAGGTCACGTCACACCAAATGCGGAAGGACCGTTTGCTTGACAACTTTCACTGAAGACTCATTGGTAGCGTCATAGGTCTGCTCGATCCAATTCGTAACCACATTCTTTTTGCAGCTCCGAGGCTGAAACCGGCACGACGGCTCAATGAGAAATCATTTCCGGTTAGGTTTTTTATCCCCCCTCGATGCAATCCGAAATTTATCGCAAAACTAAGTATTGAACAATATTCACTGGCGAGATAACAGCAGTGGAGATTATCTGTCATGTCCTGATCAGAAAACACTGGGATTCTCCGTTGACAGGACTTCTGTCCGTCAACAGCTGCGTTTCCATGACAGTTTTTCCCAAAATAAAAGCGATAATTGTAAAATTTCTACAAAGTAAAATTGCCAGCTTAAACAAAGTGTTTAAAAACAAAAACAACCCCAGAACAAAACAAAACAAATGTGACTTTAAAGTTCACTTTGTCATTTGCCAAATAAAAATAACAATCCGGGAGCGTCTGATTTGCACTTTTCTTTTTGGTCCAACTCTTCAAACTACATAGATTTTTATTGTCCATTTTACCCATTTCATTCTCTCTCTGTATGAAACTATTCTGCAGGTGTTGACGTGCCAACAGTCGCTGGGCGCGGACCACTCACTTGCCACGGTGGACCCCAGGAGCGTCTCCTTGTACTTGCGCAGGCTCTCGTCATCCTGGTCCAGCTTCTGGATCTCCTCGAGGGTCTTCTGGGCCGGGGCTTTGTAGTTGACGGGGGTGTCGGTCTCCTCGACGGACGCCGCCAGCTCCGCCAGCTGCTCTGGTGTCGGCTCCTGCTCTGCCATTTTCTGCTGATGGGGGGGGGGGGGGTGTTGGGAGGGAGGGAGAGAACGGTTAACAATGGTTGCGGCGTTGGGGGTGGGGGGCGCAACAGACCACTTCCTCTTTTTATGATTAACTCTGCTTTAATGAAGTCTCAGCAGCGTGCGGCGCCCTGATTAGACATCTGGCTGTTGGGTAATTGTGACTGATTACTTAACCAGGCGGTGAACTCTGACCTCTGACCATAAATGAAACCAACACTGGTGCATTTAGGGTGAATCACAGTGGGATTTGCTCTAATTCTTTGTAAAATAAAATAAAATAAAAGTTAGCTACACAAAAAAACTTACTGGGAACTGTCGCAAGAAGCTGTGGACTCTTTTTTTTTTTTGTACATTGAACAATGTGACATTGTGGCATTTTTGCCTCGATGACGTAACAGGTGTTTGGGCGGCGGGAGGGGTGGGCAGCTGAGATGAACAACTGCCAGTACTGCAATATCTCCATTTGCAAGATATCGCAGGGAAGAGCAGTATACAACACTTTCAACGTGTGACTTTTGCATATTATCTAATTTACAATATGTAAATGCACTACCGGTCAAAAGTTTGGACACACCCTGTGAATGTAATGTCTTTTCTTTCATTCCCATGACTATTGACGTTGCAGTTTCTCACTGAAGGCATCAAAACTACGTAAGAACACACGGAATTATGGAGGAAACAAAAGTGTATAAAACAAACAAACTGAAAACACGTTTTATATTTACATTTTTCAAAATACCCACCTCTCATAAAAAGCATATTTTCTGCAGTGCAGAAAATACGAAAGACAAAGAAGAAACATTCCTTTAGATAGTGTGTCCAAACTTTTGACTGGTAGTGTATATTATATTATTATATAAATATAATAATATTGTAAGTGCAAACAGTGCCCTCTCACGCTGTTGAGCAGGTGATTCTGATCGGAGGTCTGACGGCAGACATCAGCTAACCTAGCTAACGTTGCTAGGTTCGACCGGCTGTTGTGACGCTGCAGCCACAAGCGATTTGCCAAATGGGAAGCTAATGCAAAACTGGGAAATGACAACACTGCCAGACTAGGATAATCTTGATTTTTTTTTTTTTTTAAATCGGAATACAAAACAATGCGGCGCAACACCGTTGCTTATATTAAAAAAATGTGACGTCGGTTGTTAAAGTGTATTTGCCGCTTGCTGTGAGCAGCAAAGTTGACCGAAACAAAGTCTTAACTGGCCTCGTTCATAAGGCTGAAGGTGTTTCAATACGGCTGCGCCTATGCATGGTTTTCGGAACCAACAACCTCTCGAACAAGCAGAGCGATCATAATGGGCAGTCGGTGTTGAAACCTTAGAGAAACGTCTCTAAAAACTTAAAAACAGGGAATATTTATGGACTTGCGTCTAAACTCGACTCGAGGAACAGTTAACGTGACCTGAAACACTCTCAATATGATCGGTCTTAATCTTAAGTGGGAACCGATAGAACTCAGTCAGCAAACAGGTGACCGTGAACTGTGTGGAGTCACGTTACTTTCACACAAGTAGTTCTGCCCTGAATCCTTCATTCACCCTTTTCCATTTGAACGGTTTCGTGTCAAGAGAACTTCCCGTTTTTATTTTTTCGTTGCAATTTAAAACCAGCATGCAGCCCAAATAAAGTAAGTCTTCCCGTCGAGTTCTGCATGTCAGTTACGAGAAGTCAGCAGAACAGAAAATTTAACTTAAAGTTTCCCGGAAGTGTGTAATATTTGGAAATTACCAAGAAGAAACAGCGACACCGAGTGGTTACATTTCAGATCGCAGCGTCTTTCACGCTCCCTCCTCTCCCCGTGAAATACGGTGGCCTGCGCACCCAAACCTGGATACCTCATCCACCTTCTTCTTCGCTGGTTAATTTGAAGACGTGAGCAGTCACCCTAATTACGAAACAAAAATATTGCGTGGTCTGGATTGTCCACACCAGGCTTCCTTATATGGCAGAGCAAGATGGCAGCTAATTGGGAGCAAGACCCTTGCTATATGCATGTTCTTATAAATAAATGAGAAAAGTGTCGGGAAAACAAATTACATTCATTGTACTGCGATTACACACTTTTATTATTACTTTACGCTAACGACAAACTCCCGAGTGCTAGTCACATGGCCCATGTCTACTACACCCACAGCCGTCATAAATCAGTGCAGGGAAAGTCAACGAGTCGGGTGATGAACAAACACACACCGCACACCTCCGACAGTTGCAACGCGAGGCAACGCAACAGGCGTGTTCAGTCACGCCGCCTTGTGACCTCCGGGGGCCGCTCTGCGTTCTCTTGTGTTCAACACGCACAGCAGTCTGGCATTGGCCACGCAGGAAGTGAGAACAGAAAACGCCCCCCCATCATCCCCGGTCCCCCCCCCCACGACAAAACAGGGCCTCACCGCATCAATAAAAGCACAAATTCCTCCTGAGCTAATCCCCGCTTGGCTGTGTGTCAGAGGGGGAGAGGAACAACACAACACAGCCACAATGCAGTCAAACCAGATAACGCAGCCGTGCCAAATCGCTCTTGGAGTTTACGGGAGCGGGGGGTTTCAAAATAAAAGTTGTTTTCTCACTTCCTCAACCGTGTTCTTGCCATTCCCGCCGTCTCCCATGGTGACCACGACGGCACAGGAGGAAGTCCGATGAGAAAATAGCGTCGTCGGGCGCGGCGGTGCGTTTGAAGGAAGCGTGTCGCATCACGACGATGGGCCTCCGTGCTCAAAACACCCGGGCCTCTAATGTGCGGCCGCTTCTGCTTGTTCAAAGAGTCTGGCGGAACACAGAACGCACCTAAAGGCCCCTATGAAGCGCTCGAGATTTGACGCCGGCGTCGACTGAGCGCGGGGAAAAGGGAAGTTGAAAGAAGATCTGTCAATAGACCGCGGGTAGCGTAGCAAGGCTAGGGAAGTTAGCGAGAGAGGAGATCAGGGTTCTGCAATGATTTCACTGTCGTACAGTTCAACGGTTCAAAATGGCCACGAAAAAAACCCAACTTAATTTCTTTCCAGCTGGTTTAAAGCGGGTTTGCCTCAGGCTTTCCTGACTCGCTCTGCAGGCCTGCCTGCGCAGGGAACTAAAGCCTAAAAAGTAAGAAAAAAAAATCTAGAACACTGTCAGACGTGAGCCAACGCCTCCGGTGCTTTATTGCGCACCGTGTTCAAAGTTCAGCCGTTGCTTCATGGACGCAAGACTGCGCCGCAAGTCTTTTTATTAACCAAACCGACGGGAGCGCTTCCACAGTGGAGTTCTTCTCAAAGTATTCTGGTACTGTGACATTCTGATATTGTGATACTTCTGGGAGGACAGCAACAGATGTCTGGACACTTGGCAGCTTCAAAAATTGCTGATTCACTCTTCGCAAAAATAACTTACTTCCTTTCCAGAACTCACACATTCCACTGGCAGAGGCCACGAATTAGGCATTGTTTGTGGGTTATACAATGTCTGCATGCAGGCCACGTCCCTCCGCGATCCATTTAAAGCGAGAATGGGCCTGTTGATTCGGCAAATAAAAGGGCTTACGCACGGCGCGCAAAATGGATTAGTTTTAACAAAATTTGCCCCAGCGCCTTCATAACGATGCACATTCTTTCTGGCCAGCCCTGCACAAACAATGTGGTCTGACTGGCAACGCGCACCGGGGCCGCGGCTGAAAAGGGCCGTGTCATTGTTTGGGCCGTGATGTCACGCGAATCAACGCTGGACGTGAACCCTCGGCTCCGGGGTCCGGAGCTTCCAAACGCACTCCGTCCTGCTTGGGCTGCTTTCTTCGCAGCAGGATAAGCTCATCGATCGAGCGGGATAAGCGGCAAACAGGCAAACAAACAAACAAACACACACTTGGCCTGACTGCGGGTTCAGATTAGACCTGTTCCTTAGCAACACGGCAGCACCAGTTAAGATTACGGACGGCGGGATTACGGCTAGCGGCGAGGCCTTCGCGGGACGAGAGAGAGAGAGAGAGAGAGAGAGCCAAGAGCATTTAGCGGTGTCGATGGTGAGGCGTCAAGAGGATTTGGCCTGACAGTGGCCATTAGAGGCACTGAAACTTGAACCTGAGGCGGCTTATGAACAAAGTTCAGGGAGGACAGGGAATCCCTTCGGGAGGAGACGGCCCCTGTGAAGTGGGCGACTCAAACGCTAGCGGGGAGAGAGACATTTAGCGGGAACGTTTAGGGCGGCCCTCTGAAGTTCAAAAGCAGTTTTGAAGGTTGGGTTTTTAGAAGCGACCTCACCTCGTGGCGAGCGCAACCAGACAACATGATCCGCGATATAAATAAAGGCACGACACTGGTGAAGAACTAACTCGAGCTAAGAACGCGGACGCTTTTACTTCAGCAGAACGCTAACCTGGCAAGAAAGCTGGATAACTGTTGTGAAATCCATCTTATCTTGTCAGCTCCGGTCTTCAGTGAACAATCCCGACCACAACTGAGAGCCTCATGGATAAACGCAGAAACAGTGTCGTGAAACAAAGAGCCAGTCTCAGCACTTCCTAGGTTTCACACACGCAAACGGGTTCCCACATAACCAAGTGGATGTGAAAAGCAACAAACCTGAACTCTGCTAAAAAGGCAACCCTTCCTCCCAGACCCTGGTGTTGTTCACCAAAAGTGAGGATTGGCGGCCACACGGAGTTGACATTTAGCTCCAGGCTCCAGGATACCATACCTCCCACGCATCTGTTGGCTTCTTTCATCTCCGTCTGTCCTTTTACCAAATCTCTTTCATTCATAGGATGTGACTTTGTTTCATTGCCTCCTTGATAGGACTTCACCGGGAAGATAAAACTGATTGTTTTGCAAAGGAGTAATCCAAAGCCAACATATTTTGGTCTTAGTAACGCTGCATCACTTCAGATTCTCATGTGTGAATGTTGGTCAGCGTTCAGGCGCAAATTGAATGCAGATACTTCAACCTGTCAAAACCGTTCGGACAGTTTCTGTTTAAAGCAGCAATGTGGATCTTTATCCATCAGCAAAATAAAAATACAATAAAATCTGCTTTATATAGATACAAACCCTTTCTGCTTATGACATATTGACAAAAAAACAAACAAAACAGTCACACTGCCACCACCAAGCCTTTCCTGGCTGCCAAGTATGTACTGCACACTTCCTTTCTCAGTCAAGTGCTCGATGATTCATAAGACGCCGAGCGCAAAACCACATGCAGCAAAGACGAGGCACAGCTCAAACTTCCTACGGGGCTGCAAGACTATCAACTAGTCAATCAAGAGCGACAACGCACTGATATATTATGAAAAAAGCGCCAGGGTAGTGACGAGGACATGCACTCGTCTGTAAAAATGAATCTGCTGCTCGCAAGCAAGTTTAGGTGTAGTGCTTAACATACCAAGGCTTTGAGGAAGTGTAACGCCAAGTGCTCTCTGCACGGCCTGAAGCAACACAGAGGAAGTCAACCTCAACAGAAACCAAGTCGAGTGCGAAAGACGGCGCATGCATGCTACTGCACGAGAACCTGCAGAGGAAGCCGCCAGTGTTCGGTCGTGTCCAAAGTATGGCTTGTGTCGAATATTTATTCAAAGACCACCACGACAGATCGTTATCTGCGAAAATGCCCAGTGTGTGCCGAAAAAAGGTGGGCGTTTCTGAACAGAAAACGAGCACTGTGAGAGAAGAAGAAACGGCGGCGTTTGCCAGGAAGAAGTAGAACAAATAGGAAGCTTTAAAAATAGCCGGTGAAAAATCCCTGCGCGTAGCAGCAGGAAGCCGCGAGTGAATGGGCTCGCCAAGGTGCCAGCTGAAAGGTCAGAGCTTATTACCCTGGCTCCACGGGAGTTTCAGTGGCAGGACCACATTATAGCTCGCCTCGCTGGGCAACACCTCCGGTGAAGGCCACCAACGGCTTTGAACGTAGAAGTACAGTTAATACAACAGTTTTGCTCGGAGGATCCGACAGGTGGTATAATGACGTTTCACGGAAAATTGAACACATTTGCAACAATGCCTTTAAAAAAAAATAATAATAATAAAATATTTTTTTATTTTTAAAAGATCACCGTCTCCAAACATCTGCCCTCCTTCATGCCGCTAAAAGGTGTCTCTGACTACCTTTTAAGGTCAAAGAGCACCAGTTCCTGTCAGAGTAGAGACCGTTTGAAAAGACAGGCGAAACCTTGCAGCAAACTCCCTTTGAAATCTGCACCTTTTTTTTTTTTAGTTTAGAGCAGAACTTTTGACCTCACCAGCGGCTGCACCTGAACGATGATTGACATTATGAATCAGGATATTTAGGACAAATTACAGCGCACACATCTGAACTCAATTCTTCATTCCGACCAAATCAAAGTAAACGTTGAACAAGTAAAATATAACCAAAACGTTTATCATGTTAAAAGTGGGGAGGAAAAAAAAAAAAAAAAACAAAAACAAAACTCCAGTCCTCCAATTATTTGTTCTTTCTTTTCCGGAAGTCAACGACGGACTCACGACTGCTGAATCTAGCGTAAAGCAACTAAGGCGGGGAGCCGCCTGGACGTGGCTGTCACTAGACGCGAATTTGGTGTCAGCGGTTACGGATGTACAGTTTCTGTATAAAGCCTTACATACGAACAAACAGACAAAAGAGATAGGGACGACGTTGAGACGTGTACCAATTCAAAATCTTGCCAGATGCCGGAAACGACGGCAAACTGTTCCTCATGTAACTCAACCCTTCAGCCCAGTTTCAACACCGGAAACGAACGACTAAAAATTGCTTATTCCCCCCGTCGCACAACTACAAATCACTTGGAAATGCATAGACGAATTAAAGTGTGCCTGAACGACATCTACGACAAGAAAGCGTGACTTCAATCACAAAAAGAGGCTTCGTCCAGAATTGAGTAAAGTTGCTCCCCTAAAAACGAAGTCCTCTGAGAAACTCGGGAGAGGTTTCATTTACTTCCTTGTCACTTTTTTTTTTTTTTTTTTTTTTAAACATACCTGCAACACATTGGTAACTTATATCTACATTTTACCCCCTGAAAGCAAAAAAGGTATATAATCCAGTATTTTTTTTTTATCTTCTCTTACCGTTCAACCGCTCAGAAACGGGTACAGGCTCACTTAACGCTGAGGAGAGAATGAAGTAAGGCGGCAGAGGAAAATCTAAGTTAACGGTGTCACATACAGGACAGCTTCCGGTTCATTACCTTCAGAATAAAAGCATCCAGGTCCATCAATTTTCTGTTGCCGCTTCACCCTGGAGCTGATCCCAGCTGCCATTGGGCCAAAGCAGGATACACCACACTCGTTGTAACGTGTTAAATCCCGACAAAAAAAAAGTAGTCGAGGAAAAACACATTGGATTTAGTTTGCTGTATTTTGTATATAAATGAAATGAAATAATCTTTGTCTTCCAGACAAACTTTTCCACATAGGACCACAACATAGAATAGAAAAAGTGCCTCCTCACAGGGTTAAAACAATATTATTTTTAACTCTCTTTGGCTTATTCAATGACTGCTTTCTAAACATTGCTTAGCTTAGGAGTAGCCTACATTCAGTAATGGTTGCGGACACGGAATTAACCTGTCTTTTAGCGTTACATAACTGTTAGGACATGTCGGGTGTTCCTCTTTAGTAACGAAAATCTAACCGGAAACCCTAACCCTTGCGTGAGTTACTAGTGTAAACTTTTACTGAGAAACACTTCCGGTTTCGCGGCCCGCGAACCATGTGGAACATGCCAGCATGTACTTGACTTCTTTGCGCTGGATCGAGAACGACGCGCTGCTGAGCCGCACGTCAACTGTCATTCACCCTTGATCAGGCGTGCTTAATGCAATTTAGGGCCATGTTTTGAATCGAACCAATCGTGTCAGGTTAATGGTCGAGGTGCCAAGCACAGTGGGTCAATTTAAAGTCGGACTGGGGGAATGGCGACATCTAGTGCCGTTGGTCGAACGGTACTTCCCAGACCGCTTGTAAAAGAAAACACATTTTTCATGATTTAGAGAGCTACTTGACACAACAATCGTGTTATCCCAATTTATGTCATTGGTGTTCATTCAAAAGTTGGGCTAAATGAAACCCCAAAGTGTTTCGCTTTATACAGGCGACAGACTTGAAAATGTTTGTTCTTAATTAACATTTCCATGGCCAGAACAAATGCATTCCCCATACCAGAACTTGCCTTAGCCGACACTGTAACAACCTTGCCTTATCAAGACTTGCACATACATACATTTTCTACGCAAGGAGACAACTGGAGACAGAATTTGGTTCCTATGCACTGCAGGGTTTTATTACAAGTTTGTGAAACTACAGGGTAGAAGTGGGAAACCCCAATTCATATTTACCTACAGCCAAGACCACTTTCATCAGAAAAATGGAGAAAAAAAAAACAACAAATAAAAATACTGGTAAAAAAAACACTTCGGAGCATTTAAAAGAAGGGTTTGGAACAATTTTTTTTTTTTCAATCACATCAGAAGACAACAAGTGTAAAATATTCTGCACATTTGTAACAACCCTTCATTGTTGACAGAAAGGGGGCGACTTGGAAGAGCTTCGTTGTTTAGCTGGTGTCCATCTGAGAAGAAAACAAAGAACATCAAAATTAGATGGCGAATAAGACAAAGGCAAAATCACAGCATGGGAGTTTAGCAGCGGCTGAACGCACCCTGGCATTGTAGGCGTCTAACTGGGCGTCGAGTTCCTCTGCTGACAGCTGCTGTTTACCGCCACCGCGACCACCTCGCCCCCGGCCTCGGAGACCGCCTGCGCCACGTCCTCCGCGGCCTCTCTGCATGCCTCCAAAGCCACCGCGACCTCTGCTCATGCCTCCGCCACCACCACCTCTGTTTAGACTGAAAACAATAACATTCATTACACCGTTACAAGTGGTATTCGACACATACAGTGCGACAGTTCAAGTCAGGAGGAGGACTTCACATACCCCTGCATGGGTCGCCTCTGTGTGTCAATCTGTGATGTTACAAGTTGGATGTTCATTGGTCGCCCTGATAAAACAAAAGCAAAGGGTGAGTTGTCAAGCAAGGAAATACTTATTTTGTCACTTCGTTGGCCGTTTCAACAGACTGAATGGAGCATCATACCATCAAGTGGGATGCCATTGTATTGTTTCATGGCCTTCAGGGCATCTGCTCTCCTTTCGAAGTGGACATCTGCAGTTCCCAGGCTTCTTCCCGACCGGTCATAATGCACTGCTGCCTTCTTTAGTGTTCCGAATTCAGCAAAAAGTTCCTAGAAACAGAACATACACAAATGAGGCAACAAATTACACATGAAACTTGTAGCGGGAAACAAAAAACAAAACAAAAACAAAACCACATTTACCTGAATGTCTGCGTCTGAAACTCCAAAATCAAGATTTGAGACGAGGAGCTTCCCTCCGGTTTCCATACCAGCTCCCCCGCTTCCACCAGCGGCGCCGTTGAAGCCACTGTAGCCGTTGTCATACATGTCGTGTTGCCATTTGTCTGGAAGCTGTTTGGGCTGCAACAGATGAAAGAGAACGCACCTGCTGACTTCAGGATCCCCCTGCCTCTGTCAATCACAGTCCACACGGCTGGGTGCTGGGGCAAGCAGGGGATCCGCATCCAAGAGGGCCAGGGTGTGCAATTCCCCCAAGAGGGTCCCCCCAGTATTTCCCTGCCCACCCCATCACTACAAGCAAGTGTATCTGTACATACATGGGAATAATCTAACAAAAATATGCACTTGGTCCCGCCTGTACATGTCATTGTACTAACATTTCTATGCTACACAAGAATGTATTTGGACCATATACACCCACTAACAGTAGCAGTATTTAAACACAGGGAGTACTGAAGTTATATCCCACCCTCTAATGTCAACATCAACCCCCTGGATAACTTCTCGTCTAGCTACCAACAATGCCCGTTGTTCTGCTGCCACTTGCACCTCCACAAAAGGCTTTCCGGACATGATCCTCGGGTACACAGGGAGTCGCCATCTGAAGCAGCGTTGCCTCCATCGATGCACCGTGTTTCCTGGGCGCCGCCCAAAAGTTCGTTTACAAGGCCAAGACAGTGGCCTTCGTGAAGGGGGTTGAGGGGGAAAGTCCATACGATGTGGGGGGAGGGAAGGTGGAAAACCAACTAGGGCCAGTTAACCCTCCTAAGCAGTGGTTGGTTGGTGGGTGGGTCGGTTGGAGCGTCCATTTTGAGACCACGCCATTTTGAATGGGGCTTCGATGTGCTCGTCTAAACACACCCATTCGGACGGAAAAGGGTGAGGGTTTTAAATTGGAAACTATGGAGGAGTTGAAGTCCACTTTTTCCATCCACAAGCAACGACCAAAATGGTTGGAAAGACCAAGGAAAAACAGGCCTTGAGACGAGCCCGTCAGCCACTCCCGAACAAAGGCCGCCGTGCTGCTGTGTCTGGACGCTATTCTCCCTTTACTTGTTGACAAAAATCACCGGGGGTGGGTTGTCTCGATGAAGATGAATCCTCTCATCACATTAATGAAACTTGGGGTGGAAAAAAGGCCCGCGTATTCACACTGGGCGCCTAGGTCTAATTTAAGCTCCAGCTTTCAAAATGGCGCCGCCGAGGCCTCCGATCCAACTTTTACGCTAGTTAGCCAAAGCAGCTAACATTTTAGCTCTTTTCCCAACGGCCACTTCTTGAGACTGGTGTGAACACACTTATTTGGAGATGGAGCATGGATACGCTACGAATACACCTTCCGTTAGTGCTTAGCAGGAAACCACAGAAATCGGTGGTCACTGCGATCATTTCAATTGCTTGGCTAGCGGGCTCGTGTGCAGCTAGCAAGCCTACTGACGAACAGAAGGACGTTAACCAGGCAATTTCAGGTTTGTCGAAGGATTTTCCGTTTTCGTCGTCAATTCCTCTAATTTTCTCATACCCTGCTGTATGGCGTTGGCCTGGCTCTACCGCGGCTCAGGTTCTGTCGGCTCCTCATGGGGCCTGATCCTCCGCCTCGGCCTCCGAATCCACCTCCGCTGATTCCGAGACGCCCAGCGCCTCCTCCGCGGCCGCCGCCTGTGCCTCCGCGGCCTCGACCTCTTCCTCCTCCTCCTCGACCTCTCTGTTGCCTGTTCTGCTTGATAATGTCGTCTAGAGACATATCCATTTTATCCGTCATTATGCTGCTCCGATAGTGCTAAACTTCCAAAAAAATATTTAGATTAAAAGTAGACCCTAGCCTGTCTTGGTCCCTCTCTTCCGCTGCTCAGAGATTAAAGCTCTCTGCACTACCGCGAAAACAATGAGCGGCGGGTATTAGTACCCGCCAGCCTGTTACAACGCCCACTTCTACGTACATAACGCCATGACGTATTATTGGGTAGTTGGGACAAATAGCCACGCCCAACACGTACACGTTTCCCCACATACACATTTGTTTGCTGTACAAGTATTAGAGATAAAAACAAAAACATAATGCAATTCCAAAAAGGGGAAAAAATGGTCAACCTTTCATTCAAATACCTTACTATGATAAATTTGAAAATTTCGGATTATACAACAGCAAAATTAGAATCCATCCATTCATTTTCTATCAATTGCCATGCACTCGGAGATTCATGGGGTGCTGCAACTTAACCCTGGCAGAGTTACAGCCTCGACCAAAACTCTGAAATTATCTTTTTTTTTTTTTTGAAAGAATGAAGTTATGGTAACAAATTATATTAAGGTCCTTGTAATAATCATAAGTTAACTTTTAACATTATGAAGTGTTAGATTACAGTACATAGGTGTTAATAACACCGTTTTAATATACTTAATATGAACTAATGCTTTACAGTATTATATAAAGTAACCCTAATATAAAACGTTACCAAAGTTTTTTTTTAATGTATCTTTAGTTTCCCCATGAAAGTTGTTCATATTTTCTGTCTGTCTTGGCAGCTTGAAAATTGTCAATTCAGGACTCATATGACACATTATTTGGGCATGAACGTTTTTTAATGTTGTGTATTTTTTACAAAACAAAACAAAAACAAAAAAAAACTCCTGTTCCAATACACTCAAATTTAATCTGTCGTTTGTCATTTGAAAAGGCAGAGGAAAGGTTCATCATCACTCGAGTGCAGTCAATCCATAGTTGTCCGAATGAACTCATTAGCCATCGTGGGCAACTTTAAGCTCTTTTTTTTTTTTTTTTTTTGCTGTGTCTGTCATGTGTGTATTATCACATTTGCATATTTTGTAATTTTGACTTTATCTTATGCCCTTTTTTGAAACATATATCAAGCAAAACATTTCAGGAGTTTCCATGTTTAATATTGACGTCGGAATAAAACAAGGAGCAATACTGTAAAATCTTTTATTTAACATTTTGTTTCAAGGCGTAGGGGAAGGGGCACTAACCAAGGAGAGCATGGCTTGGGGAGGTTTCTACTTTTTACTGCACCGCCATCAGTCCATTTGAGGGCAAGAAAACATACAGTAAAAGCGTTGGCCTTCTACAATGAAATTTGGCTTTCAGAACGCGAGTATCCAATGGGGGCCCTTTCAATGTTTCTACAATTTACAGATCAAACTATGTCCCAAACGAAAGGAAGAGATAAAATAAAATAAAAAATAAAAAAAGTCAGCCCTTTTGAATTTTCAATAAAATTCTTCTAAGTTGCAGCAGTCACAGAGACAGGGTTCTCATTAAGGCTGCAGTCTTTTGTGTCCCATAAAGTGTGTTTTCAGTTCTTACATCAGCATCAAAAGTCAGCAAATTTTCAACGACGCTTGTCTCAATCCACGTAATTAGACGTTATGACTTAAAAGTCCTTGAACCAATGAGAAAAGGACAATTTGTGCTCCTTGGGCTCCTTCTTCTTTGCTTCTTGGGCGCTGTCTACAGTCCAGAGTTTAGAGATGATGACTGACTCTGCGCTAGAGGGGCCAACGGGGCTGACTTGCTGATGGAATAAAAGTTCGAGGATACAGGGTGGAAAAAAAAAAACAAAAAACAAAAAAAAACAAAAAAAACAAAGCGACTGAAGCGATGAGGAGAAAGACTAGGACTTCTTGGAATCCTGTGTGTTACGTTTCTTGAGGTCACTCAGGTCCACTGGAATGAAAGCTGCAAAGGCAGAGACAGCGGTCAGTCTGTGACCCGGCGGGGGGTGGTGGAAACTTTATTTTACCCTGTCAGGCACACGGTCACTCACAGTGCAGGTTTGGATTGGGGTTCTTCTCCACATATTCCTGTGGTCCACGGTCATTCCGTTCACTATTTTGCGTTGTTCGGATGTCCCTAAGTACACACTGCCAAGCTGGGGTAGGTGGAGAGATCAACACAGAGGCAATGACTTGTCTGATACATCATGCATACATGAGAAGAAAAATATATATTTCTCCGGATGTTTCTCTCGTCTCGATCAGGACAGGGTTGATTCGGTAGATTCAGTACAGTCAGCGCTCCGACGATGATTAATGATAAGCATCAGACACATCAAGCAAAACCAATAGCAACGAGATGACTTTGTTGATCATCCTCTGCACTGCACACAACAAGCAACCAAATAGCCACTACGACGCCGAGCCTCGCTTTTGTGAACAGGGTGGGTCTTCCGTGTTTTACATTAAGTATGCAGAGGAGACTCCCGATGGTCGGGTGGGGGAAACTTCCAGCAAGCGGGTCGGTGGTGGATGACGACTCCCATCATGGGTTTCACCTCAACATAACAAAACAAAATTAAATGACGATAGGGTGGGGCAACACTCAGGACCCCGCCGAGGTGTGGCCCATTAAGGGGGGATTACCTGGTACAACAGGAGAAGGGGGGGGGGAGGGGGGGAGTGGCCGGCTGCCCTCACAACAACCTCCACCACCTGTGATATTCTTTTTTGTCAAAACTTATCTCAACTGCCTTTATAGATGTAAATATGTGTTTTTCCTTTCCTACTCTAGAAATATTTAATATACATTTAATTATTTATTTATTTATTTTTAATTCATAAATTTTTTCCTCTCCTCATTGCACTTTATATGCTGATTTAATTGTGCAAATTCCCCCAATGTGGGATAAATAAAGGCATCCAAAGTACCCCCAATTTACTAAACACTCAACACTTATGATCAGTTGCAATGTCGATCAAATTTATGTCGTTTATTTCAGGTTTGGTGACAATGCTGCGCGGATACCAAATTCCATTTGACTCCACACGACCTTACGTGACCCACGCGGACTTGTTTGCACTGACTTTCGGTGTGATTATGTCATGGGCAAAAAAAATTGTAGAATGTGTGAACACAGCTTCGAAGTTTCACCATGAATAAGATGCGGTTCTCTCAACTTCACTGAGAGACACAGGGTGTTACATTCAGATATCACTGTAATCATGACATAGTAGACTCTTTGTGACTAATAAAAACTTTTCTGTAGTAGGAATACGAGCATTAGCTACACCAGGTTGATCGATATTCATTCATATAAACTAAGCTTTTAGTCATCTATCAAAAGGATGTATTTTTAGCATGCATTTTGAATATTCAAATAAAAAGGACCAAACGTTTGTTCATGTATCATTTATGTCTCGTGTCCACTGACTCCAGGGAATTACTTTTTCGACCCAAGTTGCACAACTATGCCAATTATTGTCACGTCAGTAAAATAAAAAAAGCTTGTTATGTTTTGAAAGGCGTGAGACGGTGAGCTTACTTTCATGTATAAAGCGCACATTTTCCTCATGTGCTGGGGTAAAAAGTTCCCCACTGTTAGTTGGCGATCGAGGGCTCGAGGTCCGCTTGTAACTATTCACCATCCTGGGAGCAGATGAGCTTCACAAAAAAAAAGAAAAAAAAAGAGGCAAAATTAGAATCAAGACAGATCAGTTTGTGCAGTTTGGATCAGGAACTCTTTTTCGTGATGTATTGGAGACAAAAACTCCATAGTGTGTGGGAAAAAAAGCAGCACAGGAGGAGGACCTGTTTCTACAATGTGATTTAACTTGTGACAGACCTGGTCATTCTGTTTACAGCCAGTACTCTCTCTTTGCTCCTCTGTGGTGGTGGTGGTGTTGATTTGAAGGATAAAAGGGCTCAGAGGTCCTTACCTGAAATCTAACCAAAAAAGATCTCAGTTCTTGTTGGAATGGCATGACAAGGAAAACATTTACCTTTTACTCAAAAGGTAGTAGTCACAGTCAGAAAACTACTAATTCTGGATCACTCGCTCTCTCTTACACACACACACGCTGTATTTTTTAAATAAAATTTGAGTTAACTCGTGTGTTTTTACATACGTATGCCGAACTCCAGTAAAAAGTAAGCGATTCTGCCGTTAGCTGCTTAGTAGCTAGTAAAAGGGGCTTTTGTTTACGTTTTCAAATCAGTGTTTTGAATGCTGCTAACTGCAAGCTACGAAACCAAATGTTGTTTGTTTTCGAGTTCCCCGAACGCAAGCAAACATTCACAAGCAGTCGAGCTATTAGCTAACCACTATCTATTTGTCGCTATACGCGGCCGGACAATCTGCTTATAAATTCAAACGCACTCATAATTTTAGCTAACACTTTGCCAGTTAGCATGCTAGCTGGTGCTTTGCATTGTACCGTCGTAACGTTAGCTCCCACAAGCTAAACGCCTAGCAGTTCTTGCCCGGTCTCTACACTGGGGCGAAATTATTGATCGCCACAGCGATTTAAATTCTATGTTGGCGTGATGTAAAAACGATTCGACAAACCTCTTTGCCCTTTCTCTCAACCACTTTATTCGGAGACCGTTACCGCCGTCTATCCTGGCTAAAACGTTGCCAATGCCAACCAATCATTTCCGGGAAAAGACACGGAAGTGAAAGAGTCCTGACGTTACTGACGTGTTCATCTGCATAAAATAATATTCATACCCATCTAAAAATGACAGCGTTCATTTTAAATGCAACACAATTTAAGTGATAAATATGGATACAGTCTGACGAAAACACTATCAACCATTAAAATGACTTAATTGCCGGCTTTCCCTACTAAAATATTACGTTGCTTGATTCGATTTCTTTCACGTGTTCTTGCCATAGGCTCATTTGAATTTCATAATTAAACACAACAGCTCGTATTTGTATAAAACCTCTCTTTATTTATGAAATCTTACAAAAATAAATTGTTCAAGAATATTTTATAAGACTTTCATTCTCGAAATTTGTATACAAAAGCAAAAAAAAAAAGGCGTGTGTGTAGGGTTGGGGTGGGGTTGGGTGACACAGCAGGACTAGAAGAAATGCGTTTTGAGGATTTTGTTTTGTTATCATTTGTTTAAAAAACAAAACAAAAAAAAAACACCACTTGTTCATTTGGCTGAACCTCCCTCTGCCCAGCAGCGAGGAAATGTCACAAACACAAACCTTCTCGCCAAGATGTCCTTGCCGTCAAAGTAATGGTGAAAGTGTGACAATGATCTGGAAATGCACAAGCAGGAGATGGCGACAAGACTCAAGGAGGTGACACACGATGAAAAAACACACGCTTAATTCAACACAAATTCTCTCCGTATTCTGATATATACAACACAGCAATTTGATTTTCAGCGGCATTTTGTTTCAGGTGAAAAGAGATGCCAGGGCCGCGCAGGGGATTGAATAGTTGCTGTTTAGACACATGGACTCAGACATGGACATCGTGATGAATATCAAAGTGCATTAAATAGATGGACAGAAACAGCCAGAAAAAGAAATACAGATGAGCTGAGTATGAAGTAAAAAAAGAAAAGAAAAGAAAAATAAACAAGAGAGTGGAACACAGTCTTGTCGTTTCGGCTCATGACCAACCGCAGCTCCATTGCTCAGCATTGCTCATCATTTTCATTTTCACAGTGTGACAAGTTTGGTGTTTCTCATACTGCATTCCGCGAAACAAGGATTTTGTTTTCTCCTCCCGGTGCCCACGAGTCAATGCAACGGCCGCTCACATGGCGCCGACCTCGAACATTTTCACCAGCTCTTTGCAGTCGGGGTCGATGAGGTCCGCCGGCTTCTCTCCACTTTCGTTCTCTGCCTCGACGCTGGCTCCTATCGACAGCAGATATCTGGGGTGAAGCATGGGGTGGGGGTAAGGGGGGTGAGGGGGGGATTTGTTAAAGGGAGGTCGTCAGATGTAACGAAAACTTAGCACAGTTTATTATTGCAGCTGCAACTGATCTTCCTGACCAGCATCGATTCAACTGTCTCGACTTCAAGGTCTGGAAATATACGGCTTCTGAACCTCAGGAGCTCTAATGGATTCATGCACTTTAAAATTCAACACTTGCGGCCCCTTTCACCTCTTGCTTGACCTCCCCTCACTCTGAGCTCACTGCTGAATCCCATATTTTCTGCATTTCTATTATCCGGTCAAACTTTCAGTTTCAGACCACTTTACCCCCATCGCTTGTACGAACCCAAAACACTAAAAATTCAAAGATGCGTAATTACTTGGCGATCTCGGGGTAGCCATCGCTGCAGGCCATGTGAAGCGGCGTCCAGCCGTCTTCGTCCCTCTGATGGACATCGGCGCCGTACTTCACCAGCAGCTTCACCACCTCCAGGTTCCCCGTGAGCACCGCTTCGTGTAGCGCTGCCATGCCTGCAACAGACAGCACTCGGTCATGCTGGGGCGCAGGTACGATCGCTTGGACCTCGGGTCAACGGGTCAACGACTCCCTGTGAGAGGCCGGAGTGTCAAAACACCGCACAAGATAACAGGAGGCTCCACTCACCTGAGTGAAAGAGCGTATCCACCCGCACCTTCCTGGCCCTCATGAAGCGGCCGATCTGCTCCATGTCCCCCCGCCGCACGATGTCCTGGAAGACGATGTCGTTGGGGAAGTGCACGGTCCTCCTCGGGGGCGTCACCGGTATCACGGGAGCCGGAGCTTCCGGCGCCGGCGTTCGCCGCGTCGTGTAGGAGTAGCGTGAGGGTTTGCTGTACGAGGGGACATACGTGGACGGGGTCTTGTACGTGGACGCGGTCTTGTACGTGGACGCGGACGTGGGGGTGTAGTGCGACGGGGTGTAGTGCGTCGCGCTGTACTGCGTCGGCGTGTACTTGGCCGCCGAGGCGTACGTCGACGAGTACTGCGTGGGCTTGTATAGTGACGGGGTGTAGTAGGTGGGCGTGTGGTACGTCGGCGTGTACTGCGAGGAGCGCGTGTACGACGACACGGGCACGCTGTAGTTGTACTTCATCCCTGCGGCCTTCACCCCCCCCTTTGCCGGCAAGTCCAGGAGGAGGCGAGCGACAATTCCAAAGAGAACGCCCCGATCCAACAGATGGCGATATCCTCTGCTTGGCCCCAATGAGTTTGTTTTATATCCTCAGAATTTCCAGGTGGAGTATCTCTTGCGCTTAGCGATGAATAAAAACACTTATCCAATCCTTTGCGTTCCTCCGTTCCTCCTTTCCTCCTTTTTCTTTGGTTTTTTTTTTGTTTTTATGTCTCTGTGGCCCCTTTTTTCCTCACCGACTTAAACTCAAAGCTGTCCTTCGCATAGTGCTGCATTTGCTGTTGCGCGAGCGCCTTGTCCAGCCGAGCCAGCGGGAGAGGACCCCTATATACCCTTTGTGGGGTCTATTTTAGGGCCCTCAGATCCGGTGACTTCAGCAAAGAAATGAGAGGCCCCTAGGCAGCTCCTCCCACACGCCCATCGACACTGCACCCGCCCATAGATCGTAAAAAATGTTGACAACCAAAATGTACAAGCCCCCCCCCCAGCCTCTATCTCTCTCCTGAGACAAATATTGTCCCACGAAATGTCGGAATAGTTATATCATTAAAAAAATAAATGTAATTGTTTTCAAGCGCGAACAAGGCACAGCGTTCCTCTTGCGGTTACAAAAAGACAATTGCGGAAGCCTCTGCAATCCGTTTGTCGATTGTTTTGCGGGAAATGTTCAACTCAAATGTCCCACCATGTCCCGCGCGCATTCACTCTCGACCATCCTGCTTATGTGATACCTCCCTGTCCGACATGAAAGCAGATCGGAGAGGTCAATTACATTTCAAATGAGGGCTTTACACGCTTTTGACCGTGAGAAGGAAAAATCTTTAAGTGATGTTTTGAGGGTATTTTAAGCCTCGTTATTCACGTTCCCTCTCGTGTTCCCCACTGACCCGCACCTCCCTCGTGACACCTGCCCTTTGCATCATGACCAGCCGCAGAGCAATAAAATTCACCCTCTGAAGAGTCGACAGGGCCAACTGAGGGGGTAAAATATAGCCGCTGCCCTCAAATGCCGCTGAAAAGTCAAAGTGGAGAGGCGGCCATTGACAAAAAAGGACCTCGCCCCGCTGCCCACTGTGTGAAGCGGAGCAGGGGAGGGCGGCATCCCAACCTCTGATAAACAAACAGGCCTTTTGCTGAACCGGCCGCGAATGTCGACCGGTGCGGTTGCGCCATGCCGGTGGCACCAGCTGTCCTGGCAGCCACCTCGGATTCGGCGAGGCTGGTCGCAGCCGGTTCCTGAACCTTGGGAAGAGGGAGGACTCGTCCGCCCGACGGAGGACTGATATCACAGCCGAGGAAATAGCAGAGCTGCCGTCCTCCGCTTTTTGTTTCTCAAAACAACTCGGACCACTCCGGGCATGACCTTGCGGCGGAACCTGATCCCCACGCCATAATTTGCGGCTATCCTAAAGTGTTGCTCCGCACACGGCATGCTTTCGCGGCGAAGTCTGCCATTGAAAGACATTTTCTTATCCAAGAGGAATTTATTTAGGACCTAATACATAATATAATTATAAATAATAAATTTTTTCGTGATATTTTTAAATTTCTGTCGTCTTACAATATTGTCCGCTAACAAAAACATACTAACAAAAAAAAAATCAAAAATTTTGTTTCTTTTTCTTCTTTTGATGCAAATTGAACAAACATACTTTCTAGAAGCAATAACTTGTCGTTCTTTACACCCTTTCCAAACTATTTACTTACTCATTACTTTATTTGTTTGTTGATATGAACACATTTCGGTAAAAACACTTCATCCCTGAATAATTATTGAAGGATGTTCAATACATATTGAGAATTTTGGTGTCTTTGTTTATGCATTTAAACTTTTTGTGTAGACCGTGTTGCATTTCATGCTGGGATTCCTTATTTGTGTTGCTGCTCATACAATGTTCTTTCCAAAATGAAATATATTTTATTAGTTTTTCGCATTAGATCTTTCAAAAGGATACATTCCTATGGGCCGATCCCACCTCCGAATGGCAACACGATTCATTTAGCGTTGCGCTACTGCCGTCTAAACAGGGGAACGTGGGAAGGGAGCTTAAAGCCGATGTCTAGACAAATTAAAGTGAGACACTTTGGATGTTCACAGCTTGGAGAAGACACTTTTAAGAATGGCTATTGGGTTACACGCTCCCCTTATGGTACTTGGGAGTGCGGGGGCGTCCCCGAGCAGCGGCGGGTGAGCTCACCTCAACCTTCGCCACCCTGACTTCCGCTGTGGAAGGTGCAGGAATCTCATCCAGAGCAGGGATGGGGGGGGAAAGTTTGTTTTTTACTGCCCGGTGTTTGGCCTCCTCTTGGAGGAACGCCAGGGATGAGGTGTCATTCGTTACAGCTCCTCGCTATACATAGACGCAGGCCGTCCTCCCCCTCGCTACCTGCCTTTCAGGGTGCATCTGACCTGTCAAATTACCAAGGCGTCAGAGTTGAAGACGCTGCCCGCCGCCGCAAACCCCTGGCAGACGTGTCGAGATTCCTCTTGTGTCATCGGACTCGGCCAGAGTGACTCGGGGTCTTCTTTGATTTTTCTATATTTCTTTTTATAACACATCTCCCACCTGCTCTTATCCGCCCGACTACTTTGTGACTCTTCTATTCTTGCCCGCATCTGGCATTTGCTTTTGGATGCAGAGATATGATACAATCAAAGGGTTCAGCTGTTGTGTCGGTATGCGTAACATTCTCCTCCCTCTGTCTTGGAATTCCTGTAATTTCGAGATAAGCCTCTGCTTTGACTTCCATGTGTTTCGGGCGCCAAATGCATGCACATTATTTGGCAGGAGTGAAAGAATATCACTTTAGCGACTCCATCTATTACTGGCAGGAACAATAAATAACCTTGGCCTGTAGCTTACTTGGAGGTAAACCAGAATGTGACCCTGGCTGGTCAATAAACTCAGCAGAACTGAGAGAAGTCCATCGCTTGTTTTCATCGCCACACTTCTTTGAAAGTAAAACATACAAATCTGGAAATCAGCCCATTGTGAAGTCCCGAAGGGCACAGGTGCAAAACATTTTTGTTTTGCACTTGAGGGCTAAACACAGTGTTCTCTGGAACTCTTTTTGGGAAACACTGCAATAACACAATGGTGATCTGCTGGAGACTGGCATTGAAAAAAAATCAATGAAAGGAATTGATTTGAACATTGTGCACTAAACAATTCTTCCATAAGAAAAATAAACACTGTTTTCATCTACAATAATGTAGAAACAATAAAGTAAACTTATCTAGAAAAAATGCTATACCCATTCAAAACCTTGTCATTATATTACACCTGTCATTATATTAATGGTGCCTCTCACTTTTAAAAAGTTAATTTCACTTTATAAGAATCAAAAGCAACTTCATCCAATCGTATTTCATCTCCACTTCATTTGTTTCAAAGGAAAAACGTGTTTTTCTTTGCATACGTTTAAACGTTAATGTTTTCAAATGAAGTCAGAACAGTTGACGAGCTGCTGAAGAAGCCAGCAAAACAATGCTGTGAAATTTTATTGCAGTAAACATCGCCATAAACATCCAGACATTCAGTGACAGTTCAGAACACCCGTGCACACACACACACACACACGCAGCCCAAGCCAAAAGAATTACAATTTTAATAGCGACGTGTCACAGAGGCTTATCTGCAGGGCTGTACACGTTGCAAAAAAGACAAACAAAAAAACAAGGTGGGCGTGCTTGAACGCCCCATTGACTCGTGTGATGCTGATAGGTGACCGCACAGGCTAAAAATAGGGCCGGCGAAGGATCCTGCCCGTGCGCAGCATGCTGCGAATGCGGGCTTTCGTCCTCATAAACATTGTCATCTCCAAAAGGTCAGCGCGACACAAGTCGCACACATGTGTTTATGTTCGCTTCAGAACAATCCGCTGGGTCATTTCACACCTGTGTTCTGACTCTTGGCAGGAATTTTAAACAGATAAAAAAGGGGGAGGACATTTAAAAAAAAAAAAAAAATGTGGTTGGAGAATAGATGGTACGGTTGTTCGTAATCCCCTTTTCTCGGAACCCCCCCGCTGACCCCGGGGCACGGGCGCTCCCGTGGGTGACAACAGGAGCGTGGGCCTGCGTATGGAACACACCTGGATCACTGGATGGTAAACAGGGTCCAAAAAGGGATTAGTCTCAGTCTGGATGTCCGTGGTCCCAGCGGGGGAGAAACTCAGCCGGGGCCGAGGGGTATCCGGTTACGGCACGCGTGCTGGGATGAGAAGAGGAGGAGTGTCTAATCCTCCGCCGACGAGCGAGAATGAGTGACACCGCGAAGTCTGCCGATTGCGGAGATGCAGGGATTTAGAGGAAGGCCCACTGACCCTCATCCTGGAGCGAGCTGCCCGTGATAAACTTCGCTCCGCTGATCAGATGAGATTAACATCGCATTGGAAATCAAATTTTTCCAATTCTTTATTTTATTTCATTTTAAAAAAGGGTCAAAATACATTAATCAACATTTCCATGAGAAAGTAAATATACCCGAGTGAGCTGAAGGCTAATTTCCATCGATACTCCCTCTGCCAGGTGTTAATAGACTCTTCAAGGATTCAAATCACTTTATTGCCATTTGACGTGAACACGATAGGAACTTGCTTTGATGTTGTCATGTCCAGTGCAATAAAACAAAGAAATAAACACGACACTCTTCAATAAAATACATGCTAGACATAGACAAGAGGACATCAGACAGAGAGATAGACAAAACCAGTACAAAGATAAAAAAAAAATAAAAAAATAAACAGTACAATTACCATAGGGCAAGCCACATTGGCTAAAACGCAGTTTTAAAGTACATTCATTTGGTCACTACCTGATGCAGGAAAAATAAGGAAAAAAAGGAAAAAAACCCTATCTACTACTACTAATAGTAGTACTACTAGGTTCCAGGTATTACATTAAAAGGGCAAAATTAGTCGGTGGAAAACTACGCTGGTCATCGTGGCCAGAGAAGTTAATCCGCACATCGTGATTTCATTGTTTGCTGGCGTGTCTGTAATGACACCTAACATCGGTGTGTTGTCAACTTATTTTTGACACACAGAATCATGTGAGCGGCGTGTGCTCGTGAACTATTGACTTCTTCCCTGGTGCTGCTCCAAGTTGACGCTGACCGAGATCAAATTGAACTTTCAAAGAAATGGGGGGGGGGGGCAGGAGAAGAAATGAAGAAATTAAAAACTTTTATTGTGACCAGCAGTGCCTCAGTATTGTTTGCTTCAGGACAAAAACATGAGCAATAACTATTTCGAAGAGCAACCCAGCACCGTTTTTTTCCCGTTGTGTATAAAAAAAGATATTTTCCAAACCATTTTTAGGATTTATTGCCGAGTGGCGGGTAACAGCACCTCTGCCACTGGCACCATGTTCCCGGCTGTCCTGCTACAGGACTATATAAGTTTTGGTTGCCTGCCCAGCACGCTCCAGCTAGGACACGGCCGTCTGCTCTCCCGCTCAGCCAGCCTCTCTCTTCTGCCACCTCCTTCTATGGCGTCTTTGTGCCCGGCGATCCAGGCTCCTTATGGCCGGGGCCAGAGGTTTTTGATCCTGTGAGGTGTCCCTGGTGTTTTATGTCTTTTTTCAGCGAGAGAGCCGCGCAGCAAACCAGTGTTATACAGTCCTGTCATCAGGCCAAACTGACAGCGGAAGCCATTCTCGCTCTTACAAATTAGAGAATTTGAAAAAAAAAAAAAAAGGCAGAAAACTGTATTTTTCTTAAAGGTCCAGTGTGTAACATTTGGCTTGATTTATGATTTTATATTAGTAAAAGCTTAAAATACTGCCCTTAAACACATTAATAGGGTCTTGCTGCCAAGGGTTAGCTGCCATCTTGTGACTCGGACAAGGAAGATTGGTATTTAAGGAAGCCTGCCTGACAGTGCCCTAAATACGAAACGCTCTGTCAAGCTGGCTTCCTTGAATACCAGGCTTCCTTCAAACATTTTACACACTAGACCTTTAAGTTGAGAAAGGGCCGTAAAAGCGTTTTACAGTCTGATCTATCTATCCACACGTGAACCAGTGGAGTTAAGTCGAATCCTCTCGAAACGTCCACTAGCGTGATAAAATTTCACTTGGCTGTTCACCCGTTTGTCACACGGTCTCTACAATGTAAGTGTGAAGTGAACTCGCGGATGGATGAATGCCCAATAGCGCAAAGCCAAGCAAACACATTAGACGAGCCAAGCAGAAGTAAAGTGAGCCATTTGCTCTGGAAAACGAAGCCAACAGCCATCTGGCCCCACATACGTGGCATTGCCATCATGGTTCGCATACCCTTGAGTTGCTAAAACACACCCGGTCATGAGCAAATAGTTTCCACCAGAATCGGTCCGTATTTAATTCCAGTGAACGAATGTGCATTCTCACAAGTGCCAAAGTCACACGGTCGTTTCTAACTTGACAGTTTGACTCGCTTCTTTTTGCTGTTCAGTTTAGATTCCGTCAATGAATGGCATCAAATTGGTCATTGAAAAATGTGGTCACCAATATCACAAAACCAAAGAGAACTTTGGAACTCGAGCCACATGGTATAAAATCACACTTTTTACTACCTCTAACTGTGACAAAGATGAAATACCTTATTTCTGAAAGTCTGCAGTCCGTCATTGAGTCGCTGTTTTTTATTGGCTGTGTGCTAAAACACACACAGCTAATAAAATTAGCGCTTTATGAGAGCACAAAGGGCTGCGACCTCTTGCTGTCACAACATATCTGAGGTTAGTGACAACGCCTCCAGCCAGGTGTTTGTTCCACTGCCTGAGTCCTCTTCTTCCAAAACATATTGAAGGAGCATCAATTTTAATAGCTCTTAACCAGCTCTTTTTTTGCATATTAATCGTGTGAGAATCTTCCAATAAAGTCCATGACTTAAAAAAAAAAACGACATAAATAAATCTTTAAACCTCTGCAACAGGTCACGTTGCTCAGTTTTGTGTTCAAGCCCTTGTCAATTCTTGCTTGAAAACGTGTCAAATCAATTATTATCATCAATAAACTTGAACCATAACATGTGACTGTGTTGGAGGTGAAAAAAATTGGGCCTTCAGCTGGAGGTGTAAAAGAGAGTTTTGTTCCAAGACAATATGGAAATAACCACTCGGGCTATGTCTAAATGTTGGCATAGGAAGGGCACAGCAGTTGAATCAGAGAACCTCTCGACCGTGAATATCTCCGCATTAACGCCTTACCCCTGCGATATTTTCCAGTGACCCTTTTGACCTGAGATTAAAAGACTTTACAACAAAGCTTTGAATAAATAGTCTGATGGAAGGATCAAAATGTTTATAGATGAAAAGAAGAAAAGACAGAAGAAGAAGAAGCTGCTGCTGCCCCCCCAAAAAGAACTGGTTGCTAACAGACAGAGGTTTTTAGCAGGTCAGGGCAGCCGTCTCACGGCACTGTGGGTGAAAGAGGGAGACTAAACATGGAGTAGCTCCCAAGGCTGACTGGCTGTTTGTGCGAGGGTAGGGTTACCTTCGCCGGAGGCTACGTGCGTGGAAAAGGAGGTTAGAGGTTAAAAGTGGGGTGCGTGCAAAAGCTAATTCGTTGATGCCCGATTGCACAACGAAGGTGTGCGTTTCACAGCGGAAACAGGAGGCCAAGAGAGCGAAGCTCCTGCGCTGCCCGGGCCCGGGCCGGGGGGGCGCTAGCATGCGATTAATTGATTTCCTGGATCTGTGAGAGCTCAAGCGCTGTACGATAGGGGGACAGCGAACAGGTGGAGTCACTAAATCTAACCTTTCGAAGCGCAGGAAAGGACAATGGGTTGGCGAACCTTTATGTAACCACCCCGCATGAGCCAACGGCAACGGTCGTAAAGCGAGAAAAACATCTGGCTGCTTGTCGCCGAGAGTTAAAACGCGCAAATTTTAAATGCTTAGTTTTATGATTAAAAAACTGGAAAGTGGAGCACAATTAACAAAGTTATAATCTGTTTTTTGCAGTTCCAAACAAATGTCAAGCAAGATTTATTTCTCCTGGGTAACTGGGACACACCATGTAGATCATAACACCTTTATTGAAGAGGAATTAATGTAGGATTGACTCCAAAAACAAAATTACTCCAACTTTAGGTATAAGTGTATCAACACTCTGAGCAATGATTGCCTACAGTGGACAAAAAGGAGGGTGTCACACATTGCTGTAAGAGTTATGACTTAGTTTGACTCCATATAACACTTGGAAAGGAGTTTGGCCTAATAACTTTTTCAATAAGGTTATTTTTCAAGTGACCATTTAATTCCTAGACTACTGCAGCATTAAAATTATCATCAGGGTTTGTACATTAGGTCTTGTCACAATAACAAATGTAATTATGCATAGCTACTTAGACACAGAGTAGTGTCAGACTTAAGTAAGACACAGACTTTTAAAATGACAGTAAGACGCACATCATCACAACAAGACACTATTAATGATGAGATGTTTTTTTTGTGCAGGATTTGGAAGATGAAGAATTGTAGACTGATAAACCAAACATCTCTTTTGTTTTTACATATTTCCTTAACTGGCATTAAGAATTAATGTCAACAAATATATGTTGACTTCATTAACTCAACTCATTTACTTCTCTACTACTACCGTAGTACTTGACTGGAGGTAAATGAATATGACAATCAGTGATTAGAGTGTAATTGTCATAGCCAAAAGTGCAAAAATAAGTTTATAACTACAAGAGCTATTGGCATATTACTAGGATTTCTTTCTCTTTTAAAAAATGAACAAATAGTTCCATGAATAAAATGACAGGTAGTGTTTTCAAATAGAATTATGTCACTGGGCTATCAAATTAACAAAGTATAATTAGCACGTACAAATGCAATATTTAGTTTCTTGGGGTTCCCACAAACAAGAAGGATGATGTCGACATGATGACCTCATTGCTGCTCCTGAAGACCGAAAACAGCACTGGCCCCATAAGGCTAAGTCAAAGACACGATATTCCCAGAATGCATTTCACAGGGGTCAATATGCTAATTTTAGCACGGCAGCCAATGACAGCTCGGGAGCCCCGTTCCAGATGAAGGTGGGGGCGGTGGGTGTGGGCTGGGTCGGGTTACGCGGCTAAGACATGAGCGACCCTGCGTGCAGTAGACAAGAGTAGACAGAGGACACTGGTGGACTTCTCAGACCAATCCATCAGCAGAACCCTGCACTACACCTTAGTTAGCTTGCCCGCTGGCTCTAAAAGCACTGACTCATGTGACTTGCGCCCACTGTCCCGCCTGGGTGCCGACTTGTAACCAGACTCCCAAAAGGGTCTCGCAGTCGTCGTAGCCCCGCGGACCTGATGGCGAGTTATGCTCCCAAGAAAGAGCAGTGCCATTCTTGGACAAAGTGAGCGCCGTCAAAGGAGAGAATGCACTCTTTGCACTCACTCTGACCTCGGAGTCCAACACACAAACACTGGCACGGCTTTCTAGTTCAGGGTTGGATCCAGTTTTGCCTTCATGGCATGGGGTAGGTCCAACAAGTTGCTGGAGACTATCTCCAAAGACTGGGGTCCATGTTGGCAGTGCAGGGGTTGCAGAGTATTGGTACACCATGTCCCAATGGTGCTCCACTGGAAGAGAACTGGGAACTGTGGAGGTCATTTGAAAAAATGAACTCAGCGTAGCGCTCAAAGGAATCTGGTCGAGATGATTCAAGCTTTGTGGAAGTGTCATGTTATCCAAGCAATTGTAATCTGAAACTCAAGGAGACTAAGGTGCTCCAAAAAGTGGTCAGACCCTTACATCACTACCAGCCTGAACCATGGATACATTTTCTAGCATCTGAATGTTGCATCAGAAATTGAGACTCAGTCAGGGCAATCTTCCCAGGTCTTCTGTCGTCCAGTTTAGTAAAGCCTGTGTCAACTGACAGGATGGTATTCTGCAAGATTTCATGTCTTGTGTTGCTCTGAGATGGTCTTCTGCAGACCTTGGCTGTAGCAAGCGGTGATTCCATTTGTAATTTTGGATTCATTTTCCTCTCGCTGACCCAGTTCATCATCAGTTTCCGCGGCCCTGATTGCTGACAGCCGCCCACCCGGTTACGTAACGCGAATAAACCCAACAAGTAAACCCTCCTGTCCTCGGCCCGGAGGTGATCTTCTATTGACACATCATCCAGGAGTTGCACTTGGGACGCTCCGGTAGCCATGTCAATCGACACGCCGTAGTCCGAGAGGCTCAGGGGAAACGGTGGCAACCCTGAAAATACTGCGCCGCATGCTGTGTGCACATTCAGGGGGACTTAGCGCGGTCGCAGCTGTGAGCGAAGCTCAGGAGTGTTGGAGCAGCGAGGATTAAACACTTCTACGAAACCAACGCACCAAAAACACCAGCGTCCGCCGGGACGGTCTGCAGGGGGAGCGGATGTTAAAGTCGGGCACTTCCACAGAGTTCATTACGAATAGCGTGGATGTTCATCAGCGGTAAGACCTGGGGAGGCAAGTGAGACGTTTGCAGCCTCTTCCCTCCGGTGTTATCAGTCACGGACAACCCACATCGGATTTGATCTGCTTTCCAATGACACAAGAGCTTCCTGTCAAATTGTAGATCCCCATAATCCAGACTTTGGACAGCAGTTGTTGCGGAGCGGGCAAAGTAGACGCATGACTGCCAAATTCCGATCCCTGGGCAACGCCTCTGCAATGTGCTCCTCGTGCACCTGCCGACAGGTTAAAAAACATCACATTTGCAAAATGCCAAGCGAAGAAAAAGCAATGACGGTGCACTTTTGACATTCAGAATTCTCTGGCAAAGGTTAAGTTATGTAAAAGAGCGGAAAACAAGCCGCTTCCTGGCTGCAAATGATCAGCCTCAGTCGGAGGAAAAGACCAAGTCTCGTCTGTAAACAAAATATTTACATCAACAACAGTGGAGGAGGTATGTTGACTACCAATTCATTTGGTGAGTTCGACGACAAATACACTGTCACTTGTATTGACTCTTCTTCTTTCCTCTTCTTCTCCTTTTTATTGGAAGTGGGTCTTTTTTCCAAAGTCTATTCCCAGTAACTTATAACTTCACACAACATTTTTTTAGATGGCGCCATCAAGTATTATTTTATAAGCTTAGTACGTTGTTGTAGAGTCAATGGAACAAGTGAGCATCTAAAGTTATCTAAATAATGTGTGAGGACTTAAAACTAAAGGAAACAAACAACTGGCAAGTTTCTTTCATTGAAAGAAAAAGAATGACTGTGTTTAGTATTGTGAGAAAACAAAAACAAAAGCGCAAAAAAGAAAAAAAACACACTTACATATTTTTTAATTTTATTTATTTTTAATTGGTATGCAGTCTCATGCCTGCTGTGGCATTAGCTTGAGCTTCTGCGTTGCGTCAGACCAAGTGGGTTAAACGAGCTGTGACGCAGGAAACCTGCGACTTCAGAGTCATTTTTCTCTCCTAAGCAAATTCCACCCGAGCGCAAACCCACATTAAGGGCCCCTCAGAAATGTGGCTGTGCAAAACAGGTGCACTCCACATGCAAATGGATTTATTTATATGTTTTTGTCTGCCAATAGACCCCTGCAGGTGTTATAAATATCAAATATCATCGCGAGTGAATGCAATTACTTAACATCCCGCCACACTGTGTGCAGCTAAATGCATGCGGCGTATGCACACAGGCCTGTTACATCACTGCATGTGAACCCGTGTCACCTTGCAGTCGGCTCAGTGAGGTGATGCGGCAGCCAGATGGCACTAGGCTTCCACACGGCACTGGCCGAGGCGAGAGGAGCCCTCCCCAAACCTCGACGGAGGCACCGCCGCCACCACCCGGCTCGCTTCAGAAGACCTCACTTCTTATTCAGATGGCGTCGCCGCTGTCGCAGGTGGAAGATTGTAAACTCGGAAAAAAATATTTTCTCAGCGGCCTCCCTTGTGAAAAAACATCAGAGGCAGGGAAACAAGCACATGGAACAGAAGCTATTTATTTATTCACCCTTGACCTTTTACAGCAAGTGAATTTGCAGTCAGAGCGGGAGGTTCCTTGTGTGTGTGTGTATGTGTGTGTGTGTGTGTGTGTGAGAAGCGGTACAAAATTACAAACTGGAACGAACGCACAGCTGCGCGGTGGGTTTCGCTTCAACAGCTTCAAAACAGGATAAATAAAGGGAATAAATATTCTCCTGGGCCACGTCAGTCACAGTCCGGCGCCTGGTCATGTTCACATTCCCTCTGGTCAGCGCCCCCGTCCGTCGTCGTCCCCGCCGCCTCGTCATCCGGGACGCCGTGGTCGCCATGGTGATCCGCATCGTGATTCAGCTGCGCATACTCCACAGAGCCTTGCTGAGAGGCGGGATTGCAAACAAAGAAATGTGATCCTTGGGTTGGTGTTTTTTTTTTTCCTTGTTTGTTTGTTTTGTTTTTTTAAAGGAAGAAAGATGATGATTCACACCGCGACGGCGGATGAGAGCAAACGGGGAAATATGAGGCTTGCGAGATTTGCGCGGCGACGCCGGCTCATTTGTCTTCGGCGGAGAGGACAAAGTGTGGGGATTATGCAGATGAGCGAAACGAGTGACTGCAATGGGGAATCTTTTGTGGAAGGGAACTTTTCCTTACCCAATTCAACTTTCACTTTTTTTTAAAGCTTAAAGTAGCCAAAGGTTGTGGTGAAGTAGAGTACTTCACCACAGAATTAGTACAGACATAGTGATCTGCCAAATTAAGTTGATGTGAAGCAAGAAGCATCTTCTTCACCAGGAAAAGCCTGGTTGTTGTAGTTGTTTTTCTTTTCTTGCAAAATTGCCCACACAGTCGGGGACGCGGGTTGCCGCTCTCCTTTGCATCAGTCGCTCGCCGCTTCTCTGCCCCCTCATTTAAAAGGCCACTTGCAGCAGTTGCTTCCTGCTTACGTCACAACTGAAGGGACGGTTACCACTTACCTAATGCTAGTAGCGACTAAAAAACGTTTCCGACCGGAGCTTGGCAGGACGGACGAACAAGATTTACCGACAGCAACTTCATTGGTCAGAATCTCTTGGCAATCTCATGTACACACACATGTATATATACATGTTTTTACTCATACATGTATACATGTTACATATATATGTAAAATATATATGTAAAAATGCATGCATATATATGTATATATACATACAGTTTCGTGTAAATATGCAAATCTTATTGAAAACATATTGAGTTGTTATCTCAGGCCTGCAAATATTTGAATGATATGAAGTTTAAGGATGTTTCCAAAACCAGTTTAAAAAGCAAAAGGACTTATGAAGTGTGCAATCGAAAGATATTATTATTATTAGTAGTAGTAGCAGTGGCAGTAGCAGTAGCAGCAGCAGTATCAGCAGCAGCAGCAGCAGCAGTAGTAGTGATAGTAAGAGCCATCATGCCTTTGTACAATGCTCAGGAGCCTGAAAATTTAATCTAGGTTGTCTGAACTATGTCTTCACCCAGAAGGGGATCTTTAAAATACACAATCAGCCAATCAGATCAAGGCTCAGATGACTCTGCCTTGATAACATGGTGCCCTTTATGAGGCATTTTCTTGCTAATTGCTGACTCGTCACTGGACATGCACAATGACACACTTTCTACACTTTTTATTCGGCGAGTGTTGTTGTTACCTGTCTAGAAACAACATAAAGGGAATCCACAGGGTTTCCGTTTATTGCATTTTGTCTGGCCCTGAGAGGTCATTCTGAGCGGAGACAACAGATTCAACCATGTGTGCCTCATGTGGATGTGGTTGTTTTTTTTTGGTTTTTTTCACGCACGCACTTTAGCGTGTGGTGTGAGTGCAGAATGCGTGTGTGCGATTGTACTCACAAGCTCGGGCGGCTCGGGGACACCTGCGTAAACAAAGAACACCACACGCTCAGGAAACAGAAGGAGTTTGGGGCCTTGTGCAGTCATGATATGGACCAGATCCAGAGGAAACTGGCAGCTACTGATCTAACACCGAGTCTCGGACGCCATAGTCGTTCTGACAACAAAATAGTTACTTTTTAGTTTTCAATTCTGTTTCTGCTGCATCATTGTTGGCCAAAATAAGAGAACGCTGCCATCTAAATTATGAGGAGTTATTAGGAGCCGGGTCCTGAGTTTCCCCCTGTGAGTACGAAACAATGAAGCGTGTTTTTCACTTCGACTTAAACGGATGTACACACAGTTTGGCTGCGATTGTTAGAACAGGAAGTTCTCTCTGACGAAAGCAGGAAGTTGACACCTGGGGACCGGTCCTTCTGTTTTAATAGGACATTCTTTGGCGAACAATGCAGATGTTTACAGTGGGAGTTGATCCTGTTTCCTGCCGCTTGTCTTTTCTTTTTCTTTCCTCCCGCCATCCTCCCCGTTTGGTTCGGTTGGTTTTCTAACACCCCGGTTAACCCCACACACCGCGCTACTTCTGCGACTTCAGGGAGGCGGGCCGGTACCTTGTGTGGAGTGGCGCACCTCGCTGTACACCGTGTCGGTGCCCTTCTTCACCGGAGCTGTCAAAACACAGACAACTTTTTTTTTTTTTTTCAGACGGTGTATTTTTTTCCCCCCTCCTCAACGTGACACTGGAGGGAGCCGGAGCCAGAGGAAGTCTCACCCCTGTTTGGATCTGCCCGTTTGGTCTGCACCTCCGTGTACTGAGGTTCGGCCTTTTCGGGGGAGGTGACGCTTCTCTGGTCCTCAGACTCTGAAGGACAAGACGGAGAGAAAGGCAGGATGAAATTGATGATGTAGTGTTTCTAAAAAAAAGAAATAAAAAAAGAAACAAACAACCACCGACTGCTTAAAAACAGTTGGATTTTAGATCTGCGTCATTGGGGCTCCAGTGTCCCAACAAGCATTAAACCAAACTGCTTTTCTAGAAGTCATGTTGTACTGTTAGAACAGATCAGGGGTCGCCAACATGGTGCCCGCAGGCATCAGGTGGCCCCCTGCCGGACCACATGAGTCGCCCGCAGGCCTGTTCTAAAAATAGCACAACTCATTGAGCTGCATGTAAAATTCAATTTTATACAACGAGGTTAAGTCATTGTTTATAATATTTAAAAAAAAATGGTTTCCCTTCAGTACCCACGAAGTAGCTCTCAGGTTCAAAAAGGTTGGTGACCCCCTGGAATAAATGGTGGCGCTTCAAGTCGATCCCACCTTGTACATTCAGATCCACCGGCTACTGGAGATGTTTGTCAGCGCAGCGGCTGTGACCAAAAATAGTTCAGAAAAAAGCTTTGCTCGCCTGCGTTCGATCAGTCAAAATGTAAACCAAAGTTTTTTTAGTTTTAGTTTTTTTTTTTATGTTTTCTTCAATTAAAGAGTGGACTTCCACTGTGGACTTCTTCCCTTTCTGCAGGAAACAATAAGGCTTGAAGGCCAGGAGGGTGTGGAAGGAGACATGACCTCACCGAAGCACACATAATAATCCTAATCAAAGCAAACAGGTTCGGCGATTACACAGAACTTAGATTGAATCTCGTGATGCACTTCAATACACCCGGCCAGCAGTTCACGCTGACCTCTTTTTTTGCCTGCTTAAAAACATGTGCAAGGTGCAACAGAGCATCAGTTTAGGAAGCAAGCTGTCTGAGGGCTTTATACTGATTGGTGGATTTCCAAAGAGCTTCATGGGTAATTCTAATGTAGGGCTGCTACCCTGGAACCAGTGATGTTAGCAATAATAATGCAAATAATAAAGAAAACTACTTGGAATTAGTTTGTCAGGACGCAAACACCGCAGCATAGCATGACACTGCTAACAACCAGCGCAGCATGCCATTGCTAACAACCAAAGTCCTACTGCGGTTTGGATTTGGTTTGTCTGGCTGGTGCCACCGTACATTTGGGATTCTTTTTGGAGAATTTTCGGACAGAGTGACGCCACCTTGCTGCCGTTTTACGAGACAATTAGTTTGAGTTCATTAAAAGCTGGCTTGCATCTGCTCACCTGAGCCGGACACATGTTCACTCCAGATGCTTTTCCCCATCATGCCTGGAGTAGCTGCACCCAAAGAGGATAAAACAAACAAACAAAAAAATGCTTGAAATGAACCTTGAAAAAAGCCTTGAAATGAATTTCAGGAAACACGGCTCCTTAAGTGTGAAAGTGTTTGAAATGATTACCACGGTGCCTACCATTGGCTGGCTCGTTGGCCTCCGCCTGGGTGAGGCTCAGCCGTTCCACTTTGGTGCCGGCCGACTTCCTGAGACGAGGCAGACGAAAAAAAAAACATCATCAGCCCTTTCAAAACAGGAAGCCGTTAGGGGCGACGCGGTGCCACCGACTCCTGCTCAAGCAGTGAAACTTCTGCTGAGAGCAGCAGGAATGTTGCTTACACCGAGAGCTCGGCGCCGCTTTTCTTCTTGAAGTGAAGGAGACGCCTTTTGAAGACGACGACGAGGATCAGCGCCAGGATGAGCAGGATGCAGAAGACGGCGATCAGACCTTTCTTCCATCCCGCCATCTTCACTGCGGAAGCACACATTACATATATTTTATTTTACATTCTCTCGTGATTTTTTCTTCTGGTCTTCTGAATGTCGCAAGTTCAAAAGATTTAATGAGAAGGTCAGGACAGGTTTTGGAAGAGCTTCTCAAAAAGGAACGTGCCTTCTGTCTGACATGTATTCAACTTATTTGGACTATTATTGGACTAATATTGTTATTTGGACTAACTCTGAGAACTTCTGTGCAAACTTTGCCTGAAGGTCTGCCACTAATAGAGCGTTTATTCATTAACGTTTGCATGTCAATAAATATTGAACCAAAAAAGAAAAAAAAACATTCACGCCTTTCACTTCACGAAAACCAGCACGGAGTCCAAGGCCTTCATGAAACCTGTTATAATTTACCTGGGAAACAACTTTTTATCTGAGAAAGTTCAATGTGCTCTATAATGAAAGTGCACTTCTTTTTATTGATTAGGCTACACAAAGAAAGTGTGTACTTGGATTAAAGGTGAGGATTCTTAGCCATCCAGGGCTCAACAAATATTGCCATTTGTGCCTTTCAATAAAAAAAGGAAATTTTGCATTCCAGAACCTTCTTCTGAGTGAATCTACATATTCAATCCTCAGAGTCTTTACAAAAAGTGCAGAACGAAACTCCCAGAGGGGAAAAATGTTAATATATACATGTAAATGAGTTGGCTGTAAACAGGTGAGAATCTCAGACAAGCACATTTGCAGAAGGTCGACATCTCCAATACTGTTAAACCGGCCAAGCAGCAAAAGTTGGGTCAATTCTTTGTTAAGCGTTTCCTTTGTGGGTTGGGCCTCTGATATGTTCATGTTGTAATTGTTAACGTGTGGCTGTAATGCAACGCACGAGACAAACCACAGAACAGTTCACAGATTCTCTTTCTGGAGCAGTGGTCCTACGTGCAGAATAGCTCAGCCGCTAGCAACAAACTGCACATTAGAGAAAAATACACAACAACTAACAACAGCCAAAGCCCTTTCAGTGTGATCTAGTGTTGTCATGCTCAGTCCTCAACAACCATGGATAGCGTTATATGTTATCAAGGGATGTGATCAAATCTAATCGTGGGATGTTATTTAATACTTTCACTGAGAAATGGGGGAATTTTCTAAATTCTCAAAATCGTTACTATTCTATGAAAGAGTCCTGATTTTACGATGCAATATTTGGCTCGGGGGAAAAGGTTAAAATGAGTGCGACACCTGCTGGCAGGGAGGAATAAATGTTCCGTGTCACCTTTTAAATTATATTAATTATGATTGAGAAGTTATATAATGATCACTTAGTACTCAAGTGGGGGTAATGAACACTGCACTGTATTAGTGCAAGCGACCCCCACTGAGGTATTCACTAATTACCTTGCGTACTCCCACGTGGGTTCCTGACAATCACCGCAGTAACACGTCATTTAAAAAACACCCACCTGCAATAGTGACAGTGGGACTCTGTTTAGCTTCATTGGCTGCGTTGTTGCTCACGCAGTAGTACCCCCCCTGGTGGTCCCTCCTGACTTCGGTGATCTTGTGAGATGCCTCCAGTTTGTTGACGGTCACAGAGTCGAGGGAGTTGGCCTTCTTGGCGCTGTACCAGGTGAAGCTGACAGGAAGTGAGCCTCCCTGGACGGAGCACACCAGAGTAACTTCCTGCCCCTCGGCGACGTCGCCCATCATTGGGCGAAAGTGCAGCGCCGGCTTCGACACAGGCTCTGCAAATTGAGAAATAAAACAAAATAAAAATCGGACATTCGGCCCGGGTCTTGACTTTTTTTTTTTTTTTTTTCCAATGTGCTCTCCGGGCTGCTGCATGTGACGCACCGATAATGGTGGAGCGTAGCACTTGCCCCGTTTCGTCCACCCTGCGCTGGCTGTTATTTGCGCGGCACAGGAAGTTTTTGATGCTCGCCGACGAGTGGATGGCCGAGACATTAAAGACGGCTCGCTCCTCGGGCGTCGTCACCGTCTCCCTGGCAGTGTGCCTGTTGGGGCCGAACAGGGTGTAGACGATGGGCAGCGTGCCTCTGTTGCTGTGGCACCGCAGCTGGAAGGGTTTCCCCAACACCAGCGTGTTGCCCACCACGCTCAGCACCGGCTTGGAAACGGGAACTGGTCGTGACAAAGGTGACAGAGGCAGATCTGAAGCTTACTCGCACTCACACAGGCGGCAGAATAAGACAAGTTTGGGGTGGCAACAGGGAAGTGCATTGCATTCACTGGATAAAAAAAAATAAAAAAAATTAGGCACCTGATCTCGTAATGACGAGAAAAGATCTCGTAATTCTGACTGAGATCAGGATCTCGTAATTACAAGGTCAGGATCTCGCAATGCGCTTCCGTACCTGGCTAGTGTTGACATGCTAATACCATCCTCAGTTTTAAGAAATGCAAGCATTTCCCAGTGTCTCAAGCCCAGAAAGGAGTAATAGCAGATTAACTGCGATAGCGCCATCATGGCCCACTGACTAGAAAGGATTTCCAGACGATTTCGTCTTTGTCTTTATTTTATCTCGTAATTACGATATATTTTGTCGTAATTACGAGATAAGGTGCCATTTTTTTTTTTTTTTTTAAATCCAGTGAATGCAATGCGTTGATTGATACTCTGTATCAATCAACAAAGACAGAGGTAATATTTGGAATTGCAAAATTTGCACTTTATAATAAAGTTCATTCCAAAGCACTGAGCATCTGTTACTTTATTTTTTTTTAAATAAAGTAATTTGTGATTAGTAATTGATTACTCATGAAACAAAGTAGTTAAAGAACTAATCAGATTACTTTTAAAGCAGTAATCAGTAGTTGGATTACTTTTATGGAGTAATCCCAACAACACTGGCTGTTACACAAAGGCCCCCCCGTGTTTCTCGGACCTCACCTTTGGCCTTAACGACGAGCGTCGGGCTCTCCTTGACCAAACTGCTCAACCCAGACGGGGCCTGTACTTTGCAAGTGTAGTTGCCATTTTTCGACGGTTGCGCCATGCTGGCGAAGGAGTCCGATCTCGTGACCTCGATGTTGTCCTTGTAGATGGAGTACCGCAGTGTGTTGGCGGCGATCCGGTCCGGGACGTACACGGTGACGTTGCAGGACAGCTTGAAGTGGTCGCCCTCGAACACGTCTTCCCGCTCCAGGCTCAGCCGCGGCTTGGAGAAGAGCTCTGCGGATTCAAAGGGAGCAGAGCGCACGTAAAGTGTCCCCGCCGCTTTGAAGCAAAAGGTAACGCATTCGACCTCGGGAGTCGTGGCGACAAAAAGTGATTTGGCTTCCTGCCTCTGACGGTGATGGCTTGGTAGCTTTCTTTGTACACGTTGCCCCACTCCGCCTTGCACACCAGCCCCCCGGAGTCGCCTTCCTGCACCCGGAACTGGTGTCTGAGGCTCTTGCGGGCCTGCTTGAGGATCTCCCTGCCCTTGATCAAGGACACCTCGATGTTGTTCAGCCGGTGCACCACTTCGCAGACAACGTCCAGGATGTCGCCCTCGTAGATGTCCTCGGGCCCCTGCACGTTCATGACGGGGGCAATGTGGAGTTCTGCAAAAAACAAGCAAACCAAAACACACACACACGCGCACACACACACACAGTGCCGCACATGGTGATCAGCCCAGCGTTTGAGTCTATTGGGATCTTTGATTCGTTTGAGTGGCCTCGGTTTGATCGGGTCACCTTTGACGATCACTTGGATCTCCGCGCTGCGGTTGGAGCGCCTGGACCCCGAAACCAAATTGACCTCGTAGTCGCAGTAGAGGAGGCTGTCTCCCACCACCCTCAGGACCAGCGTGGTCTCCCACGAGTTCCTGGTGGGCCCCAGCTGCTTGAGTTTCTCCACATTTCCTGTCCGCAATTTTTGATAAAACCCGAAGATGAGCTGCCCTTTCTCCTGTGGAGCGCTGCAGCGGGCGGTAAACTCCTCGTTTTCGTACGGCCCGGTATTGTTTAAATCCAAAACGGGAGTCTCCAGCCCTGGGGGGAAGAATAGGTCCATTAATATTCACCACGTCTATGCAGTCCCATGTTTAGACTGTCCTAAAAATAATCGGTCGTTTTTGTCTTTGGACAAAGGCATCAAAACGACATTTTCGTCAATGAAGTGAGATGTTTTCAATTTCAAACAAAAAACACACAAAAAAAGTGATTTAAAAACATTCGCTGTTCAGGTTTTAAAGTTGTGAGTTATGCACAGTAAAAAAAACCCTCAAACGTTCACAAGAATGGATCGTGCCGTGGACACGGACGGGCAAAAACTCCCACCTGTCACCTCGAATCCCTTGGCTAAGCTGGTTTTTCTCTTCTCCTTCACGATGAACCGACACTCGTAGACGCCCGAGTCGGCGGCCCTGGCGGGGTTGAGCTGGTAGTCGACCGTGCTGTCCGTGGTGGTGGTCGTGTTGACCTCCATGTCGTTCCGAATGAAGACGAACGTGTGCGTCAGGTTGAGGTCGTCGTTGCGGCTGACGAGGACCTGGCAGCGGAAGGTCACCGGGGTCCCCGTCTCAACCGTGCTCTTGGGTAACACCGTGAGGCTGACGTCATCAATGGTGTACCCTGCAGGGGCCGGATGTGGTAGTAGAAGTGGGAGAAGAAATGCAAGAAAAACGTCAGGAGAAGTCACGCCGCCGCCGCCACCAGCAGGCCTGGCCTATCTCTCTCGTGCAGCTGTAAATCAACAGCAGGGCGCAAAGGCGATAATGTTGCAGTCAAGGTCTGTTATCTTCTCTAAGGCGATGGTGAAGTCTGAGCCCGAGGCGATCCCCCGGCTGCCGCTCGATTGCAGAATAAGCAGGAGCTGCAGGAGCAAAGGGGAAAAAAAAAACCTTGGACAAACAGCGTCTGACCCTCCGAGCCACTCGGCTCTGAACTCCAGACGCTCGCTTTTTCTTGGTGCGCGTCCAAGGTTGCAGAGGTGGGAAGTAATAAAGTACAAATACTTTTGTTACTGCGCTTCAGTCGATTTTTCGGGCGTCTGTACTTGAGTATTTCTTTTTCTGACAACTTTTTGCTTTGACTTCCCTCATTTGGACACAAATATCTGTACTTTATACTTCTTACATTGGAAAAAACATGCTTGTTAACTTTGAGTTGAAAAGATCCGACTTCTGTTCAAAGTAATTCACTTGTAATTTATTGTGGTCGTTATTGCCTGAAGTGGAGCTATCTGAACTCTGCTGTTGTGCAGTTCAATATAAAAGTGGATCATATTTTAGAGGGTGGATTATTTTACTACTATTATTTTTGTACTTTGGCTTTGGTGTCACTGTTCAGTACGTTTTCTGTACAGAGAGAAATATAAATGGAGAAAATAATGTGAACTATTGTAATTAAAAGTGTAAACATCCCTTAATGGATGACTGAAAAAAACATTTTAAATCTTTTTTTACATTTCAGAACCTGTACTTTATTACTTTTACTCGAGTACAGGAGTTGAATCAGTACTTTTACTTATACCAGAGTATTTTATTTTTTACAGAAGTATCTGTACTTCTGTAAAAGTACGAAATGAAAATGAAATACAAATTCTTTTGCCACCTTTGCAAGGTTGCCGCCATTAGCCTGGGTGAGGAGAGGTGACTGAGGTGCTGAGCGATAAGCCCGGCGCTACTACTGGCGCCAAGGCGTGACACTGAGAAAGAAGAAAAAAAACAAAAAAAACTGACAAGACCCAGTCACGACCGATATGATGAGCAGCGGTTCGCCTGAAAAAAGTTATTTCATCCCTTTGAAAACGCAGCAGAAAAGCAGATGTCCCTGAAGTAGAGGCTCACAAATCAAGGTTCGCGCTTTTCAAAAAAGCTCTGAATAGCGTTTTCTTTATCGACAGCAGACTGCAGCCGGTGCATTCGCGTGAAGCTCAGCGACCTTTTGCGTCTCTTCTGGTGGAGAATTGAAAAGGAGGGTTCACACTGCGCTGCCCTCGCATCCGTGCAGCCGCTGTGGCTGCGGCGCCATTAGCTTTGTAGCCTAAAACAAAGAGTGGAGACGAGTGGGAAGCAGCAAGGTCGGGTTTTATAGAAGTTTACAACTCTTTATTCTTTTGCAAGAAAGCAAAACCAACCCCGCCGCCAAAACACAGACAGACTCAAAACCCAGCATGTGCCACCCGACGTTGGTGGACCAAACATTTCTTGACCCAGATGAGAGACTTCCTGTTTTAAATTTTGACTTGTCACAACAGGAAAGCCAACAATGGCTCCGTTACGCTAAGCGTCCGTCTGACTGTGGCAACAACGTCACACAATGGAAGGACCTCCTCTGAGTTATTCACCTGTGAGCTTCCTGCCATGACGAGTCAAAAAATTTCTGCGACCTGGCTGAGTCTGGAGGTGCCCCCTTTCCCTTCCCGCCCCAAAACACACACACACACACACACACACACACACACACACACACACACACACACACACACACACACACACACACACTTAAAGTGACAGGTGGACTTTGCAACTTTGCTAAGCGGCTAACTGCTGCAGCTTGCATACTGATATTCAGGGTATAATTGGATATCAAAATGCCATTTACTTCCCTCCAGACACCGGCTGCCACTGCTGTCGGCGAGGTGAACCCTCACACTGTGTGTGTGTGTGTGTGTGTGTGTGGGGTGGAGAATTATCAAGTGACTGCAGGCCATTCCAAGCGTGGCAAGTTCTGTGAAACTCAAAGGAGGACGGTTGAGGCGGCTAAAAAAAGAAACTCCTGCGGATTCATCCACAAAGACGGACAAATAAAACAACTAACGAGGAGAATGAGACAAAACTCATCAAAGAGGGCAGAAGCGTGCAATGCCGTGCCCGTCTCCAGCTTAAAATAACTGCGCCAGGTATAAATAGCTTTTCTGCCTGATGAAAGACAGGACCTGGCTCACCCTGGCAGAGAGCAACCA
>NW_027466066.1:1742500-1982500 GCF_046127955.1 Nelusetta ayraudi | reverse complement strand
GCTGCGCCTCCGGATTCTTTCGCGTGGCATGATGTGGGCTTTCGACTTTACTTTCACGGCGGGGAGCTTCCCTTTTTTTGCCACGTTGGGAGAGCGGATCGAGACAAGCGCGCACATAATAAGACAGCGTTTTTCCAGCCTTCAAATAAGCAACCGGGTTCGGGGGGGAAATGTGTGTGTTTTCCTGCCTTTTAAGCTACTCGCTCGAGCCTGTCTGAGCGTGATAAGGCCGCCTTTAAAAAAAAAAAGAAAAGAAAGAAAAAAAAATGCCACGGGACCACTTATCCTCCCCATCTTTTTTTTATTCAACGTGCAAAAAAAAAAGAGAAGAAGAAAAAGGAGAGGAAGCTTCGCTCACCTTGTTGCCGAGCAACATGATGACCACATCCTTCTGGGCGTACTCGTGTATTTCAGTCAACCAGGCCTTTAAAGAAAAAAAAAAAGTACAAAGGACACAGAAGAAGGTGAGAGGAAGAAGATGAAGACGAAGAAGAGGAAGAAGGAGGAGAAGAAGGAGGACGAAGAACTGGGCCTGAAAAGAGCAGCAGCCGCGTCTGAAGACAGCATTTGCCCCTTCCTCCCGAATCTTCTGCCTCTTTCCTGAGCTGTAATCCCCCGATCAATCATGGTGGGATGGAGCCCGTCGCCCCCCCCAAACACTTTTATTGCTTTTCATTACCCAAACCGGCAACTGTGTAGCCAAGCGAGAGATAACATCACATCGTGTCACTTCCAAAAGAGGGAGTTCTGAGATGGTGAGAGGAAACGTTGGGAGGCCCCTTAGTGACAGTTTGCATGGAAATAGACAAGACGAGCAAAGAGCTCCAGAGGGTTGATGTGAGGGTGCGGGGGTGGGGGGGTGGGGTGGCGGGGGTGCATAATCACTTTGCTCAACGCGGCCTTACCCTGATGTTGTCAAAGGACTGCTTGCTGGTGATGTCGTAGACCAAAAGCAGCGCTGAAAACAGGAAACAGACGTCTGTTATCGGCGCGAGAGAGCGACTTTACGTAATGCAGACGCCAAACACCCACACACACACGCACTGATAAAAATGAAAAAAAAACCCATCTCAGTTCGGCTGCTCCCTCACCTACCAGCGCCAGCGCCCACATGTGCTGCGCACGGAGCACGAGGAAGTAAAGTTAAAAAAAACAACACACACACACACACAAAAAAAAGAGGTTACCCTGGGCATCTCTGTAGTAGGCGTGCGTTACGCTGCGGAATCTCTCCTGGCCGGCCGTGTCCCAGATCTGCGTGTCAAAGCACATAATTACACAGCGGCAAATTGGCAAGAAGCGGCCTGGATAATGCAAATGTTCAAGCAAAAGCTAACAAAGCAGAAAAATATCTGGAAAAGTTTGCTTAGTTTGCTAAACTAAGTTTGCTTGGCTTAGCAGCGGCTGCTGCTGCTAGCTGCTGGTGGTGGTTGTTTCCCCCTAATTAAGACACAGCAGCACGTACGACGTCGTGATCACGTTGGGAATAATATTGGAGTTTATAGGAAAAAATGCTTTTTTGGGCCCATGGGATTCTTTCTGCTGCAGTACCTCGAGCGGCCACTGGGAAAAATCGGCGCGCCTCCATGCTGCCAGTCCGGTATCCAGTTCTCATAGTACATTGGAGGGGAAACACAGGTGGCAAGCAGGAAGTGTGTTTTGTACTTTGGGCTGAGATGAAAAAAATGGCAGAGAATCAACAACTAACTACCTGTGGCTACCTGTGGTTTTGCTATCACAGCATTGTGTGGTTGAAAGAGCAGGGCAGAGGTTTCAGGGCAGTTTGTTCATTAAGCTGCAGTCACTGAACCAGAACCTACAGGGATGGTGTGTACAATGGACCACCGGAACAATAGCGCCGATTAAAGGTGCGCCAATACAGCACAGCAGCATTGCATGCTAGATGCTAGAAAGGAGGGGGAGGGGCCTAAAATCCTGCAGTGCCAAAAGTCTCGTTCAAGACGGAAAGTCAAGCAGGAAATGGCTAGAGAAGAAAAAAAAAAAAAAAAAAAAAAAGGGACGGTTCTCAGGTCAAAGTGTTAGTAGCAGCTTTGCGTCTGTACAGGAAGTCCTAAAAAAAAAACAACAAAAAAAAACCCCTCCAACATCCTGTTTGATCTCGCTAGTCCACTTGCACGTCTGGTATTTTGAGTTGATTTAGAGGGCACAGTATTTGAACATGAGTTCTTATGTAAATCACCACCATCATCATCGCCATCATCAACATCGTGTCTGTTTCTGCACGAGAACCTGACTTTCAACTGTCAGCCAATTACACTGTTATGACACAGGTTTTCAGATGAACATTTTGCCAATATGGATCTATTGGCAATTTTGGGCCACTCGACTCTAAGTGCATAAATTACAGCCGGACAAATGAATCCTTCCCACTAAAATCCAGCGCACACGACTCGTCTCGCAACAGGAAATACAAATCGCGTACAAAGCGATTAGAGCACAACTGCAAAAAAAAAGAAAGAAAACGTACACTTGTAATCGCAACACTGCTCGACTGACGCGAGTGGCCAAAGCTCCGTGAATTTGACAAATTAATAACAATGCCTGTCATGCGCAAGGACCATGCAGTGAGGGCGGGGATGTGTGCGGGGGGGGCGTGCTGAGGATTAAATGAAGCCAGCAGAGGAATCTCATCCGGCACCTCCTACTCAGTGTTGACGAACAGGTTGTAATGATAGATGAGGGGTTAACGGCTGGGAATAACAGCTTGGTGCTGGCACACATCCCTGCAGAGCCTGTACACTACCAACACAACAGCAGGCAACAACAATAGCAACACAACGGGGAAAAAAATAGGTAAACAAATAAATAATAATTAATAACACAAGTAGCGGTACTGCAAAGCAAAAATTGGGTCAAATAATGTTTGTACATTCCTTATCAGGTCGTTTTTTCAGGGGAAAAAGATATTTTTCTATGTTCATATAATGCAGTATCTCGAAGCAGGGCGGAAGGATTTCTCTTCTCTGTCCTCACCTGGAGTTTGACTTTCAGGTTGTCCAAATCCACCACTTTGTTCTGCGAAAATGAGAAGAGCTGCGTGAGAATGACAGTACCCCCCCCTCCCGCCCGAGACCCAACCCCTGTATATGCTGTGCAAAAAATGAATTAAGAACATGGTGACAGAATGGGAGAGAGAAAGGCTCAGAGACTCAGCGTGTGTGTGTGTGCGCGCGTGTGTGTGGCGAAAGAGAAGCGAGACGACAAAAAGTGGCTCCGAATGCTGGCAGGGGGAAAGTAATTTGCGACGCCCACGCAACAATGTCCTGGGATTAGACTTAATTACACAACAGCAAGGAAGACGGCTGGCGGCGTAGCGGCTGACCCCCTCCTCCCCCAACCCATTTAATTTCCTGTCGGACCTGTAGGGGCGCTCCGTGATTTCCTGTGCAGACGGCGGGAGGCTGAAATAGTTGCGACGCGGCGGCGGCGACGCGCTAAATGTTTCGTCTGCGGGGTTGAAGAGGGGACAGCTGGCAAACGCATCCAGGGGAGTGAAAATTTGGATACTGACCCAAGTGTCCCCTTTTGCACCCATTTCCAAAACCTTATTGATCACCACAAGTTTTTTTTTCTTCTAGGATTTAGCCCTCTGTTTACATCCTCCTTGCGAGAAGTTGTCGCCGTCGTTAGCTTCCCGCCAAAACTGATTCCTTCTTGGAAGGAGACGAGGCTCAGAATCAGAGGGGGCGGAGCCAACGACCGGCCAGGTGTCACCTGACCTGGTGTAGGTACTGCTGTTGTGACATCACAAAGTACTAGAGACATATTACCGTGAGTGTTCCGGAGCGTGTGGAAAATCCAAAGGGAACTAGTTGAATAGAATTGAAAAATACATATGTATGTTTTTAGTTCTTACATCAGGTGACTTAAAACAAATCAATCGGGTTTGCTGATCATCAGCATTTAGATTGACATCAAGACTTTTAGTGCGATGACGATGCACCACTTCCGATGACCAACAACTGTCATTTTACGAGGACATAACATCCAGCACAGAAAAGACGAGAGCTCAGGTGGGACATTCAGGGAGAAGGCTGACCACAGTCAACTGCAGTACACTTTCTCACCATTTGGCGCCACTAAATACACTCATGTCTCAATCGCTGGGGCCTTTAAGCGGACACCCTTTGTTTTGAAAAGCGCGCATGCGAGGACGCGCAAAACAGGTTCTCCTTCTTTGTCTCTGAGCATTCCGTGGTATTTGTGTGTACGTGTGTGTACATGTGTGTGTGCTTGTGCGTGTGTGTGTGTGTTCCAATGAGCTGCTACAGGAAGTAGCCTACCGGGTTACAGCCAGATCGAAAAACCACAAACAAAAACAAGATGATGCTAACGAGGAAGCGTGCGCAATCGACGCTCCGCAGCACTTCCTGAACTGCTTCATAACTTCATCATCATCATCATCATCATCATGATCGCAAAACTGCACTTCCCTGTTGCATGCAGTGCAGTGCAGTGCACGCTGTGCAGAGCCGGTGCAGGAGGACGGCGGAGGCGGCTGACAGGCAGTGGCCTCTCGGACAGCGTGCCGAGGCTCCAGCTGGCACCTGGCTCAAATCTCCGCTTGCGCCACGTGGTTCCGTCCCCCTGCGTTAGTTGCCATGGCTTTCCAGCGGCCCCCCCCCCTCTCAATTATGACGCGGGAGAGGAGCCTGCGCGCTCGCTAACTGCTACGAGGGAGCGTGGAACCAAAAATAGACTGGCCGCCGTGTGTACATCCATGCATAGAGGACGACCCCCCCCCCATCACCACCCCCAGCACTCTGCTGACTCCGGTGTCTCTCCCTTAGATGACTCTGTTGCTATGAAGCGAGAGAGAGGGAAAAAAAAGAAAAGAAAGAAACGCCGCCGCCGCCGCTCTCATGAATGAAAGAAAAAATAGACACAAAACACGTTTCTCAAGAGCGAGCCGCCGTCTGCCGAGCGTTTCTGTGAACGGTCGGCAGTGAAGGTAGGATGGATGGACCGTCTACAATAGAACCCCCCCCACCCCCACGCCCCCACCCCCTCCATTATACCCCTCTAACGTCTGGGCCAGCTTCCAGTGCTAATGCAACCCCCCACCTACTTGACTCGCCATTAGCGTGAGTGTTTTCCTCCTGATTGGAGGGAAATGAGAGGTGGTGGTGGTGGTGGTGGTGGTGGTGGGGGCATTAATGTTCTACCCTGGCGACGGAAGAGGAGGAAGGAGGAGGGTGGAGGGTACGCAGTGGGTGGAGTGGGGTTGGGGGTCTTTTCTGATGTCAGTGACGGCCGAGTGTGTGCGTTCGTGTGTCTGCCTGAGCTCGCCTGTCAGCTGTGGCGGCTCCACCGGGGGGTGTGGAGTAGGTGGAGGGGGGGGGGGGGCTGCAGCCAATCTGTGCAGCAGCACAGAGTCGTGGGCGGGCATCTGCCCGAGACATTTACCGAGCAGCGCGAGTGGCCGCCGACCCCGGAGGGAGCAGGAGGGAGCTGTTCTTCCGTACGTTCACTCCGAGAGGAGACGAGTTGGGGGGGGGGGGGTTCCATTTGTGCGGTCGTTAATGGGACGGACCGAGGCGGTCGGAAGGAGGGCCGTGACAGACGGCGGGCCTTCTCTGACCCCGTTTGGATTTTGCGTCGTGAATTCGAGCCCCCCCCCCCGTTCGGTTTGTGGTCAAAGTAACCAAACTGCAGCTGAGGGCGAAGCTTTAACGTGACGTCCATCAAGAAAAACACACCTTCGGTGACTTGTTTTCAGACCAACCCTGTTAATAAAACCATGGCTGCTTCAGCAGTTACAGCGACAGCAGCAGCAGCTGCGCCCGCAGTGGCTCCTAGTTCATCTTCTTCGTCTCTTTCACTGGCAGCTCGCAGCTGCTTCTTGGCTTCGTCGCAACTAAAAGGAAGCTGAACGATGATTACAGGGTAAAGCGCCGATGGAAAAATGCTCTCTGTGGGAAGCTGGAGTGGTGGACATGCAGAATTGCACGGAGGTGCACACCCATCAAGCCCTTGGATAGCATTTAGAGCAGATAGGCGAAGCTAGATTAGATAGTGAGAGTGATACTGGCCAAACCTTCTGGCATCATTTTTGACATATTACACATTCAGGTGGAGTTGTTTTCCCATTTTATTTCCCTTTTAGGGAGGCCACTGCAGTTCAAGGCTTCCTATTGGTGCGAGCAGAGAAATTAGCTGCGTGTCACTGTTGTATGGCTGCTGAAAAAGAAAAACCTTCAGCAGCTGTTTCGCCCTCTTTTAATATGAAACTGCAACTCCCAGTTCGAATAACAACACAGCTGCTTCGCTCCTCTGTGCATCAACCACTGTTTACAACTTGCAGCCTTTACATCCTGTGGTTTGAAAGAGCAACACACACACACACACACACACACACACACACACACACACGCACGCACACACACACGCACGCACACACACACACACACACACAGCTGACTGGTTAAATCAGATGCCATTTGATAAACAGACCCGAGGCTCGGCAAGGCTGAATTCCCCCAAAGACACCAGTGAAGCGGCGGTGGAGTCTCTCACCCTGAAGTCTATTCCCACGGTGGCTATAAAGTTGCCTCCCAGAAAGGCGCCGTCCTTAAAGCGCACCAGGATGCACGTCTTCCCCACGGACGAGTCGCCCAACAGCATCACCTGGAATGGGGAGGCGGCCGATCGGAAGGAGGAGAGCAGGGACAGCAGGTTACTGAGAGTGGCTGAGGATTACCCGGTACCACCCAACCCTCCCCACCTCCACCCCTCAAACAGAGCTGCGACGGACGATTTCTGCCCAAGTCGACGCTGCGCGGAGAAAAGGCAACCAGGGTGCACCGCAGCTGCCCCACCACCGACGTGCGACGCTTTGGATCAGAGTGAGTCGGCTCACTGGTCAATCAATCAATCGATCGATCCGATCAGAACCGCGGGACGTGCAGTTCTGCAAACCCTCCAGCGAGCATTTGTTTTGTGTTTTTCCTTGCTGTGAGTCACAGCCGGTGGATGCAGTTTAACTTGTATACAACTTCTCCTTTTTTCCTTTGTTTTTGTCTTTGTGAAGCCGTGGCGGGACAGGTGTGTCCGCTGCCAGAGCTTTTCCGCACACTGTCTGACGGGATCACAAAGAGCAACAGGTCGCCTCACCCTTCCTCCACCTCATCCTCATCCTCCTCCACCCTCAGCAAATATTTGAATATCGGAGGAGGGTCGGACAGATTTACAGGCTCGCGACGGAGCATCAGGTTGATGACTATAGGTGCGTGCGTGTGCGCGCGCGCCCTTGTCATCGGTGGCGTGTCACATCGCGCCATGTCAAATGTCTCTGGCGGGCGACAAAAAGTCTCCGCGCTCGCACTGTTGCCGCAGGTGCACCCGATTGCGTTCAAAGCGCGGCGGAAAACACAAGACCGCGAGGTTCGCGCTTTAGCGAAGCGCAACCAAAAACAACGAGGGTGGGGGGGGGGCGGGGGGGGATAAAAACAAACAACCCGGAGACGGACATACACACCTTGAAGGCGATGTCATAGTACTCGTTAATGGACGCGCATCTCTCCAACACATATTTCGAGGTGCCGTTTTTGCTCTGCCTCTCCGTCAACGACGTCTTCCTCGCAGACATCGCAGTGCCAACAAGAGGGGAAGGGGGGAGAGCGTGGGTGAGAGTTGGGGGGAAGGAAAAGGAGGGGGGGCCGAGGCGCGTGCGTGCGTGCGTGCGTCTGTGAGCGTGGAAGAGATAGCCGTCGCCGCTCAATCCCGGTGTCCTCCAGCAGCAGCAGCAGCAGCCTGCAACCCCGCGGCACTCATCACCGCTCCCGGCCTCCGAGCAGATCCTTCCGGTGGTGGTGGTGGTGGAGGTGGAGGAGGACGGTGGTCACACCTCGCTGTGTCAAAGGCGACGGTTGGGAACTTGGAGAAGCAGTCAGCAGCAGTAGGAGGAAGAAGAGGAGGAGGAGGAGGAGGAGGAGTGGAGGAGGAGAGGCTGAGGCGTCTGTGCGCACCAGTCAAGGAAGGAGCGGCGACGACAAGCGGGCGGAAACATTTCTGCGTGTCTGCGGAGCTGCGCGGCGCGGCGTGGGCAGACCGTGAACCCAGAGAAGCCGACAGCGGTGTTTTCCTCGAGAGTGGAGCGACGGTGGAAGGCTGAGTGGCTGAGTGCGCCGCCACAGGTGGTGGCCGGTGGTTGTTTTAGGGTGGTTGGGGAGTTAGGTTGTGGGGGAAAAAAGTGATGATGATGATGATGATGATAATAATAATAATAATAATAATAATAATAATAATAATAATAATAATAATAATAATGTTGAAGGGAGTGAGTCTCCAATAAGTGGAAATGGAATTCAGCGGTGCGTAAAAGCGCGTAAGCCGAGGACAGAAACGCGTTTTTAACGTGTTTTTCTCTGTGGAAAAGAACGAGCGGAAAACAGGAAAATACTACTCTCTCTTGTATCCAGTAGCTCTCAACCAGACACCGTTTCTGTCGTTACTTCCAGCACGCCAATATTTTCTGAGAACAATCAAACCCTCCACACCCCACCACGACCGCTCCCCAGTTAATAATCGGCTTATTTATGCACGGTCTGATGAGCGCTCGCTGCCGTCAGGACCGACAGCAGATCCCTTTTTCCTGCAAGTACATGTCGCCCTCTAGCGGTCGAGCGGTCCGAGGACAGGCGCTTGCCCCGTCGCTCACATGGCAGTTCCTTCACCTCGAGGCCTGAGCTCGAGGCCTCTTGCAGGCATCGTCGCACCCCATTTCTGGACACACCGACTTGGACTCCACGTGGGAAATGCTTTGGCCGCGCTCGCGGGCGAATCGTCGGTCGGAACAAACAAGCTCCTGGCTCGACTTTGTCAGCCGAAGCCGAGTTGATTCATTTATTCATGAGTGCGAAAAAAAAAAGTGAGGAACGAGTCTATAAAGTGTTTGCGCGCGGGCGGAGGGGGAAGCTGGAAGCTGGGAAAGTGCGAACGGCCCTGCAGCCGAGCGGCTCGTTTCCCTCCTGCCGTGCATATCAAGCAGAACAAGTGTGTATTTTCGGCGCCGTCTCACCCTTGACACTGAGCCCGGCTGACGTGAACGGCACACTCATTGCTGTTGCGCTTTTTTTTCCTTCTGCGGGGTTTGGGTTTTTTTTTGTTTTGTTTCGGGTTTTTTTTTTGGTCTCCCCTTCTGGAGCCTTGAATCATTCACAAACCCGCGCTAATGCGAAACGACAAAGCCAATTTCATACCTTGCCACACACACACACACACACACACACACACACACACACACACACACACACACACACACACACACACACACACACGGGCCTCCTCCGTTCCGCTCGGGTGGCAGCAGGTGATGCAAACGCTAAAGTCGCTGCCACCTCGGCGGCAAAAAAGAGAACGACAGCAAAAAAAAAAAAAAAAAATGCTAATCGAGCCGCGTCTTTCATTTTCCGGCGGGTGAGGCCACGCCCCTCCTCGCGTGTCACACAGCATCAAGTCACAGCTTTGTTACAAACATCCAGCGAGCGACAACAGCCTGCCGGCGTGGCATTCATTAGCAGAGGTCTCTTTGCGGTAATTTAATCATAGCTGCTGCATCCACACACACACACACACACACACACACACACACACACACACACACACACACACACACACACACACACACACACACAGAGAGAGAGAGAGACAGTGTTAGTGCAGCATAATGAATGCAGCGAGAAGATGCAGCATCCCACTCTGAAGGAGAGCACTGATTCATGCTGCACTTCACTGCAACACACACACGCACACGCACGCACACACTTACACACATGCACACACACACATTGGCTCTGCTGTCATGTCACGGCTCCAGTACAAACAGTCCCGAGGCGGAGACACGTCCCTCTCAACACTCGGGAGAAGTCAAGAGTGCGACTGGAGTTAGTGGGAGGAGGAAGAAGAGGAGGATGAAGAGGAGGAGGAGGAGGAAGATGATGAGCGCAGGCAGGGCCCGGAAGGTGTGGACTCACTGTGAAACCAATGCCGACTGTGGCGGTGAAGGACCCCGGGATGAACTTGCCCTGGTCGTACTGGACCAGCAGCGAGGTCTTGCCCACGCCGCTGTCTCCCACCAGGATGGTCTGCAGGACACACACACACACACACACACACACACACACACACACACACACACACACACACACACACACACACACACACACACACAGGGGCTTTAGCGTTGCGTTTGCCTCCTCGCCGCGGGCCGCTACACCCGGCAGCACGCACATCGTGTAGGTTACAAGCGCTCGCTCATCGACTGTTGCTCAGCCCCCCCCCCCCCCCCCCTTCCCCCTCCACTCTCTCCATAATGCAACGTGACGGCTGGAGGTCGGCGGCACGATGCCTCCAGGACGGAAGGGCGGCGAGCGACGGCGAGCCCCGCCACGGACTGGAGAAGCTTGTGCGCACACATGTGCGTGTGTGTGTGTGTGTGTTGTGCCACTGTATCAGAGACGGCTGCTCACATCTCAGCGCCCAGTGATTGTTCCAACGTCCGCAAGGCAAAAATCGAAAACCACAACGCCAACGACTCGGAATTAACTCGCAATCGTAGTTGCTGGCGCTGCTTTGACTGTACGAACACGGAAACTCTGGACACATGAAACCAGCGTTCAGAGCAAGAGGACGCTTTCACATTCAGTCTAATGTTTTAATTCATAGTCTTTTCATTCAGTGCTCCAGTGGTGCGGCCTCGAAGAATTATTTCAACAGATTTGCCTGGAAAAAGAGCACACGTAGCTCCGTGCTTCCAGCCCACTGCAAAAATGCTCAGTTTTAGCTTTTTAAATCAGTTTTCTTTTGCCATGCAATGCAAAGTTTCATACTTTGTATGCCTCAAACCATGTGTAACAGGGATTATAATTTGTATTTACTTTATTTTAATCCCTCAGAGTGACACCTGACCTTCTGGGAATCGTCAGTACGATAACTCCTGCTGGCCAGTACACTGACGGTGGCGCTAACCAACTGATCAGTACGTTCAAATGCATCAGCCACACCAACGTCTTTGCAAAACAGCTGCAGCCAGAGCTGCGAAATTGAGCATCGTCTTATAATTTCGAGTAGATTATTATCAATATCTATTATTAAGAACTCTAATTTGAGGCCCAATCTGGAGTAAATCTGACTGCTGTTCTCCAGCGAACCAGATTAAAAAAAACCTTGCGTGGTCGGAAACGCAGCGCTGGTGTCAAAGCCGCGATGCTTCAACTGCCGAGGGTCATGCGTCACTGCGGCGCATCAAACGGCCTCGTCGCCATGGTTATTGTCTCGCCGAGGAACGCTGCAGCGTGCAGCCTGTTGACATTTATCACCCCCCCTCCTCCAGCCGCTGGAGGTCAGATTTATGGCACAGCTCTCTTTAGGTTGGCAGCTTGTGTGCCATCGTGGTGAAAAGGCTGAGGAGTAAAAAAAACAAAAAGAGTGTTGGAGACACCGAGAAGAGGAGGAGCGGACAGCCGAGAGACCTGCGGAAATCCATCCTGCACCTCGGCAGTGCAAATTAATACCAGCTGGCTCAGTCCCAATGGATCCCTCCAGCTCTTTGAATTTATTAAAAAATAATAAAATAATAAAAGTGATGAGGTGATTTTGAGAGCTCAGAAATCAACTTAAGCTGCTGTGCCAGAATTTTGGAATATTTCCAAAATCTCTTGGATTTATTATCCCTCTGTAGGCCATCAACTCTTCAGAGGCCTTTGGAAAGTGGAGGTCAAGTTCACAGGGGAACAGACAAACCGTAACCCTCAAGTTCAGGTGGGCCAAGTCAATATAAGGCTTCCTACTGGTTTGCCAAACTCTTGCCCGGGCAAGTCAGGAATAAAGCCAAACAGGTTGTTCACACAGGGACAACAGGAAAAACCTCTCAGTGTCTTGAACATAAAAGCGTAACGCTGGACATGAAACTGCTGTTTCTACAATCTCATCGCTAGCACCTCCGAAAGTCACTTCTGGTTTTATCAGCTTTGTCTTTTTCTTGTGGCAGCCAACAGCAGTTTTCCCAGAATTCATTCCAACTACAAGGGAGCTGATTGGTTATGGAATGAACTGAAATGACTCCCTAGGTGGACGTGCACCACTGAAACGTTGAAGTCTCAGCGATCCGACAACCTCGGGCGATCCCAATTTCCAAGCCAACGCCACAGATGCCTAATTTTGAGGGGTGAATCTCCGAGGACGTTATTCCCTCCTCCCCCGAGGTCAAATACATGTGGCTACTTGGCTGTGTGTAAACAGGTACAGCACAGATCGTCCCCTGGTTCCAAGCGATGAAGGTCTGGGGCCGAGCTTGTCTGGGGCGGAAGCGGAGCCGTGTTTTCTCAGGCAGCGGGAAATCAGTGCATTACCATTTCATGCGTCTTCGTGAAATATTAACACAGACACGCAAACATTCTCAGGACAAGCGCTGTTCAGGGAGGAGAGCTGCAGCTTCAGGGGCAAATTTATCCCCTGTATAGGAATCCTGCATGCATGTATTAATGAGGACGGAGGTGGAGGTGTTGACTGGGAGAGGAATTCTGCTGCAATAGAAGAATGCTGGGATGATTCGGGCTGGAAAACCGGGGATGCCTTTATATAAGCAGCATGGAAACGGACCCTCATATGTGCAGGTGTAATGTAGGTTATTAAAATTAAACCTTTATTCAGTATGAAGCACCTGCTCTTAAAATGGGTACTAATTCATATATTCTAGATAACGCTTTTCAAAGACGCTGGGCCTTAAAAACCTGCATAGATAAAAAAAAAAAAAAAAGAAAAAAAAGCTGGTACTTGACGACGGCACACAGTCTGCTTCAACAGCATATGTCTCCAAGCGTTTTCACTGTAAAATGAAAACATACAGTGACATTTCTTTTTTTAATATTTATGATAAATGTCAACTAAAGGCTCGCTGGTGCACAGTGTGAGAAATGGGTTTATATACTTTATATATGAAGACTTGTTTCTAATGTCTTTCCTTTTGTTTGTCTTACATTATTAATTTTTCATGCTCGGAAAAAAACATGTTTGTTTTTAGACAGGCGTGCACCATTTACAATGCGCTTTGCTCTCAGCTAACAGTAAACAGCTCTTTAATCGCTTTCTGTCCGTCACTGTCGTCCTTGTCTGCAGAGCTGAATGGAGAGTAATATTAGAACATTAATGAGCAGCACGTCAACGTTATTCGACAGGTCAGTGAATGCACAAGCAAAGATAGCAAACTATAGACGTTTATGTGTGATCAAGTGAATTGGCTTGAAGGGGTGGAAAAGTTGAACACATGAAGAAAGGGAGGCGTGGAAAGACAGAACACCTGTTAAGGTCTATCAGTGATTAGAAAGCACACCTGCACCTCGTCAGTGCAAATTAACACCAGCTGGTTCGGCCCTAATTGACGGTACTATGGAAAATGCACCAAAGTGTACGTCTGTGTCTTCGATACTTACACCCACTGCCACTGAAACAGATCTTTGCCAAACATGAGAACCAGAACATCTGTGTCCAGCAGGCGAGGGCAGTTCTTCGCAGGTTGCGACTGTGCGAGATGCGATAAACAAAAGCTGGAACTCGACTCAGACACAACATGTTCTTAACGACGTTTCGCTAATACTGAGTGATGAGTCACTGAAGGCCACAGAGCTTCTAATGGCACTGAATCATCCAAACAGCTGCACTCCATTTTTCTTGCCCACAGATGAAGCTGCGGCTTTTAAATGACACGCTCATATACAAGGAACTATAAATCTTGGTATGTTTGAGTTTTTATGGGCCGAGCTCACATAAGTGCAAAATATATTATAAATCAATAAAAATAAAAGTCACGTTTAAACCTGTGCGTTTGCGTGCGTTAATCTGAGGGGCTTTGCTGTATCTGACTACACACGAAGAAAGTAAAGCAAATGCACTTGAGGCATTTTACTGCATTTTACATGCATACACATTGCTGTCAACTTAAAAAAAATAAACAAGAAAAAAAAAGAAGCACGGGTGACATAAAAAAAACAAAAACAACTAATTTCTAAAGGTAACATAATAGAAGTTGGTCACACTGCCATAAAAGGTTCTATATTTTAAACCTGGGTCAAATGTATTGGTAAGTGGGTTGAATGACATTGCCTATGATAAATTAATATCACTTTGAAAATTTGATTTGTGACCTCTATGAACAAATATGGAAACTGTAACAAGTACTGACTGTCACAACAACACAACCCACTTTTCCAAACAAAGTAAAATATATTATTCCATTAACTATATTCTATTTATATTACAACGGATACCAGCCAAAAGTTGCCATCTTAAACTCTTGTGGGATATTGTACGATATTCGCGCCTCAGGTTCACTTCTGTTCTGACCTTGTGTGTGATGTCCTGGTTGTAGGGGACGGTGACGGCGGTGGGTGTGTGTCCGTCCTCCGTGTCGGTGTCCACCGCCGAGGAACCGTACGCGCTGTCCGAGGACACCAGCTTCGCCCGCATCTCTCCCGTGTCTTCCATCCCGTCCACGGCAGCTGCTTCAACTTCTCCTCCAGTTGTTTCCTGTTCTGTTTCTCCGCGGCCCGCCGCTCATAGCCTCCGCCCCTCCTCGGCGGCATGCCCCGGCCTTATATACCCAAAGCGCACGGGCGAAATTAGCTTAAATCACGCGGCGTACGCGCGCACAATCTGGGCTAAATATTGATGGGAAAGGAGTTCCGGTTTGTGGCGAACACGGAAGTGCTGTCCAAAAACACGGAAGTGTAGTTTACACAATTTATGAGGCGAAACGGCGGGATACGAGGACAAGGAAGTCACGGGGAGGAGGAGTTCAGCACCCTGGAAAGCGACTCAATTATTAAACACGCCCCACCTCCTCCAGGTAGAACACCTTTCGTGTGCGTGTGTTCCCCGTTTTTGCCGTTCACTTGCGAAAACTCTAAATCTCCCAAAACTATTCCCTCACACTTCGTTAGCAATTAGCTTCCGGCTAGTTTGGATGGATAAAGGAAGACACTGGCTGCTACTGCTGGCTATTAGTAAAACCACAGAAGAAGACGTAAGTGCAGGAGAAGCTGCTTAGATTTTTAGCAGATTTAAGTTAATAATTGTAATAGTTCTGACCTGACCAACTCTTCTAAATGCCTTTGATGGACAAGAATTTCATCCGATCACCTCAAAAGATTTGCGGCCTCCTCTTTCCAAATGCGTTTTTTTGTTTTGCTGTTTTCTGTTTTCTTCTTTTTTTTTTTTAACATGACGAGAGACAATCGGACAGGTTTTTAGAGAAAACGTCCCATTTGGCGACCAGGTTAGAGAGAAAAAGGAGCAAAGAAAACAAACAGCCTGACAACCACGTTCAATTTTGGGTGTTCTTTTTTATTGAGTCATCAGTCACAGTGCCTCTCCTCGGAGCTCCTCCAGAGGCACACAGCAGCAGGCTGAAGCACTCAGATAAGAGCTGCGGGGTTCTGGATGACTCACCGACAACGCCGCTTGCTGCTCCCCCAGCCAACCGGGAAAACAGCGACCGGGCAGGACTGTCAGATACAACAGAATTCAACAGCAGTTTTAAAAGTTGAACAGAGCACAGGGGGATGAACTGACAACACACACACGCACACACACACACACACGCAGAAAGTATAGAAAAATAACACGTATCACACCGATTAGTCGGCTCTCTGTTATCAGTCAAACTAGGGGGCTTCATTGAAGCAACTGTGCTGTGCCAGGTAAACAAGGTCACTTGAGAACTCATGCGGTCCCCAGCCGTCGTTTCTCCCATAAAAAACAGGTAAAAAAAACCAACATACAAATACATAAAATTAAAACTAAGACACAAACAAGGGCGTTTCTATCCTCTGGCAAGGCGTTAAATTGCACGTATCTCCGAAAGCGAAACAATTCATCTCTTTTCACTGCGAACGCAAAAACTACATGAAGGCAGCTCGATCTCCCCCGTCACTAGCATCAGTCATGACACAACACTAACAGTGGCTTGTTCAGTCAGCGCTTTTGCTTTGGTTGGACCTCAAAAATTGAAAATGTACCTTGAAGAACTAACACAGTAATCAACATAACACAGGAGTTATGACACTGCATGTGCAGGTCTGCTTGTTATCAGAATTCAAAAAGAATGTTTGGGGTAAAATAAACACAGAAGCAGCGAATTAGCTCTTCGCTGGATGGTCTTGTCAATTAGCATTTCAAATAAAGATGGATTAAATGTATGTGATGTAATTTAACAGCATTCTTTAGTCCACATTGAATTAAAGTTCACCACAAGACCATCTGTAAAAATATGATGAAACAGGTGACCTTTTGTGGCATTTTGAAGGCAGAATTAGTCACTCTTGTTTTTAGCCTTGCAGCCAACACAAACCTGAAATGAACTCATTTTTTTAATGCTAATGTCATAATAGCTTCAACTTTCTTATGTACCTCTCAACAAAAACCAAGAAACCCCACAGAAGTCTTCCATAAAAAAAACATTTCACAAGTAACTGAGTAAAAAATAACACTAAACCCGTGTGATTCTGCTTGAAAGAAACAACAAACAAACAAACGACAACTTTGTGTTTCACCCGACTCGCCACTGCACATCACACGCACACACACACACACATTTTGTCAAGATTGTCATCTATTTCACAGGAGGTTTTGTCCAGGCGAGGAACAGACAAAACAAATAATGTCTGGAGAAAAAAAACAAAAGAACAAATACAACGTTTAAAAGTGTCATGACACTTAAATGAAACCGGGAGTTGTGTTTTTTTTTTTTTAGTGGTGAAGGATTGAAGAAAGGAGGTAACAGTGCAGGGTTTTAAGTCGCTCTTAAGTCAAGAGTGAGAAAAAAAAAAGACAAAGCCGAGGGACCTTCTTTGTGACGCGTACAAAACAAAACAAAAAAAAACGTGTGACCTCCGCGATACGTTGCGGCCCTACAGTAAAGTGCACTTCATCCGCCTGCTCCCTGCTTCTTCGGCAGGGACGCTTCGAAAAACGAATAGAGTCGGATTCTCCACCCGCCCTCCTTCTGGGGCGAGGAAACCTGGAGTGAAGCTTTGTCGACCTCTTCCTGAAGCTCGAGGTGAACCGAGAGCCCCGATTCCGCTTTCCTCGAGGGTCAGGCCTTCGTGTGGTTTTTCATTCAGGAAAAAAAGAAAAAATACAAAGACGTGAGTCCGTGTGCAAAATATCCGGCAATCGTCGCCCCATCTTCCTGCGGGTCCCCGCTGAGAGCAGAGCCGCTCCTGGGAGCAGGAAGGAGGTGTTGTCGCTGCCGATGTGCCCGGGAACCTGGAGACGCCCTCCCAGCCTTCATTGCGCAGGTTCCTCTGGAGCTCAGAGCTCCAGCTCGGAAGCTACCAGTCTCTCTCTCTCTCTGGGCTACCTGATCCTCCCGTTCTTCTTCACCGGGCCCAGTTCAGACTTGGGGTCCGGGGACAGGGAGCTCCAGGACGTCCGGGAGCAGAGTTCCGCCGCGGGGCAGGAGGAGGCCGAGCCGGAGGCGGCGCAGACGCTGCTGGTCACCCAGAAGTCGGCCACGCTGCCGTCCGCCCACTTCTCCAGGGGCTGGCCCACCAGCTGGGAGCGGCGCTGGGCCTCCTGCATGGCGGGCTCCTGGGAGGGCAGCTGCAGCACAGAGCTCAGCTGCTGGTAGCTCTGCTCCAGGTAGAGGTTGCCCGGTGGGCCGGCGTGGAGCCAGCTGTCCACCTCTGGCGGCGGCAGAGAGAGAGAGATTGAAATGAAAGTCTTTGTTAGCGTGTTCAAGCACACAGTCACAGGTAGATCAGTTGAATTTAATCAACAGTTCCGAGACACGTTTAAAGTTTAATAATACACATTTTTTTTGCTGTAGAATTCAAGTTTTCTCTAAAATCTATTAGAAATACATAATTCTAATTAAAAAAATATTTATTATGACTTATTTATTTCTCAGATTGGAATGCTGATGAAGTTAAATATGGCTCTTATAAATGCATAAACACAAAATTTGTTTCCTCTGTTTGGGTGTTTTATTTTGTTACCACATCCAACTTCCTGTCCTACTTCATTTCCTCAACCAATCTTTGTCTATCTGGATAACAACCTCTGATGAGAGCATCACGACCAACATCTCAGAATCAGAATCAGGTTTATTATGGCCAAGTTTGCACAGAATAAAAACGAGGCATTTGACTTCCGATTTCCTGTCCTACTTCTTGTCCTCCACTCACACTAATCATGCGACTTTGCTGATCTTGATAATAATCTGTAATGGGATCATCATGACCAACATCTCAGAATCAGGATCAGAATCAGGTTTAATATTGGCAATTTTTCACAGAATTAAAACAAGGCAATTGACCTGGTTAAAAAAAAGGCCTGTCTTGTCAGGTAATAAACTAATAATAAGTCATAATAAGTGTGTAATCTCACCTTTCTGCAGCGGCTCCTTGTCCTTGACGGTCAGCGGCACGACGAGGAAGCGGACCTCGGCCACGCGTTGCCACTGCTTCAACACCCGCACCGTCCAGGCGCCGGGCCGCAGGGGGCGCTGCAACGGCGGCTTGTACTGCGTGTACTCGGCGTCCACGTCCACCGTGATCTCGTAGGACGCCGCCACCACCAGCGCCGGGTCGATCCACACGATGGTGGCTGTGAGGTTGGGCCCGCGGGCCCACTTCTGCACCGCCAGCGGCTCGCACAGCGGCCCGATGACGCCGCCGAAGTTGCGGAAGATCCTCTCCTTGGGGTCCCACTCGGTGCCGATCTGCCCGGAGACAAGCACGACAGACATCAGACAGGGGAAATTAATTGGATAGATTGATTAGGTACATAGATAGAAATGGTAGATAGACAGATAGATAGATGGACAAAAAGTACGCATTTATGAACTTGAGCAAGAAAATCTCCAGATCTCCAGGAGAAATTCGTATTTGCAGCAGCATGAAAAGGGAACTAGTGTAATAAAAGGCATGCAATGCTTAAACTATAGTAAAAAGAGAGAGAGAGAGGCAAAGTTTGATGTATATAAATATATAATACATATATATACATATACATAAGTATACACACACACACAAACACATATATACATATATATATATATATGTATATATATATATATATATATGTATATATATATATATATATATAAATATATATATATATACAAATATATACACATATATATATATATATGTATGTATGTATATATATATATACACATTGCAGTTGTGCATACTGACTGTGTCTCTTACTGTTGTGCAATGGGCAGTTTGTACACACTTTGAGAGATATTGTCATATAGATGCATGTGATAAAGTGTGTATGCGCAAAGCAGAAAAACCACCGCATTCACCCTTTTGTCCTTTATGTTTTAAGTGTAGAAAAAAAAAATTTCAAACTAATTACGCTCCGGTTTCTGCCAGGCCTGCCCAAACTTTTATCAGATCGGCGGGAGAATCTACGTCGGCAGCAGTTTTCTTCAAAGCGGCTTGAAACTGGGGGGCGGGGGGACGACCCTCTTATCGAGGACAACGCTCACCTCCAGATTCTTGAGCCTTTCAAACTCCTTCAGGTTGGTCTCGAGGACCAGCGTGGCCTGAGGCACCGCCCACACCTCCAGTGTCTCCCGGGCCCCCGAGCCGGTAGCCTGGACCTCTTGACGCACCAGGTAACCCTGGAAGTGGTCGTCGTAGAAGTACACGTGCACCAAGAGTGGGTGGCCGACTGGCTCGAACCTGCGGTGGACCAAGGACAACACAATTAATACATTTAATTCTACTTTATTTTGTTTTGTGTGTTATTACCAGTCTTGAAAAAGATTCATCACAATTGAATCTTCCTGGTTAAAAAAAGATCCAGTGGGTAAAATTTGGCTAATTTTTAACCTACTGCCCATAAATACATAATAAAGTGTAAACTCGCAGTTCAATAAAAGTAATTGGGTTTTCCTTCCCTTAGAATGGTTCTCATATATATATAATAATATACAAAGAGCGAGGGTCTTGCCCCTAGTTAGCTGCCTGACTGCACTAAATGCACTCTCAAGCAGGCTTCCTTAAAAATGTTACCCTCTGGACCTTTAAAAAAAAAAAAAGTCAGTCAGTCAGCAGGTAAGCAAGCAAGCAAGTAAATCAATAAATCAGCGCATACACAGCAAAAATAAATATTGCTTCAGTATAAAAGAACTCTTTGAGCCGTTCAGAATCCCGAAGGATGCCGGGCGTCTTGCGCTGACCTGCAGGCATCCGTGCTGCCCTGCGCGGAGGCCAGACTCTTGAGGCCCAGGCGGAAGAAGGACGAGTAGGCGGTGAGAGCCGCGTCGCTCAGCGAGGCCACGCCGTCCATCCGCTCGAAGAGGCTCTCCCAGTACGCCTTGACGGCCACGGTGCCCGGCGCGTACTGGCCGTACAGGTGCGTGTCCAGGATGTCGATGGCCTCCTGGTTGACCGAGGACTCAAACTTGCGGGCGAAGAACGTCGGCCGGGTCAGTTGCTGTGGATGTTAAGAGACGGAACATGGTGAAAAAAGTGAGCGAGGGCAGCGTAGCCTGTGTAATAAACATTGTTGTATAAGACCTGGATAGCAGACGACGAATATGGTAGGGTAACAAATTTTTGCTACTGGCCACTCGAGGTACTGCAGCCAAAAATCCAACAAGGCCCAAAAAGCATTTTTCCCGTAGACCGTGATAAAAAGAAATTAATGCCTGTAAAACCGCTGACAGGCCTCCGACCTGAACCATGAATCATGACAAATCTTTCTATTGTATATTTTCAAATAATGGACCTTTAATTTTTCCAAAAATGTTTTTCCAAAGGCCAGAAAATACCCCGAAAAAGTTTATTAGGTCTCATCCTGTGTCTTGGCTGGTTCTGATTGGCTGTTATGTTCTGATGCTTTATGGGCTGCATGATGCAGAAGTAACCCAGGAGCTAAAAACTTTTTCTGTGCATGCGCTAGCCGGGCAACTTCATTGAAATGATCGGGCCGTCCCAGTGGATTATGTAGGCTCTAAGGACCTTCTAGGACTTCTTCTGCTCTGTGGTGGCTCACCTGGATCCGGATGAGATCCTGCGGTTTGAAGTCGTTAGGGGAGCAGCCGCACCAGTCCACAATGTGCTTGTACTGGCACTTGCAGCCCAACTTGCGGTTCCAGTTGGTGACGCGCAGGTTGTTGTCCACCAGCGTGTCGCACATGTGGCTGTTGCCGAGCACCGTGTGGAAAAACGACTGGAGGAAGAGGAGGGAGAGAAAGCACAGCAATGTATCTGGGACTCTACACAGCTAATGAGCTAGCAGCTGGGCGGAGGGGCAGGCTCACCTCGGCGGGGAGCAGGGCGTACGAGTAGAACTGCTTCAGCCCCGACACCAGCTCGTCCCGGGAGGTGATGACGTACTCCACGAAGCGGCGGGTGAGCGCGAACCAATCAGAGCCGCCCGACACCTCCAGGCCCTCCGGGATGCTGCGCTCGCCGAGGCGCCACATGTGGTTGTCGCACTCGTGGAAGAGGCGGTCCAGGCCCTGCTTCTTGATGAACCTTCGCGCGATGACACGGAGAGGGCAGGTTTAAAAAAAAAAAAAAAAAGGAGGAGTGGAGGACGCAGGCAGCTCTCATACAGAAGCTCGTGGCTCAGTATAACGGAATTGCGTTAAGTTTCACGTTTTTACGGGACGATTTTCACGTTTTTACGAGATAATTTTCATGTTTTTTCATGATGACATAATTTTCATGTTTTTATGTGGTCATTTTCACGTCATTTCATGATAATAATGACTGAATGAAACGAGGCAATCAAAGGCACTGAACGAGGCCGTCTTTCCATGCGTCTGTAACTGGACAGGTGCGTGTCCCATTGAGCCCCAGCTACTTCAGTCACTGTGAAGATTTCTTCAAATTCGTGTACAACTCTACGCATTTAAAGAATTCACCTCAAAGTACCGGCAGAAGTTCAGGATCTCGCCATGTCTCAAACCAAGCTGAAAGTGCAGTTTAAGCGAATTGTGCAAACCAGCCACAGTGACTTGCTTTCAATCCATTATCAGGAAATAACATGAAAATGTAGAAATGTGAAAATTATCACATAAAAATGTGAAACTCTCACAAAATAACAGAGAACAAAAGGTGAAAATTACCATGTAGTTACGTGATACTGACCCCCCCACCCCCTTTGGCGAGGCAGCAATACGCTTCCACACTTTTAAAAACACAAACCAAAACTTAAGTTAATTAATAACGCTGAGAGGGTTTAGCATGTTTTATTAATCAGCTGCTGCTGCTGCTGCTGCTGCTGACTCGCTGGAATATCTTAGGCGCTGTGGTTTGTGTGCATGTGCGATTTATCATGGCCACAAAAACACAAAGCATCAAATCGAAGAATCTTAAGCAGCCTTTCAGCAGGAATGAAAGACTCTAAAGAGCAAACGTTCCAAAAGTCTAATTCGAAACGTCCCATCGTTGGCCGTGCTCACCGGGTGTTTTCTCTGCCGTGGGACTTGAGGAAGTTCTTGTCACGCTGCTGCGACAGGAAGGACACCAGTTCGTCGTTGGTCCTGGGAGACAGAGGAAATTGAAAAAAAAAAAAATTATTATTATTGGGGTCAGCGAAGAAAATCACAGCCGGAAGTTTTAATAACGCAGCGGCCGACGCAGTTCGATGCACAGCGTTCATTGACAGACACACTGAGTTGCGATGACTTTGCAAGACAAACTGACAATTTGAGGTTGCAAAACTGACTTTTACATTGTAATAAAAAAAAAAAAGTCCAAACATCACAGTTTAAGAAACTATAAACAGGGACCCTCATGGATCTGTTGCTTTGTCACTTTGCTGAACTTGCAAATGTTTTTTCTCTGTTCTCTGAGTTCAAATTATGGCGATGCTGAATTACAAAAAGACACTTCTTCCAACTCCTTTTTGAATATGGAAAATGTTGCAGTTCATTGTAAACAATCAGTCAAAGTTAATGAATGAATGCAAAAATAACAGGCAGCAAAAATAAAGCGACGTGGGTACGAGAGGGAAGAAAAACAAGCAAAACTTTTCTCCGCCGACCTCGTGGGGAAATCCGTGGCGCTGAGGTTGATGAAGAAATCCCACTTCCAGTCCAGCATGGAGAGCAGGTCCTGCATGCTCCGCAGGTAGGCCTTGAGCAGGCTGGCGCCGCCCCAGATGGTCACCATCCTCCAGGGCGTGGCTCGTATGTTGGGGTACTGCTGGGCGATCTGCAGGACCTCCCGGTGCAGGTAGGCGGAGCGCTGTCGACATGGACGGAGAGGTCAGGCGACTTCACCGGGTGTGACGCGTGGGTCGCGGCGGTGACAGGAAGTTCCAAAATAAAATAAAAGGAGGCATTTTTCTGAATTTGCTTTGAAGCCAATTTGTCTTTTCAAAAAAAAAAAAAAAAAAAAAAACTGAGACGAACTGAGCTTAAGGGATCTGGAGCAAAGTATGGAAAGGGAAAAAAAAAGTCTGCCAGGGATTAAATCACAGGAGGGAATAAAGGATGAAAGGGAAGCCAAGGAGCCAGGAAGCTGTCAAGCTTCATGGGAGGAGGGGAGCAGAAAAAGTGAAGGTGGTGACAGACGACGCTGCCAGTGTTGTAACTGAATCATTCAGGAATCTAACAACGTCTTCCTTAAATACACAGTTGATGCAAAAAAATTTTAAAAAAACTGTAGAAAAACATTCCGGGTGTGAGACTCTGGTTGCTGCGGCTGGAATTGGGAATTTCTCACCGTTTGTTTGTTCTCGCATCCCGTGGCCCAAATTTCCTGCAGAAGTTTATTTATAGATGTGTGCGGCGTTCTGGTTGAGTGAGTTGGGCGACCTCACAAACAAAAGGCCAGCGGGGGTGAGTCACCCCGCCCCTGGGTGAGGACGGGTGAGGAGAAGAGAAGAGAAGAGAAGAGAAGAGAAGAGAAGAGAAGCAGCAGGACGGTGGCGTGGCCGGGTTTGTTCCGACCTGTCCCGCTTCACCGGAGTCTCCGCGTGAGAGACGGATGAGCTCTGGCAGAGCGGCTGGGACGCAGCTGACTCCTGATTGGCCGAGGCCGCCGGCGCCGGTGCCGGTGCCGGGGGTGACAGGGTTCGAAGGACTGGCAGCGGCTCATAACGAGCTCCGCGCAGGTGAAGCTCCTGCATCTGCAGCCGCACCTGAGGTCTTCACCTACTCGGCTGGCGGGCTGGCTGGCTGGCTGGCTGGCTGGCTGACTTGGCCGCATTTGTCTTCAGCCTTTGACAGCAGGCTCGCCGCCCGCTAAATCCACGTCCTAAGAATAACCGCGCCGCCACTCCATCCGGGCTAATCCCGTTAAACACGCTGCGACGCCGTCGCCCGCGGGCCAGATACGCCTTTAAGCCGAGCGTCGACGAGGTTCCACTCACCTTGTCCACGTGGATGTAGTAGTAGTGGTCGCGGTGGTAAATGGCCTTGATGAGGCGCTTGAGCTGGCGCACGGCGCGGCCGTGGACCATCAGCACGAAGGCCACCCGCACCGGGTTCTCCACGCCGGACAGGCTGTTGTCCAGCTCGCCGGCAGACTGGACCTGGTTGGCCACTCCTGGGGAACAATGGCATTGAGGACACACGTTAGAGGTGTTCTTTGTGTATTTTAGTCTTAGTCCAACTTAGTACAACTGTATTGAGTGCTCCAGCGACAGACAAATTGAATGGACAGGGAGGCATTCTGGTCTGATGTGATGCAAAATTCACTTGTTTTCTCACAGTAGCGTATCTCTAGGTGAAGCTTCTTCTGTTGGTGCCAAAGTTTTTTTTCCCAAATTTTCTGTGCAATTCTGAAAAATCTTCCCTTTGTGATGTCACCAATGGCCACTCATCTGGGAGATAGGTGTCAAGTAAAGCGATTCTGTCCCCTTCCAGATGTGTGCGGCAAAGCATCAGTGCTAGCACGATGCTAAAGCTAAACATGACTGCCAGAGGCTTTAAAACAGGGGCCGAATATTCATTTTTTCTGGACGTCTATAAGGTTTAACTGACTTGAGGCTCATTGTGCCTTCATAAGGTATAAATTGTTATGAGCGTTTTTCTTTTATAACAGACACGTGACTATTTTGAGACATCGTTTTCGTTTCAATTATTTTTCCTTCAATTAAGTAAAAGCAACGAGGCTGCTGATTGAAAAATGAAGAACAACAAATGGATGGAAGGCGGCACCATTGCTGTCAAACATGCGGTGACACGCTTGCCTGAGTTATTCTAATTCTAATAAATAAATGTCTCATTCTCCAATTTTTGAAGCAGTCGCAAACTCTTTTCAAAATGCACATTTAAGATGGAAAAAGGTCCCCTGACAGGCAGAAGGGCGTCCCCTCGGAGCCGAGAGAGCTGATCTCACCGAGCTGCGGGCAGAACTGGGGGAGGTTGTCTGGCATCAGCTTCCCGGCCTGGTGCTGGCACACGATGTTGCCGATCTCCTGGCGGCACTGCTGCGAGGCGGCGCGGTGGAGCGCCGACAGCGCGTCCTTCCCCACGATGTCGCACTTGGGCACGAAGTCGCTGCTGGGCACTTGGTGCGCCACGTCCACGCTGCCCGGCTCTCCCAGCAGGACACCGGCGGCGCCCGCGGCGGCGGCGGCGGGATGCAGCTTGGCGGCACCCCCGGCGCTGTAGTTGCGGCTGCTGGACGGGTCGGCCGGGGCGCCGTCGCCCAGCAGCGTCATGCCTTGCTCCTGGGAGCTCCTCGGCCTGGCACCGGGCTTCTCTCCTTGCCGGCCGGCCCACCGCCTCGGCCCCGCGGCCACGCCGGCACCCCCGCCCCCGGTCCTCTCTGACCTGCCGCTCCATCTGCCCCTGTTCCTCCCCGACAGGGACTTCTGCCGCTCCCAGACGGCGGCGTCTCTCTTGCCGTCTAGGCCGTTGTGGTCAGGCAACTTGGAGCGTCGTATCTTCCTCTGTGTGTGTGTGTTGAGGGAGTGGGGTTGGGACGGGGGGGGAGAGAGAGAGAGAGAAAGAGGAATAAAAATGTATCCAGTGAACATTTTGTAGAGTGGTGTTTCTCAACTGGTGGGTCGCAACCCAAAAGTGGGTCGCAGAGCTGTTTTGATTGGGCTCCCTTTTTTGGAGGGGAATTTAAAATTTAAAATATAATATAATATATATATTTATATATATTAGGGATGCTAATTGTCGATTCATTCATTAATCGTTCGTTGATTGACCTTATCAATCGATTAACGATTCATTTATAAGCGCCGATTTTTCCTGAGGACCTAAATTTCACAATGAAAAATGTGTAAAGAACATCCTTCAACCTCCCTCAACATTTATCCTCTGACTTTAAGTTGACTTTTAATGGGTCACATTTCAACTTTTCCAAAGTTGTTTAAAAGTTACTTGTTCTAAGGGTTCTAATGGCCATCATGGTATCTACAGGGGAGTTGTCTTTCTTGCCAGTACACTGTTATAATGATATCAAACACCTGTCCGACTAATTTAATTTAATCGATTACATTCTTAATCGAAAATGAATCGATTAATTGTTAAATTGTTAATTCCAGATGTCATAGAGTGAAGGCAGGGTGACAATTTGCCAGTTCATCGCAGGGCCACATAGAGACAAACCACCAGCCACACTCACACACACATACACCTACGGACAATTTAGAGTTTCCAATTCACCCCACATGCATGTTTTTGGACTGTGGGAGGAAGCTGGAGAACCCGGGGAGGACCCGGAGAGAACCCACGCAGACACAGGGAGAACACACGTTCCCAAGGTCCACAATTCAATTCAATAATTTCAATAATTTCTTTACTCAACATGACAGAAAGTGGGCAAGCGTTTTCGTTTTTGAGGAAAAGATTTTGTTGTGGAATAAATTTGGGTCGCGACTTCGTGATAAGGGAAAAAACGTGGGTCCTGAGACTCCACCAGTTGGTGCTCCGCAATCTGAAAGAGATATGGGAACCAAAAACCAAGGCAACAGCTGAGAGAAGCCCAGAGGGAACCATGCCTTGTTGTTTGTGTGGTTCCTATTTTTTTTGTTTTGTTTTATTCTCCCCGTTTCTCTGATGTGTGCTATTTTTAGCGACGACTGCATCCTGTTGTGGAGCTAATCTGCAAAAAAACCCAAAAAACAAAACACACAGCCGTGGACAGGCCACACAATCAAAGAAACGCACAGGATGCAGCGAGGAAGTGTGCGAAGCCGTTACTCAGAGGATCCGTGGGGTCAGACTCACACTGCACACATTAAGGGGAGATTTATTACGCAAAACGCTCTCATCGGGGTCATCCTGGGACGCGCTCTGGGCCAGCTTTGAATTATTAGTGTCTCTTATGAATAAATCCCCCCCCCCATCAAAGCCTTCTCTTCCTTTTTTTTTTTTTTTACCCATGACTCCATGATGTGCGCTGGACTTCGACATCTCCAAAATCATCCCCGGGCTCTCCAGAGACTCCCATAAATGTCAAGCCATGATCCTCTTACAAGCGCGTCTGCTTTGAAGCCCTGAAACTCTTTAAGTTTTCCGCAGTATTGTCAGTGTTCTACTGTTCCAGCGATGAGGGAGGCAGGGAGGGAGGGTGGGGTGGGAGGGGAGCGAGTCTCACGTCAAAGCGGCAAAATCGCTTGTCATAAAAACATGGTTCCAGAGGGGGGAACCCAGGAATGAAAGTGCAGCAGAGTTCCATGCTTTGTATTATTCTAAATTGGAACCATAGTTAGTGAGTGGGGTTTTAAGGATGAATACACTGTATTTATGAAGATCTTTGATACAACAGTTGAAATTCTACTTATTCCCAATTATTGTATTGAAATATCTGCAAGAGACTCTGTGTGTGTTTCAAAAAGTTTCAGAGGCACACAAAAAAAACTGAATTTATTTTGTTGTTTAATGTTAATGAGGCAAAATGAGACAAATTACGTCTTGTGGTTCTTGTACTCTGTGTTGCAAGGGACTTTGTTTTTTATTTTTACTTTTAATGTTTACGTAACAGGGGCGATAAACACAGCATTGCCGCGAGAAAGGGAACATGTGATGCATATAAGATGTCCAGCTTGGGCTAATTTGCAGCCTTTGTCTTGCTAGAACACCCAGTTGGCAGCTGGACGGAGCAGTGCGCGTGCGTGCAGCATGTGGGTAAACGTAATAATAATGCAACACCTTACATCACTAATGCATGAGGTGTCCAAAAACGTTTTCTCCACCACTGAATACATGTTTGTCGTGCACAGGCACTGAGGGAACCGTTCCCGCTAGGCCGCTAACTAACCCCTGCCAGCTAAAAGCAGGTTAGGAAAACACACATGCATTTTTAAATCTCCAAACCAAACTACACAACAGCCGTGGCAGATTATTGGATCGCGCAAAAGAGGCACTCGGACAGGAGGGGCCTCTGTCGGAGGACATGGCAGAACACCGCGGAGGGAAGAGGAGAAGGTTCTGGGAGGGCTTCGGTTCGGGGCGGGACACGTCGGATTGTGCGCTGCCAATAATCCAGCTGCCACTCAGCAAAGCAACTGCCGACTGCCAACCACCAGCGCTCTGCAGCCGGTACAGTGGAAGGCTTTGTGAAGCTCAGTTCTTTTTTTTCTTTTTTTTTTTTTTTTATTAAAGGTACCTGTCAGCTCTCAGGGGAAAAAAAACAACTCTTCTCCTACATCAGCGATTCCCTGCAAAGATTAACAGGAGAAAGCAAAACTCCCAGGCGTGATGAACAGTTTGGTGATATGCCGTTGCCTAACAAAGGGGGCGCTAGTTTAGATAGCTTAAAAGTGAGTAGGTGGGTAAACTGAGTGTTAAATAAGCCCTGGATAAGTGGCTGAAACACAGTGAGACATCTAGTCGAACGACAGGTACTTAGGGATGTTAACAATTAATCAATCAATTGTTGATTAAGAATTGAATCGATTAAATTCCATTAGTCACAATTAATTGAACAATTCTTTACACAGGTAGTTAATATCATTCTAACAGTGTAGTGGCAGGGAAGAGCAATTCACCTGTAGATACAGGGATGGTCATAATATACCTGGAACAAGTTACTTTTAAACAACTTTATTTTGGAAAAAAAAAAAGTCAGAGAATATATGTTTAGGGTGTTTTTACTGTTCTCTCATGTAAAAATGGGTCACATTGGAGCCTCAACATTATATAAGGGTTAAATAATGTCTTCTTTACACATTTTTCATTGGGAAATTTAGGTCCTCAGAAAGAAATGCCGCTCTCCAATCAATTGTTAATCGATCGATAAGGTCAATCAGCTAACGATTAATGAGTTAATCAATAATTTGCATCTCTAAAGGGCACTTTCTGTTTCCTCGGGGAGGATTTGAGGGATGAAAAGAAGTAAAACCAGAGAGAGAGAGAGCGAGAGAGAGAGAGTTAGAGAGAGAGAGAAATCTGCTGGAGAGCTTCTTGGAATGTCTAATGTGAGAGCACGGCTAAAACTTACTGTGAAAATATTTGTTGAATTTCGATTTTTTTTTTTGGCTTCTAAAGTTTTAGAAACCAGCTAAAATTAACTTCATAGGGTCTCATTTGTCCAATTTTCAGATCTTCCAACTTTCATCCCAGACTCCACCTTGCGCAATTAAAATTTACTCGTAATTACTTTTTTTGAATATATATATATAAAAAAAAAAAAAGGACCAAAAGCTCATTGATGAGTCCTTTCAGCTAACATTAGCAAAGACCCTTAATTACTTTTCCGCTTCAAAAGCAACCCTTCCGACAAAGCAGACAAGCGTGCAGCCGGGGCTAACGTTTCAATTTCCCTTATCACTGCTTTTCACAGCTTTTAATTAGCGCCGTCCCCACGCCAAAAACGTATTGATTCAAAGGCGAGCGGCGCGGCATCTTGAGGTTTCCAATTAAAAGCCGAGCGCAGCCGTATCAGCGCCGCCATCTGCTGAAGTGGAAAAGCGGCACGCGTTGGAGGGGAGGGGACGGGACGGGCTGGCAGAGGGCGACGCCGGGACGACAGTCTTCCTCCAGTGACTTTACAACGTCCCCCCCTCCACGCAGACACCTCAGCATTTTGAACGGGAGGAGATATTAACAAGGCAGGAAATGACTTTGTGAGGTGGAATCTGCTTCTCCATCGGTGACTTTTTGCTGTGAATTTTAAAGGGCGAAGCTGCCACGTTCATCAGTGAGACTGAGTATTTTTTTTTCTGACTTAGGATGTCCTTTAAAAAAAATAATGAGATCCGTGAGGAAACAATCAGGCCGCGCAATTTGCGTACGGCATCTATCGCTGTGCTCAAGTGAGGAGCTTTCCTCACATTCCTTTAAAATGTACGTGTAGCAAGTTGAAGCCTGACTCGGCTGCAGCAAATGGTAGCGGAACGCCTGCAGGTCTACATTCACAAGCCACTTATGTCAAATTAAGCATTAATACTGCAATGTAAGCACCCCAAAAAAAAAAAGTCACTGACAATAGCAAGCTCCTTCTTTTTTTCCCCCCTCCCTTCCTGTCATCGTGTACTGAAGAACACCACCTGACGTCCTCCCCGCCGCCGCTCCTTTTACAGATACAAGCAAGTGATCCAGACGTGCCGGGACAGTTATACAGTCCGACAGATTGGCAGCTTGCATTCCTCGTGCATTCAGTGCTCGCAGTCTTGTGCAGGTCACATCTGTTAAGCAGCCCCCCCCCCCCCCCCCCCCCCTTCTATCCCCAGCCTCCCTCTGAGCTTCATGCAGTGGGAGAGCGGAGAGCGCCTCCAGGCAGAGGGGCTCCAGGTGTTTGGGTTCAGCTTCCCACTGTCCGAGCCTTGCGTGACTTTTCTTTTCTGGGGGGAATGTTTCCCCTCTCCGGATGTTTGGTGGATAGGATTCAGAGTTAAGTGAAGGTCAGGGTGGTGTAGCTGGGATAAAGGTCCCCCCTTCGTTTATCTCTTGCTAAAAATACAAATTCAAGTGAGACAGAGGCACAACACTGAAGGATGGATAAACAACAGGAGGGCGGACAAACTACCACCAAACAGTCCGAGAAAGAAGTATTGTAGCCCTTTCCTCAAAAGTTGCATCAGGCCAACTTCTGCCAACTAGATGAGCACCACCACTTAGTCAATTTCCTGTCTCGTTTTTTTTTTTTTTTTTAACTGACTAACTTCATAGTTCAAGGGTTGCTGTTACTTTATAACCAAGTTAGCGCCGTTGACAAACGGGGACGCCAATAGCAACAAGGGTGAATAAGTAGCCCTACAGCACCAGTATACCAGCCGTAACCACAGTCGAGCCGGGACGGGAGCGACCAGTTTGTGTACTACGATGTTTCGCTGTACGGCTAACTCGGCTAACGTCAGCTAACGCATCATAATCACAACACACGGCGAGCTGAGCTGAGCTGAGCTCAGCGCAGCGCAGCTCAGCGCTAGCAGCGGCGGCTAGCTCCTCAATTAAAGCCAACCCAAAGCACAGTCGGCGAGGAGCGACGAGCAGGGGGGAAAGCGTGTCTCACCTCTCCCTCGCCCTCCTCCAGACTTCTGAGACTCCATACCACCAGTCCCTGCACGAGGAGAATGGTCAGCGCGGCGGCAATGGCTAGTTTGTAACGGCGGAGGAGCTTCTGCGCCCGAGCGCTGGCCACCATTTTTCCGACTCCCGCAGACGCGGAGGGGAGGAGGCGGAGAAGGGGGGAGGAGGAGGAGGAAGAGGAGGAAGAGGAGCAAGGGAGGAAAAGGAAGAGGGACTTTTTGTGGTCTTGCATTGTGGCAAGTTGAACTGTGACGAAGTGTCCTACATTTTTACGAGTTTTATGTTTTTTTTTTTCATTTACATATACATATACATATTTACATAACTAGTTTATACACTACCAGTCAAAAGTATGAATTTAATGTCTTTTCTTTCATTTTTATGACTATTGACCTTGCAGTTTCTCTTTGGACGCATCAAAACTAGGTATGTACACACATGGAATTATGTAGGAAACAGTAAAAGTGTAAAATAACTCAAACACATTCAAACTAGCCACCTTTCATAAAAAGCATATTTAGAGTTATTTGCCGTGTTTATCTTTGCTGTATAATTACACATATCTTGCTTATATATTTGATGTCTCCAGTATCTATGCATGAGAAAGAAAATGCATGAGGTGTGTCAGATATACAGCTTGAAACGATACTTGTACAGTGCAGTATAGCCAAAAAGTAAAAGATAAGCAAGATATTACAATGGCAACAAGGTAGTTATAGAAGATCAGATTTGTTACAGAAAGATGCGTTTATATAGTTTTGATAAGTAGCAATACACTTCTATAGAAAACCCCCAAAATCACCGCAATATACTTTCTTTACTGGATAGAGATTGTGTCAGATTTCTTTCTTCTTCTTCTTTTTTTTTTTACATAAACAAGCCTTAAACAGTCAAGTTCTTGTAAAAATAAATAATATAAAGAAATTAACTTGCAGGTATTTGATAAAGGGGCATGTCAGGTTATCAGAGGATTTGGAATAAGCCAGGAATCAAACCCCTAAACTTAAAAGCGGACTTAATTTCCATGTCATGTTTTCTTTATGAGAAACTTGTTACAATAAGAGAAGAAGAGAATTCCATAGCCATGTGCGTATCAGCATTTCAACTCCACTTGAAGTGCATGGTCTTGCTGTTTAAAAATAGTTTTAACGTGACAATTCTACTGTATCTCTCTGTTCTTTGTCCAACGCACGCTCGCTCAGTGAGTGTCCCTTAGAAATGAAACCACGAGGAATGAAGAACATGCTTTAATGATAACAATGTTGATGGACGACAAACATTTCAATGACTTCCTCTTCGTTGTTTAAAGGATACTGGAATCCAAAGACCCCAGTTACGGTCATAACTGCGTCTTAACAAGGAAACAGACCCTCTTTTTATGTAGTAGTACGTGACTGCAGAGCACATGACTGCAAAACATAAAGGCTGTGTGGACCCAACACTAGAAACACTTGTGTCCACGCACTTGTTGCGGACAAAGAGGTTTTGGTGCACCAATATTGGGGACTTGAGGAGAAAATGACAAGAAATTCAATTTTGAAAAATGTTCTGTCAAAGTGGATTACTTCCTTGCTTGGAACAAAAGTTGTTCTACTGACCTTTTATAAAAAACACATTTTGCAGCCAGACATAAAAACCAATTGAACATTTAAGACTCAGCTCTAACAAACACTTGCTGGAGGAAACAAGAGATGTTTAGAATTAATTATACAATTTCTTTCAGAGGCTAAGCCTCTAGCTGATGCAAATACAAATAAACACCTTGCATCCGAATGTTTTCGGAGCATCTTTTGAGAAAACCAAACGCTCTTTGTTCATAACTTAAGACGCAGCGCTTTGAAGGCGCATAAATAAGCCACATAGGCTTAAAAATCCTTTCAAGTTCTTGTGTAAGACCAGCAACCATGTTTCTGAAGTCTTTTCGCACTTTGTAATTAGAGTCTTCTCATGCTGCCTCCATCAGACAGCCCTTAAACTTGTTTACCGAAGAAAATTCAAAATGTTTTCCTTGCGCACGTCTCCCATGATGGCAGCCCTCCCAAACTCCAACGCAGGATCCTCGTGATGCGCCGCGGTGGGTCTGCCGATTTGAATGAAAAAAAAACACAAGACCATGTCACACATGCAGGCCATATATTCTGGAGCACCTTCCATGAATACTAATAGTACATTTACACACCCTGGCAGACGGGACCTCCCCACAGTCTCCTAGGTGACCGGACTCCAGCTCAGGCATCCAGCCTCTGAACACACTAGTCTGGATGGGAGAGAAATGCACATACCATTGGGCTCGCGAGCCCTGCGGGTAACATTTAGATTTAGGTATTTAAAAAAAAAAAAAAAAAGATTCATTAGTAATATTTTTAATCTCAAGTGGTCAGTTTGAATGAGTTGTAATTACATCTCTTTGCGAGCGTGGTTCTGTGTTGCCGACTGGCCTGGAGTAATAAGTTAATAATGTCAGTCTGGGTGTCAGCTCATAAATCACTCCACTGACTCCCTGCGCGGAGGCAGAGCGACGTCACGCGGCCGGACATAGAGCGCGCCCGTGCGCCTCTTTACGCACTCGTCATAAACGCCGAGGCGTGTTTCGCGAGAGGAGAGCCTGACCCCCACCGACTCGGCTCGGCTCGGCTCGGCAGGGCTCGCCTGAGCGCATGTGGACCGTATTCGCGTCTGAACCTACGCGCGAACGATGAGCGAGGAGACGGACTCCGCCTCCGGTGTTTATTTAATCCTCTGACGCGCCAAAGATGGGAAACTTGGACGCGAGTCTGACGAGTTCTGCGAGACTTTCGGAGGCGCCGACCGCAGTTTACGCCGCGGAGATGTCCACAACTGCGAGTCCGACCATTCCGTCCTTGCATATGACGTCGGATCAACTCAAGGTGCTCGCGGCGTCCTGTAAGTAGCGCTTCAGATCTCTAATATCCTCATCTGGCTTGAAAAAAGCTTTATTAACCCACATCAGAGTGTTTGTGGACTGTTTGTGTGAGTTATGTTTGTGGACTGTTACTGAATTCCACTTGTGGATGGAGCCCATAGCATCTTATTATGAACTCAGAGCTGAGAAAAAAGAAGGTATAACAGCCGTTTCAAGCCTTTACTGTTTGATAGGGATGATAGAACAAGTGAAGCAGGTTGCACTTTGAAGTTTTTTCAATGTTTTTTTTTTTAACACAAGAGGACAACTGTCTGTCAAAAGTGTCCGCCTTCACATATTTAATTTTTGCGAACGTGAAACTTGGGCAGATTTAAACCTTCCAGGCTGCTGTGCAGTAGTAAAAGTTTCTGTGACACTCGGATTAACATTCCCTCCTCTGTCCCCCGCCTGCAGTTTCCTCCCTGGCGTTCTTTGGGGTGGTGGTGGTTCTGCTGTCGATTATTTACCGCAAGGATCCTCAGTGCTGCACATTCCGCCCCTGCCGGGGGAGAAACGCAGACACGGTGAGTTCCTCAAGAGTGGCTTCCATTCCAAAGTTTTCTGAGATGTTGTCGTGGGAGGAGGGAGAGGGCCTTCTATCTCGGCGTGGGCCCCCGTGTGAAGCAACATTAGCAAAGTGTCAGAAACGATTTGCACGGCTGCGAGCAACAGGACGAGAATAAAAGTTGATAGGATCGTTTTGTCATTTGCCGCCGTTAAATTGGTGGAAGATACCCCAAAATAACTTGAGGACACTGGGCAGAATTGGCACGCACGGCGTCCCACTCAAGTCCCACTGAAGTTGCTAAAAATCAGATTTCTACACCGGCACACTTGGTCTTTGGCATCCGAGGCTCCATGGAGGAATCATTCGTCTGCGGCGGCCTGAATGTGTGCGAGTCTCGAGGTGACAGGAGGAGGACGAGGGGGCGGAGAGGAAACGCAAACACGCCGCCGGGGCGACTTTTTTCAGTGGTTGCCAAGGTGCTCCGCTTCCTGCCCCTGACTTGTTTCGCACCTCCATTACTCCCAGGGGTGAGGTTGGAGCCTTATCTCTGGATTGCAGGGCCACGACTCGTGCCTTCCTCCCCTCCGCTCGGCTGTGCTTCTTCTTCCCTTCTCTTCTTCTACTTGAATGTTCTTCTTCTTCTTCTTGAATCTTCTTCTTGTATCTTCTTCTTCTTGAATCTTCTTCTTCTTTAATCTTCTTCTTGGATCTTCATCTCCTTCGTCTTCAGGGAGAAGCTCCACTTTTTTTTTTCAAGTAAAAGAATCTGAGTGTTTGCCCGGGACCCACTGGTCCACCGTGACCTGCAGCTGGATCCAGACGCGGCGTGCCTTGATAAGGCAACACGGGCCGCACTGTTTGGCCAGCGGCCGACCAAAGTTTGCAGAGTATTCCGCTATCAGAACGTTCTCGTGTGCCAATGGCATTCCTTTTGCGAAACAAAGCGCGGCGAACACAAAAAGAGGATGAAAATGCGGCGTTTCTGTGCAAAGTAGACACAAGGTGAAGTCATCGCACGGGGTGAAACACTAAACCCTCTCATCAAGTCCTCTCCCCGTCCCCCCTCCCTCCCCCCCACCTCTGGAGGACATCTCATGTCTTCGACTTCATAGTCGCATACCTTCGCCTGCTTCATTTTGCAGGGTGAATAGTGGGCCGACCCCGCTCTGGCTGTCGGGGACCCCGAGGTGGGGGGGACAATGGGTCTCCTTTGGGTTTGGCACTGGTGAAAAAAGGCACACTGCCGCTGGGTTCCTCCCCCGACTTCAGCACTGATTTTACACGGTTGTGCTTTTTCACACTGGCTGAATCAATGGCGAGGAGACAAAAGGACAAGTCCACCCCCCCCCTCCCTTTTTTTCGCCCCCTTTTCCTCAGGACTTTTTTTTTTTTCCGAGGGTCTTTAAAAGTACAAAACAGTGCGAGGGAACGTGACCTTTGACAGCACCTTTTTCGAGGGCGGGGGGGAGGTTGTACCGCCGTTTCTGAAATGATGTCGGGGCGATGGGCAAAGGTCGGCCGAGCGCGTCACTCCCAGAGTTGCGTCACGTCGACGGCAGCCTGGGAAAATGATAAATCTGACGTCTGCCCATTGGCTGTGGAGCTTTTGCTGCCTTGTTCTTAGCTGAGCGTATCTTCGGCAAATCGCAGCAGATTTAAAAAAAAAAAAAAAAAAAAAGAAGTCTTATCTCCTCGCTGGATCCGATCTAATCCCCAGTCAGCGACAAATTGACTTTGTTGTAGCGCCGCCCCCCCCCCCCCCCCGACACCTCAAGTGACATACAAGGCCATATAATGTGCGCTGGAGAGCGCTCGTTAAGCCGTACCTGCGGTGCTCACCGGAGGACGAGCGAGAGAAAGACCACACGGTGTGGTTTGTTGCCAGGGGACCCTGAAGACGCAGTAAGACACCATATTGTCCTGCGCACAAAGGCGACTCATTTAGACCCGGGGCAATTACCTTGTTTTGCTGGCAGCTACACCCCCACCCACTCCTTTTTTCCCCCCTCCAGGATTCCTGCTTCTCCTACAGTGGGACGGTGACAGGGCTTGTTTCAGAGGGGGCCGGCAAAATGAGGGGGGCTGTTTGCTTTTTTTATTGATGAGATAATTTACGGCGCCGCTTGAGCCCACAGTGATCAAACAAGGCATGAGGAATCGGCCAATTAGGCCTGTTAGTTAGCGGATTTCCGACTTTTAATTGCGAGCGAAGCGGCCGCCGCGTTGGGTCGCGTGGTTGAAAATGTCGCCGCCCCCCCCCAACCCCGCCCCTCTCCGATAAACTCAGAGCATTTCAATAACAAGTGCGCCCCCGCTGCTTGAGACACATTTGTGAGGGTCCCGCCTGCGCTTGTTTTACAGGGTGCTCCTACTCAGTACTACAGCAGCAGGCAGACGCTGGTGGGGTCCCCCTGTCTGGAGCAGACTCACGCCTCGGACGACGACACCCAGGTGAGGAAACACGTCCGTGGCAACACCTCCAATCAACAATCACTTCTCCTGCCCGGTGAAAGGGCCATTGCGTAACATTTCTAAGGCATTTGTCGACTTACAACCCAATAAAATGTCAGTGAATGTGTTTTTTTTCAGTTGGATTAAATCATCCATCCATCCTATGCACCTGGTAAAGAGCTCACAAAAAAAGCTTTCGCATTAGGCAAAATTTCTGTCATCACTCTGTAAATAGAAAAGTTACATTTTTCCCAAAATTGACTCATCAATACTGTAGCCTGTCAGCGAACACCCCCAGAAGTGAGAAAACACGAGTTGTGTCTCACCGCAATGTGCATCTTTTTCATGTGAAAATGCCATCCAGCCAACTGCAGCATTCATGCTAATCACATTAGCACCGGCTAGGTACTCACTTCCTCTAGCTCCTTTCGTCTGTCACTTTTAACGGCAGGTTGCAGCAGTCGTTTCCTGCCCTGCCTACTTCCGAACTGAAACACAACTCTGACACTAGCTGCGTTTCCATTTCGGCTTTTCGCAAAATAAAAGCAATATTTTCTCAAATTTCGACAAAGTACAACTGCGATTTGCAGGTGTTTCCATTGAATGGTGTGAAACGCATAAGCCGCAATTCTAGCCATAGCAAATGTAATTCTAAGAATTACTTTTGCTTTGGTTTGTTTACGTTGGTTTGTTTACTGCCAAGAATGTTTGTAATATTTTTCTTACCTACTTTTTCTTCTTCCGTCTCCTCCTCCGTCAAACCACGTGACCCCGTATGTGACGTCCGCTGACGTGTAAATGCCCAAAAAGTGTTTCCATGACACTTTTGCGATATACGTCTATATCGATACGTCTGGAAAAACCATCTAATGAGAGTGGAAAAACCTTTCAGCAATGTTTGAGAGGTTTTTCGAAGTTTACGTGTTTCATCACCAGGTTTTTATTGCGATATTTAGGTTTTGTGCAATAATAGGACTAATGGAAACACCGCCACTGCCTGGTCAAAAGCACTTCCGATTAGAGCTCGTCAAGACGGACACCTTTGAAATCTCAGAGGCACCGCCGGCTTGGCAGTCGATCTGTTTACATCAGCGGGTGTTTTCTCGAAGTGAAGGCTCTGCTGTTTTCCTCAAAAGTTCAAAGAGGGTTCTCAGCGGCGGCGCCACATATCGGATCATTATCCGCGCGTCCCGCGGACATAGACGCCTCCTGTTCCCCGTCCCTCATAACTGTCAAGCTGAGTCTGGGCCCTGTGTGTGTCTCAGCAGGGGGGTCAGCTGTTTTATGTGGGCCTGCCCTCCAGCTACAGCCTCCCCGCGCTGGATGCTCCCCTGCCGAGGCTGCCCTCCTACGAGAGCGTCCGAAAGAAGGACCGCCAGAGGCAGATCCACATGATGATCGCCGATCGCTTCGGCCTCAATGGACCCATTGTGAGCGAGGTGAGCTAAACTGGGGGATTAGGGCTGCGTCGCAGCATTGTTGTTTTCAGTAATAAATGCTTCAAGAGTGCTTTAAAGTGCCACTTTTAAACTAGATTGGAGATTTTTTTTTTCTTCTCGTCATCGCAGTTTCCCAGAAAGCTGAATCTCACGCAACACTCATCTCGCTGCGGACCCGCCCTCACGCGTATCTTGGCAATGAATGGGAGATAATAACAAGCAGGCTGCCTATTATGGCAACACTGTCATACAATATTGTAACAGGAGCCTGTTCAAAGATTAGACTGCATTCAAACAGGACGCATCACCGGCTCATCTCATGTGCGCCGGTGAATTGGAAGTCAAGAGTCAGTTGCTGTTTCAAGGTTGTCCGCCTTGTTGATCTTTTGCCTTCGACTCCCACAGCGCTTGAGCAAACAGGGCGATGAAAAAAAAAAAAAAAAAAAGGCACATCAAACATGATTAGAGCCCGAGCATCCCGAGCGCAAACAGGGCCCGGGCAATGCGGCTCCTGTCTTGACCTTCCATTTTTTTTTTCCTTAATTAAACAGTATTGCATGAGTGCACAGTTGCCGCACACACACACACACACACACACACACACACACACACACACACACACACACACAAACAAAGGGAGTACATTTGCACACAGCGCTCTCTCTTCCACCCCTGAGCAGGAAAAGTCACCCTCCCCTTTGATTTAAGACGCCTTGTCTGTAACCACCCCCCCCTCCCCCCACCTCCCGCCTCCCCCCAACCCGAGGCCAGTAGTAAAACTTTGTAGCCTGGTGGGCGCTCGTGCAGTGGGTCAGCGAGGGCCAGGTTGTAGGGTCACTCTTGTCGCCCGAGGGTCTTCGTAATTAAAAGATAAGAGGGAGCGTGATCCTATATAACGAGGTCAGAAAGATAATGCACTGGGAAATCAAGAACGCTCCAGGCGACCGGCATTGATTATTTGTCACGTGTTGAACATATTTCACTTCTTATCGTTGACGACATCAAATCTTGTGATGTGGTTCTGTTTTCTAAAGATTTTTGGCACTATCAGGAAATTAGAAGGTTTTATTGGTGTTTGTGGAAACACAGGGGTTGCACAACCAAATGAACATTTACACTCCTCAGCTCTTCCTCAGGTCACACGCGACTAGCTTGTCTCAGGAATATTGCCAAGTTTTTTCTCATAAGTAAACAAACTAAATATCTATTTTACTAGTTTTGGTCTGTCATTTAAGCCAATATTTTCAACTCTTTTTGTTTTGTTTAAATTGTTATTGTCACTCAGTATGTTGGATTAAGTTCCCGAAAATATATCAAATCATGTAAACAGTATGTTAGAAAGACAAACATGTCAAAAGCTTTGACAGATAGCAGCTAATAGTAGATAGATGCCAGATTTGAAGCTAAGTTATTTTTCTTTTCTTTTTTCTTTTCTTTTTTCTTTTTTTAAAAAAAGCACCTTTTGACAGAGGAAGAAATTGTAAGGAAAGAACTGAAAAAAACATTGCGCACAAGACAAAAGTTATTTCATCTGTTGTTTAAAAAAAACAAACCTGGAACAACAAAAAAATTGAGCATATTTTCTCTTCTTTTCTCCCCAGCCTCCTCCAACGTACGAAGAGAGTATCCGCCAGTCGGTGGAGCTGACGTACGACATCTTTCCGTCCTGTCTGGACATCTCGCCACCTCAGAGCATCTACGCACGGTCCAACGTCACGAACCCTGTCAGATCTGACGGCACCGTTCTGTCTGTGTGACGCAGATTGAGCGCTTCAGCAGCGCGGCGGAGAGGAGAATTTGGTAGCTTTAAAACCGGAGTCGATGATTGATTCATCGCTGGATGTTTCACACTGACGGATCGATCGTACAGCTCTGATGGACCAACCAAAGAGGCGCTGCACACCACTCAGGGATTGAACTCCTGCAGCTGACCACGTTTGAATGTTGTTAAGAGTGGACGTTTGACAAGAAGAACACTGGATGTAGAGCGTAATAACGAGGTGGCTGGTACACCTGCAGTGACAACAGGGTTAAAGCGTTTTTGCAAAGGGAGCCGTAGTTTGCTCATGATTTTATCCTTGAACACTTGTTTTCTTCAGCCGTCCCTTCGCCAGAGGCTACGTTGTCAAGTTTTTAAAGGTTATCTGCGACCGATTTAAATCTGAGCTGTTGTGAAGGGCTGCTGAAACGGTGCCAGACTCCAGAAAACGTGTTTCAGCCGGTGGGACAAGGATTTTGAATATGGGCAGCAAGCTAGTGCCTTCCATTATAGGTTATTTTGAGAAAAAGTATGAAGTAAGCACATTTAGCTAATACAGGTGGGATCTTTTGAATTTGCATAATTTTTTTTTAATTATATTCTTTTTTAGAAATGCATTTCAATGTTCGTTTTCGGCCCTTTGTTGATATTTGAATGCCAAAAAAAGCCCACAGGTAATTATGACATATAAACCATGGAACATATATGTCAGGGAATGTTTTGTATTGCTGTATTGCTACTTATTACTGTCTGTTTTAAAGCTTGTACTTGTGATGGCACCAACTATTTGTTCTGTGTATCACTGTATGATGTATTTATTAAAGAAGTCTCTCATGACTCGTCATTTCCTTTAAACTAATGCAACATGTTTACTGGCCGGGGTAATTATGTTGGTCAACAATAGGCTGACTATTAAATCATCGACAGAGCGTTTAATAGATGTATAGTGTAAGGATTGAATAAGTTTCACCTCTCTTAAAAGTTATTACAATTTTTTAAAAGCACTCATGATGGAGGTGATCATTTTGTTGTTGTTTTTTGCTTCATTGCGTGTGCATTGCCTTGAAAACCAAAGACAGATCGTTTTAAACGTTGTATTTAGTCCTGAATGGGCAAAAAAACAAACACAATTCTAGACGGTGTCGTGAGTTTTCAACGATTAATGTGGTAAATGTCCAATGCATAAAAAGAAATTCAGACAAAAGTGTTTGTTGGTAAGTAAGTGAGACCTGGAGTTGTCGTTAAAATTAAACAAGAGCAGCTGCTACTGTAATTTTCCCACATACCAACCGTCATTATAAACAAACTAGCATAAATGCTAGTATGAGGTGAGTTTTTTTCTTTTCTCTCTCATACGAAAAGACCATTTTGGCTGTTTGAAAGTTTAGTAACTTTGCCACAAGGGGGCGACATTTTGCTGTCTCCGGATGTAAAGTGACCACGCCAATGTGTGCAGTGCAGTAAATGTCTGTTTACACACAAAAATAATAATAATAAACCAAATAAAATGAGACATACATCTTTAAATGTTTACCTAAATTATAACTTTCAAAAAAAAAAAAAAATAGCAGAGAAAATCGGCGAGCCGAGTTTGCTGCGTCACGAGCGACGTCGTGACGACGAGGTCTAATCGGGTTGCGCTCTCAGCTCCTCCACGTGCGTCACCGACGGAAAAAGCCGAGGCTGCCCGACTGTGTCAGTCTGGTATGTAAACAAGGTTGAGGCACTGCAGCGGACGCGGCCAGGACGAGCACCGAGGCGGCGACTCTCCCTGTGTGTGGCGCAAGAGAAGAACAAGTGTTTACCTGAGGGGAAAGGTGAGTTGTCCCCTCCAACCGACTTGTTGTGCGTTTGACGCAGCTGGGGGTCGAACTTTTGACATTGAGCGTATAAACAGTAAATTGTGTGATTTATTTTGCCCCTATTTTTCTTCTTTTTCTAAACGTGCTGCGAGACAGTTCGTGCACAGATGAATCCCACTGCACCTGGCAACCAGGTTTGCTGCAAAGCTGCAGCCCAGCCGTGTTTACCTTGTGCGCAGGCGTCAGCTGGCCTGTAACTAGGCTGCCCCTGACTTTGCTTACTCATGTTAAGCCTCGACATCAACATTTTCTTTATTTATTTATTTATTTTGTAACGTTGCTGCTGCAGCTCTCGCGTCAGCAAAAATGAAATAAAAAATGCATCACTTCTGTATTTTACCGTCATGTGTGGAGATTTCTTTACTGTCCTTTATGCAAATTGAAGACTCGAATTACAGGCCCATGTAGGTCTGCACCTGCCTTTGTGTGAAAATGTATTATTAATCACCGTGATGCGGGCATGAAAACCTGTTTAAACTTGTCCTCAGACTGGTAGTGTGTGACAGGCTGGCATCCTGTTGTTTCCGCTACTGACAAATCAGGAGGACACACACATTGATACATTAAGGAATAGAAGCAAAGAGGTCAAGTCAGGACAGGCGGTGGAGGAATTCAGTAGATTATGGGTTTGGAAGTGCAGCTCATTTCAGAGGACTTCTTTTGATTCTGCCGCTGGTCATTTACAGTGATGCGGTGACCACTGTCTGCCGGCCTAAGAATGGCAGCTAATGCGAACCTGCTGCCACATCTTTATTAGTTTACAGACGACATAGTGGTGTTTTGGAGTGAAACATTGGCAGCGTGCGGTTCTGCTCTGGGTGACTGGAGGGCAACGAGCTTTTGGACCTGGCCCAAACCCCACAGTCAATTATTCAATCACTGAATTTTAAGTGTTTGACCTTGCAAAACAATAACTTCTTGTTTACTGGTGAAATAATATTTTTCATGTAACCACGGAACCCATAGAACTAATGTTAGCCTGCATCTGTCCGTGTGTTCAACACAATCTTGTTGCGTCTGCTTTATTGTGTCTGCTTTATGGTTGTGGATGGACATTATGCAATATATGCGGTTACTACAGTGCGGTTTTGGTATTCTCTGCAGGACTCCTAATACTTCAACAGTCAAGATGATGCAGTGTTTTCACTTCCTGGTGGAGCCGGCCAAAGCTCTGACTGCAAAGATCAAGGTACCTGGATCTAAAGCAGCGCTGCTCCTCAACTGAGATCAGCCTTTTTCCTTTTTTTTTTAAGGAGGGCTGAGTCATGCATCATAGTTGCCATAGGATCATGAGCCGTGTCATGTGACTCTTGTTTTTTTTTTTTTTTTTGAGCCCTTGGTTGAATTTAGACTGACAAAGCCAGTGTCTGCCGGGAGGGGGAATATTTTTCTTCTCTGCTGCCAGAGCTATGATGTGAATTTTGATCAGACTGGCTGCCCTCCTTTATGGCTCTGCTGCAATTGCAGTTGTAGCAGTAGCAGCAGCAGCAGCAGCAGCAGTAGCAGCAGCAGCAGCAGCAGCAGCAGCAATGTCCCCTGAAAGGCTTCCACAGTGAGAAATGCTTTCTTTGAAAACATGTCCCCCCCGCGGCAAGTCTCGTTGACATCTTGACATTTCTCCACAGGAGCCACACAAATACAAGAAGGAGGAGAAGGAGCCTCTGGATGAGGATCAGCTGTTTGTTGCAGAGCTGGCTCAAGACCTCGGCCGAGTGTGCCAGGTGCAGCGTCACTATGGGTTACGCACCATCTTAATTGTCAGGGGGAAACTGCCTGGATTGTCACCAACCTGGGATTTTCTGTTGTGTCGCTGCTGCAGAGGTCTGAAGTCTTGGAGCACATCTGGAAGCAGGATGACGTCTGGCCCACTCCTCTTTGCCAGGCCTTCATCTTGCAGTGGACCTCCATGCTGGAGAGCAAGGTTCTTCTGAGGGGACAGCATAGAAAACAAAAAACAAAAAAACTGTATATAATATTTATTTGCACATGGGGATTTCTGTCAGTGATGCTCTGGTCTGTTTGTGCAGAAGAGGCCCATGCAGACAGATGGCTGGCCCGAGCCTGATGAAGGCAAACGTGACGAGGTGTCCAAAGAACAAGGCCTGCTCCAGGCCAAAACTGTCATCCTAAACTGGGTCAAGGACCTGAGAGCTCAGCCTGAGGTAGGATGTATATATGTTTATAAATACGTATATAAATATATATACATACATACATCTATATATGTATATGTGTGTGTGTGTGTGTGTGTGAGTGTATATACTGTATATATGTATGTATATACACATATATATATATATATATATATATATACACATACAGTTTCTTAATAACCTTACCAACATTTTTTTTCAAATTTTAATTTCCTGTTTCCTCAAAAACAATGTCATGTGTAACGTAACGTAACGTACAGCAAAGCGTGTGGCCTGGAGAACCTGTGGTGAAGGTTCTGGAAGACCTGCAGTCGGCCTGGCGCTGGGGCCGCGCACCTAATCTCCTGACCGCTGTGGAGCTGGTCATGTGGACTCTGATGGTACAGCGCCCAGATAAGGTGTGAAGGGACGCGTGCGGCTCAGCTTTGTTACCGTCCTGTGTCACTTCATTCACTTTGTCACACAAAAAGCCCTTTGCTGTTTGCAGGACACTCTGCCGCAGCAGTGGCTCCTGTGGAAGCAGCGGACGCAAAAGACGGGTCCGTACATCCGATAACGGGGACAAGTTGGGTTGTTTTTTCTCTCTAGGGACTTCCTTATGATTGTGTTATCTCCCCTGCAGGTGCCATATCATACATTCCCCAACTCGGTAAGTGGAACAGTCTTCTGCCTTTGACGCTTTAGCCTGCAATCTGTGATCTCCTAGAATAATAATGAGAAGAATTATCTGCCTGTTTTAACAGCTGCAGCAAAACAACTTTTAATTATTGTAATAGCCAAACATAGAAGGCTGAGCTGCCTGTTCTCTCGTTCACTTCGTGGAACCCAAGAAGGGGTCTCCTGTTGGTGCATGATGACGGCAGCAGCCACAGCTTTGACACCTGTGGTTAGCACCACCACATGTCTCATTCTCCACTTGCCTCGGCTGCCTCTCTATTTTATGGTTTCTCTTCAACGATGTCCGCCAGCACCTCAGGCTCACATTTCAACCACTCTTGGGCAAAGCCACTTACAGTCTGGCACAGTGGAGTGACACGCCTTTTAATGGTTGACGGTCGGATTTTGAATTGAAAGTCACTGCTTTAATGTTGACTAATTCTTCACTGTATCTTAAACTATCAGCCCTCCCATTCTATTTGTAAAATGGGTGCAAAACACAAATGAGGGAAGTCATTTTTCATGCAACATTTTTCTAAAGGCATCTATTGAATGAATTCTCATGAATTACAGGACAACACACGTGACATAAAAATTCATGTAATTTGATCAATTTTTGAAATAGGGAAATTGTAGAGCTTTTGAAAACAATGCATAGGTGCATATGTGCAAAATAGGAGCAGTAGTTTTCAGTCTTTTTTTGTTTTTTGTTTTTGCAGTGTGGAAATGGATCTCAGATGCTGCGGGTAAAGTATTGGCTTCATAAATAAGTAATGTCCCACCATCCTATTTGAACTCATCTGATTTAGACTTCTTACTGCTTTTTGCCAGTGGAAGTGACTCTGGACCTGGACACAGCCAACCCTGACCTGCTCATCTCTGCCGACGAGAAGCGGATGCGCTGCGGCTTGGAGAGGAAAGAAGTTCCCAACTACCACCAGCGCTTCGACGGCTGGTGGTGCGCCGTCGGGGTGGAGGGCTTAGCCTCCGGCCGCCACTACTGGGAGGCGGAGGTGGGCGAGCGGGACTGGCGCCTGGGCGTCGCCAAAGAGCCGGCCCTCCGGAAAGGCTTCAAGTCGCTGAACACGGACACGGGCTTCCTGACCCTGCGGCTGGAGAGGGGCACTGAGCTGAAGGCGCTGACCGTGCCCTTCACCGCCCTGCCGCCCGGCCTCATCCCGCGCCGGGTGGGCGTCTACCTCGACTACGACCACGGCCAGCTGTCCTTCTACGACGTGGACAAGCGCTGCCACATTTACACCTACAACGAGAGCTTCGCGGAGATGCTGTTCCCCCTGTTCGGCACCACGGAGATAGTCAGCGATCTGGTGATCAAAGCCCCCGACGCTAAGGCCCACGGTGTCTGCCCCCTGCCCCCTAACTGCTTCTGGGGCTGAGTCTCCAGCTGGCACCTGCTCCTTTGAAAATCCAAGCAGGTGTCTGAGTTAGAATCAACCAAATGAGGTCACGTGATAGTCACTTTAATGAACCAGATGCTATGAAATACTTTGACAATAGTCACTTTAATGAACCAGAGATCCTGATGTGAAACACTCGATGCTATGAAATAGTTTGGCAATAGTCACTTTAATGAACCAGAGATCCTGCTGTAAAACACGTATCTTTATGCTATAAAATTGTTTGACAGTGTAATCATTCTCTATGCTGCTGCTTTCATGTGATCGTTGCAACTGCTTCCTCTGTAGAGGCTCTATAGCACTTCACTTGTGTCTTACATGTTCCCAGAAACTACACTCTGTAACACTATGCTTTTAATGAAATGTACTGTTCAATATTAATCCTGCTGTAAGAGAGGGTCCAGGTGAATAATAAAGAAAATACACACCTAAATGTTTGGTCTTGCATATATTGTGTTATGGCGCCAACGTATTATGCTACACCAAGATATAAAATATGTTGAAAACTCCTAAAAAGTTGTTAATTTTGCAGAGCAGGGCATTGTGGGAAAGATCCCAGAATTCAAGGCTAAGGTCGTGAATTTAGGACGATACGTTTTTAGAGAATTAAAAGTGCAGTGTGTAAGATTTGTCATGATTAATTTGCAAACACTTCATACACTACCCAGAAACATGTCTGGATAATGACTGTAAAATAAAAGTAGTTTGATTTTCCTACACACAAGTGTTTGTATGGGATATTCCAGCAAGAGGGAACTAGACAGAAATGACTGCAGTATGCATTTTAGCACCCAGTAAAGTGAACAAAGACTCCTGGTCAATGGGGGGAGGAATGGGCGCTGCAACCTCAAATCTGACCACTAGATGACACAATTTTATGCACTACAGCTTGAAATAAAGACATTTCAGCTCCTGGACTGTTGGGTGTATTAGTTCACCTGTTGTTTAATTGAGTTCATGCCGCGAACTCTTTCAGTAAATTATAAAAGCATCTTCATGCCTGCTTGCTTTTACACACCAGTCTGAAATGTTGTTCTTTCCATGATAAAGAGCATCCTGTATAGAGCAGGATTGATGGTTTACTTTTGGCAGCTTCAGCAGCATCAACCTTTCTCCAATTTGAACATTGCCAGAATTTCTCCATCAAGACAAATTGTTTTGTTTTTCTTCATCACTTGCTTTATTGTGAACACGTCCCTCAGCTCTCCAGAGGCTGTTTGGGGCCGACTAGTTGTGAGGGCACACACGGTTGCCCCCCCCCCAAAATAGAAGAAGAAAGAACAGGCCTAGAAGACAGGCAGCATGGACACAAACAGTTTTCATTGCACAGCATGTGTTTAATGACTTTGCACCCTGCTTCGCCAAGCAACCGCCGAGTATGATGAACTAAGCTGATCTAGTTGTCATGAGGCTAAGATCTTCTTATTTATTCATAATTGAATAAAAAAAAAATATATATTCTAATCTTAGCAGTCATCTACTTTTACAGTGTGTCACAATATCTAGTGGTCCACTGGTGCTTTGGTCATGAAATATGGCACCTTCCATCGCCCCATAGCAACCATCAACCTAAAAACTTTGGTGGTTCCAGCATGCAGTTGGCTCCCAGTATAATCATGTCCAGTAGTTTGTTTCAACACCTGCAAAATAGAACATGGTCTCAAGATGCCTGCCTAAAACAAACAAACAAACAAACAAACAAACAAACAAACAAACATCATCAGCCTGGGCATATTCGCACTGTCACTGTGGCAATGTTAGCCTGCTAGCGCTTGGCCCACCAATTTTTATTTTTTAATTTCTGCTTTTAGTGTAAATGCCTTTATTTTGGTAGTGGGCACTGCCATGGAAACTACTACTCCTGAAGCTGAGCAGAGCGGCTAAACCAACAAAAAAATATTCATAGATTAAGCATAGAAAATGGGTCAAAGTCAAATGGCTTAGATGTCTCTGGACACAGCTTCCAGGGTGAGACCCCAACCTAAAAGACACTTGCTACCGTTTTGACATTTACACTGTCTGGCTTTGCGCGTCCACATTTTTTCTGCCTCTTCTTCTGTAGCAGCAACTGGACTCGGGCAAACAGAAACAATGAACAAAAGGAAACTCTAGCAGCAAATCAACCCTGCACCCGCTCATCAGGCATCTGCGGTGAGGGCAGCCTGAGGACGGACTGAAGAGTCGGATCAGGCACTGACACAGAGGAGGAGTTTAGAGGAAGGCTTTGACTCCGCGGTGGCTCTTCTTCCCGCTTGCCGTCACTTCTTGTCCTCCGGCGTTTTCCGGTGGCTCGGCGCTTTGAGGCTCTTCCAGTCGGCCTCGCTGCGACAGTGCTGCACCCTGCTGAAGAACGTCTTGATGAGGGCCTTGGCCTCGGCTTTGACTGCAGACCGCGGGAGAAGAGAAGGAGAGCAACGCCTCATTTTTATCTTTTTTTTTTTTTAAACTTTTGTTTGGTTTTTATGTTTTTTCCACCCACCCTGGGCTGTACCCCGACTCCTCCCCTCCGCCAGAAGGTGCGTCAGGTAGCGGGCGAAGGACTTGAACAGCTCCTGAGGAGGAACGGGCATGAGGGAATGTGTGAGTTTCCGCTCCCCAACCCCTGCAACTCGACGCGTTGAATACCTCTCACCTTGGTGGCAAACTTTCCCTGAGTGTAGAAGGGGTCCAGGTATCGGACCACGATGTCAGCCGCCTCCTTGAGCTTCACGCTCTTGGGCGGCTCGTGAACCGGGTGCAGGGTCTTCTCCTGCACGGTGGGGTTAAAGGTCACTCTTCTCTTGCTGCTGTCGGCAAGCCGGCTGCGCTTTGCCGGCGGAGGAGACTCGCCGTTCAGCTTGCCGTCACCCGGCGACTGGAAAGACAAGCGAAGAAACTCGTAAGAGTGCAAAGAAAGATCTCTGGTTAGCCGGACCGCCGAGAGTTTAAGTCTTGAAAGGTTCGGCGCTGAACTGTTTTCAGCCAGGCCAAATGAGGCACAGCCAATCAGTGCGCTCTGAACTACAAACAATGAAAAGCGCGAGACATTTTTTTTTTTTTTTTTTTTTTTTTTTTTTTTTTGCAATGCTCCTGGTCTGGCTTTAGCAAAAACCTGACATTTCAACTGCAAGACATCTGGTTTTACACCTGACAAATGCAACACATTTGGCTTTCTTGTGCCTCAAAATAATGAAGAAGAAAAGACAAAAAATAAATTGCAGGCGCTGTTGGACTGGAATATTTTTTTTTTTTTTTTTTTTTGAAGTGGTCTAAGTTTGATTATTGTTCAATAAATGCAGACGGCACTTCAAATTCAAGCTGCGTTGACCGGCTGGCTGGATGGCAATGAAACAAAATGAAACGACACTGACTGGCCTCTTCTTCTGGGGCTATTTCACTTTGTAATATACATTTACTGTATTTGACAGCAACAAATTGAAGCACACAAGTTCGGAGAAGTTTACCCCTGATATTCGAGAGGTTTTCGCTTCTTCTTCTCCTTCTTCTTCTCCTTCTTCTTTTGCTTTGCTCTGCCTGTGTGAGAGGAAAAACAACATCAGAGACGGAAGACTCGACAGCAACGTTTCCATACTGCGAATCATTATTCCTCTCACTCTGAGACGGACTCTGTGCATTTGTCTTGAGCTTCCTCCTCCTCCAGTGTCTGTGATTTGTGAGCTTCAACATCTTCCTTCTCTTCCTTCTCCTTCTCCTCCTCGTCATCATCAGGCACCGTTATGATGTCCGTCCTCACAGCCGCCGCCTCTGACGCCGCGGGGCTGCTGCCTCCGGCCTCCGAGGCGACGGGCGAGAGCGTCCACAGGCCGTCGTCGAGCTCGGGCTGCGGCTCGGGGGGCGGAGTTTGGCTTCTCGCCGGCGTCTCTTTCTTGGCGAAGTAGTGGGAGATGTTGCGGGAGGTCTTCGCCGCCTCGGCCAGCTTCTGCTGCTTCCTGCTCGTCGCCTTCCCCGTCTTGGTGGGGCTGCCCAGGGAGGCGGCCGCCACGATGGAGGAGGTGACGGCCGAGGACGCCTCCTTGTCCCCGGCAGCGCCTTCGTCGGGGGGCGCGGCCGACTCCGAGTGCTGCAGCAGTTCCTTGGCGACCGTGTAGGGGTTGGAGGAACCCCGCTGGCCGGCGCCCACTCGCTTTCGCTTCATCTGGGGGGAAAACAAAGCAGAGCGATAAAAATGTAATGACTTAAAAACTTTAACGGAAAAAAATCAAAGAGGAAAAAATCAAGGAGGCCAGGAGACACAAGAGCAGGCGTCTTATTACCGAGTAGATCTCGGACGCCGACGTGAAGCCCTGCAGCTCCTCGGGGTAGGGGGTCGAAGACGAGGAAGAGGAGGAGGAGGAGGAAGAGGGCGCTTCCCGTTTGGATTCGCAGCCGACGGCGTCGGGCGCCTGGGCGTTGCCCCCTGCTGGCTCCGCCCTCTTCAGCTCCGCCACCTTCTTGAGGATGGCGGCCTTGTACAGGTTGGACGACTTGTTGTCCTTGAAGATGCCGTGCTCCGCCCTGGCGGCGGCGGACAGGAGGTCGCTGCTGCGGGCGGCACACGCCGGGGACGCGGAGGTGAGGCGCAGGGGATGAAACGCAGCCTGCACGTTTTTTTTTTTCGCACGTGTACTTACGGGAGCGAGTGGTCCGCCCTCTGGTGGCCGTGCAAGGCCTCCTGCAGGAGGCTGAGGCAGTGCTCTCGCGCCTGAAACAAGAGAACCTGCCGTTATCAATGTGAAGAAATTAGTAGTTATCAGTAGTTTTTTGGGTAAATTAAGTATAAAATATTATTTTAATACAAATAATCTAATAGAGTGTTTTGATCCCGTGGGTTCTCCCCGGGTTTTTCCGGTGTGAGATGAACTGGGAACTAAAATGCCCATAGGTGTGTATGTGAGTGTGAGCGGTTGTCTGCCTTTGCTTGTCTTTCAATGTGGCCCTGCGATGAACTGGTGATTTGTCCGGGGTGTCACCCCTATGACAGCCTGGTGAGGCTGCAGCAGACCCCCATGATCCTAGCTGTGCTTTCCATGACCCCTGGAATTGTGCAAGACCTAAATATTGCAATTAAAAACTGGTCATGGAAACACAGAAACTTCGAAAAAATCTCTAAAACATCACTAAAAGCTTTTTACGCTCTCATGAGGTGGTTTTTCCGGAACTTGTTTTTTTTTTGTTTTTTTTTTCCCCCAAACATCAACAGCCAGGTGAATGTTGACGGCCAGAATCACTTCCTGGAAGTGTGTGTGTGTGTGTGTGTGTGTGCGCAGTGCGGCACCTTGACGGTGAGCCTGGGGATCCTCTGGCTGCTGGCGTCCATCAGAGGGCAGTCGGCGTCTGCGCAGTGGAACACAGAGCCGACACGTCAACGAGATCTGACCAGTTTTCCAAATCCCAGTCACCTCCGTTGGATCTCTTTGAATTTACCTGGCGGAACGAAGTCCTCCCTCGGCCCGTCGAGTCCCTGCAGAGACGCGGGAGAAAAAGTCACTTCCTGCTGCGGCCGCAATTCCGCATTGGCGCGATCAAGTAAAGACTTTCAAACGAGATTTAACGACGCTGCTGTGGCCGTCAGGGTCGGACACTTTGGAGACAAAAACAAAACCGCTTAAAAACGCAGAAATCTTTTTTTCAAATAATATCAGTGAGTTTGAGTAACAATAATCATCTCCATCCTCATCGTCGTTTAAAAAAACAGTGTGTTTTTAAGGGCACTCTGTTATAGTTTGCAGGTTTAAGATAACAGATGTTCATGTCAAACACTTTTTTTCCCCCCATTATCAAACTTTCGAACACAATCAAAAGTCCAAAACGCTCCACAGGCCTCCTAAAAACCTGCATATTTAGCCCTTTGTTTACAGCCAGCAGCTAAAAACGGGATTGTCCTGATCTTATCTTCCTGCTAAAAAATAACTCCTATTCTATGTTTCACATGTTTCAGAGGGAGACAGAACAACATGCTGGAAGACGTATATATCATCGCCCTTTGTGACATCACAAAGTTCAGTTTTCAGCATGGGGTAGTTTGTCGCAGGCTTTTTAAAGTAAAAGATGGACTTTTCTGATTGCTACGGAGTTTACGGGCAGGCTCTTGAAAGGTTCAGGGCTCAACGCCCCTCTCCCGATTCCCGGCTGCTGCAAGATTCCGACTCCTTTTGTCTTTTTGCCTCTTGTTTTTCCCGCCAGCTTATTACATTCCTGAGCTGCAGCGGCGCCGTAAACAAGCCGCTCTCCCGCACGAGGAACCCGTCTACCTCCGCGCTGTGCCCTCTGCCACAGAACACATGGGATCCATTTAGCGCGGCCCGACCTCGGAGGGCCTCACAACTTCATACCTTCCCTCTGCCAACAGCTGGCACACAGATGTGCAACAAAAACTGCGTTGTGTTGCTTTGCCGGCGACCCCCCGAGCCCCCCACCCCCGTAGAAAAACCTCCAAAAATAACCCAACACAATCTTTTCCGACGGCGGCGATTCACCTTCCGCATGCCCATCTGCTTCTTGAACATATCGGAGAAATCCTTCTTCCTCTTGCTGCCCTCGTCGTCGCTGTTGCTGCTCCCCTCGTACTCGTCGTGCCTGCAAGGTGGGACGCACGCCAGCGTTAAAAATCAGATCCGCCGCCGCCGCCTCGTTGCGACAACTCCATAAAGCGCGAAGGTCGCCCCCCCCCCCCCTGCCTTTCGAAGCCGTAGCCCTTCTTCCCGCCTTCGTAGAGGCCGGGCAGGTAGCCGAAAGGCCCTCGCGGTCCCTTCTGCTCGGCCTGGGTCTTGGTGCTGAGTGCCGCCGCCCTCTCCAGCTGAGCCCGCACCAGCTTGGGGTTCTGGCAGAAGTCGCAGGCCCCGGCGCAGTTCGGGGGTTTGTCGCCGAAGAACTTGGAGATGGTGGCGTGGCGGCACCTGTGGGCAAAAGACAAAGTCCTGATTCCGATTCGAAGGTCCAACATTGATTTTTAGATGTTGAAGGCTTCTGCAGAGCAGCCTTAGACGGCGAGAAAAAAACAACAAAAAACTAATTTAGCCACGTGTTTACAGCCTCCAGCGACGTGCTCTGCTTTGCTAGGCTGATTTTGGCAGCGCTCACATTTAAAATGGAAGAGCTGTGGCTCAGTTTGGTAGCAGCGTGGTGGTGAGTTGGTGATCGGAGGGTTGACGGTTCAAATCCCAGCTCCAACGGTCCACATGTCTGAAGCGTGTCTGGCCCAAGACACTGAACCCTCAACTGCTCCTCATGGGCCTGGCAGCGCCTTGCATGGCAGCAGCCACCCATTGGTGTGTGAGTGTGTGAGTGAATGGGTGAACGAGAGGCCACTGTGAAGTACTTTGGGGAACGGTGATGGTGCTGGAAAGCGCTATACAAGTGCAGTCCATTTACCATTTAAGAGGTATTTTCACCCTTTGTGACATCACAAAGGGCAGATGTTCCAAAGCTACTGATTTAGCGTGCACTCTCTCAACATTTGTGCAAGCCAAAGAAGCAAAAAAAAAGGCAGATTCTCGTGAACATAAGAATTGAATGAACGACGCACAGATTAATTTCGCACAACATGGGAGCTACGAAGATGTTTGCATTAAAAAACGCGACGGCGTGCTGGTTTAGTGACCGGATGAGCCGAGCAGTGGCGACGGATGACGTTTTGGACATCCGGCGCCACCATTGATCCTTCAGCTGTTGTGTAACCGTCACACATGGGCCTGTGGATCAATGTTTCGGTTATGAAATCGGGTCAAAACAAGCTCTCAATAAACGGCCCGGCCGGGCCAGCACCGAAATACACTCATTCATTTCCCGTCACGCCGACTTCTGGTCCGTTGTATAAGAGCAGAGCGAATGGATGTTTATTTTCAATCTTTTTTTTTTTTTTTTTTTGGGGGGGGTGGGGGGGGGGGGGGGGTTGGTTTGCTTTTGAACGCTGTCGCAGTTTGTCGTGCGGTCGACCTCCGTTTGGGCCGGGCCGCTTTCAACAGGTCACCCGCAAGTTACTGTGGAAGTGCAAACACTGCTGACACAGTGGCACGAGTGTGTGGAGGTGTGAGGGGAGGAGCCTGTTTGAGGGAACGCTCAGAGGGGGAGGAGGAAGAGGAGGAGGAGGAGGAGGAGGGGAGCTCTGCAGTCGGGCTGCGCTGACAACTCTTCGGCAAAGAGCGACAAAACTGATGAAGACGTCGGAGAAACAAGGATCCCCCCCCCCCCCTTTTGTCTTTGAGTCTCCTCACTTTTCCCCAAGCAGGAAGCACCTGAGGAGTCCCACCCCCCCCCCCCCCCCCCCCAAGGTCCTGACCTCAGCCTCTCCAGCAGCCACCTCTGACTCCTCTGGGTGACAGCACCACTCGACGTTCAGTCACACGGGGAGTTTACGAGCTGTCACCTCCTCCCTCCTCTGCCCGACTTGTTTTTTGTTTTTCTCCCCTGCGAGCCAGTCTGGGCTGGGCTGGGCTGGCCCGCCTGGAAACAACACAGAGGCTCTGGCGAGTCGGTGCCTCTAACTTTCTGCGTGCGTGCGTGCGTGTGTGTGTGGAAGCGCAGCTCCGGAGGACGTCGGAAAATAGCCCCCTGTCGAGGAGCACGCGGCGAGGAACTCTACCGGAGGGACTGCTGGGTTCACATGTGAGTTTGGGAGTTGAACTACTGCCATTTGTGAAGGGATGCTTGGTTGTGGCATTTTTTTTTTTTAAACAGTTGGGTGTGTGAAAGTTTTAATGACCCAAATTAAACGGGGGAAAATGTTGAAACCGACTTCAATCAGGATCGTCTGCTCCAGTTTGAGAATCTAGAAATAGTTTCTAAGGGAAAAACAAGCCTTGGGCTTTTTTTTTTTTTTTTTTTGGCATTTGCAAAGGGTTTCAGGCGCATGTTACATTCGATGCTACACTGTTTAAACTGCAGCGACGATTTTTTCGGTGTAGGCGGAGGTTTTTTTTAAAACGCAGTATCCTGACGGGAAATGATTCTGTGCCGTAAAAAACGGCAGCAGCAGCATTTCAGGAAAGTGCCGACAACAACGCAAACCAGAGAGGGCTGTTTGACATCTATAGAATGATTCTGGGGCTCGGGGGGGTTTATGGAATAATAGCAGACGGCGTGAGGGGGAAAAATTCATTTCATTTCAAGCTACTTTTTCCACCTCCGGCCCATCCAGATAGAACAGTGAAGCTTTACGTATGGACGCAAACAAGTTTGGCTTCAACCTGAATATGGAACAAGCAAAGTTGAATGCTCTGCAATAAGTAACTGCGTGTTGCACACAGGCAAAAGCGAATTTCAAATTGAAAATAAACGAATCAAAATAAAACCAAACGTAAATACAAAGCGTATGCTTCTGTTTTATTTGCAACCTTCTGACTTAAATTTCAACAGTAACCTTTTTTCCTGGTAATAGATTTCAAAATAAAAGAACAGCAATACACCCAGTAAGTCATAATGACATCCTTCAACGAACGCCCTGTGCTGTGTAACACCAGCGGGCCAGCCGCATACAATGTATAATTACACTGCCGAGTTTGGCCCGCAGGCCAGAGTTTGACACCTTTCATGTGTACAGTGCATCGCACACAACATGACAACGTGCCGATTCTTAGCTCCCCTTACTGTGGAAGAGGCGCAAACAACACGAGAGTCCCGCGGTCCAAAAAGTCAACAGTGAAGCGACATCTGGCAGCGCCACATTTTAAAAAACACCGCCCACTGGTAACACACCCGTGATCTTTAAACATTAGCAGACACGAGCGGATTATTGTGACAGGAGATCCGGGGGAAGCTGGCCTGGTTTACTCAAGTGAGCCTGCCGAGTTACGCTTCAAGCGCAAACAAACTGGCATACCTGGAAATGCAGTGAACAGAGTCACTTGCACTTGACCGACACGTGTCAGAAAGAAACTCCAAGAGAAATATTTGATGATGATGCTAATCTGGAGGTGTTTTTAATCTTCAGGCAACAGTGGAACTGACGTGCGATACAACTTCAGGCTGAAGTGGAGCTCGGCCGTTTCCTCCTCGAGGCCCCCGATCTGAGCCCAGCGCTGCCTGGCCCGGGTGGGATGGACGCCAGGGAGGAGGCGCTGGGCATCCTCAGCAAGATCTGGCAGAAGCTGCAGGCGCTGCCCCACGCCGACCCGGTGGAGCTGGGGGCTTTCTTCATCATCCTCACCTTCATCTGTGAGTATTTCATTCGAGCGCTTTGTCAGCTGACGTGGTGGCGCTAAGTAACGCTAACGTCTCTCCCCTCGTCCCTCCCAGTGGTGGTGCTGCTGATGGCCGTGGTGCCCTGCGTGAGCTGCTGCTGCCACCGCCGCAGGGCGAGGACGAAGGCCACGGACCTCTGAGCCCCGACCGCGACGCGCTGAGGCTGATATTCCAGACGTTCCTCCGAGCAATTAGGTGCGCGGGGCGTGTCCCCCCAGAGGATTCCAGGCCTTCGACGAAGAACAAAAGCACCTGACAGCGAGACCGAGGAGGCCCGACCGGCTCCGAGGAGAACCTGCATTCCTCGGAGCATCTGTCAAAAAGAATTGTTTTTTTTTTAAAAAGGGAACGCAAATTCTCTGAGGCGGCGCAGAATTAGGCTGAGGGGGCGCAGCGACTTGCCGAGAGGACGTAAAAATGACTCGAAAACTGTCCCTCTTTAAGAAGCTGCGTCACCCCGAAGGAATGAGAAGCGGCGGACTGACTCGGTCAAATGAAAAGAGCATTTCTCAAAAACCTGAAAGGCTTCATTGTCGCTTCAGAGTCCTGCCTGCGACAAGGGAGCAAGAGTGCCCTCTGCTGTTCGGACAGAGAAATGGACTTTTTAAAAACAGAATTTCTTTTCAACAATGCGGATGCTGGCTGCGTTTGAATTACCCCTCGTATTGCGCAAGACCTAAAAATCACAATAAAAAAAACTGGTAATAGAAACGCCTGAGTTTCGAAAAACCTCTCAAATATCGCAGAAAGTATTTTACGCTCCCATGAGGTGGTTTTTCAGACGTATCCATAGAGAGGTATATCGCAAAAGTGTCATGCAGAAACTTTTTTTTTTGCATTTTTTTTATTATCGCCGGACGTAACCAGTTCACTTAAAGTAAAAATGCAATGCCGCGTTATGTTTGGACGGAGGAGAAGATGGAATATTTTTGACAAGTAATCAAAGAGAGAAAATATAGCAACCATTCTTGACGGCAAACGAAGGTAAACAAACAACCGCAAACGTAATTCTTGTGGATCTGGCGGGACGATGTTTGACGAGAATTACGGCTAATTACGCTTCGCACCATTCAATGGGAAACGCCTGCAAATCGACAATTGTACTTTGTTGAAATTTTAGAAATATGGCTTTTATTTTGCAAAAAACGGTTTAAAAGCGCCCATGTGACACACGTCGGCAGATTCTTCATCCTGCGCTGCAGAGCAGCGCCGCCTAATTGGCCGCTTGGCGAGAACTGAGGAGACCCACTGAAAACAGCACAGTTAGCCCTCTGTTTACACCCAGTCTCAGCGTCCTGCAAAAAGTAGAGGCCTTATCGGATGTTCCCGACTAAAAGGAGGCACTGGAACAAACACCTTGCTGGAGTTTGATGCCACTGACCTGGAAGAGGGCTCAACGCGTTTGTGACATCACAAAGGGCTGATTCCCAGAACCACATGTTTTAGCTGATGCTTTACAGAGAGCTGCAGGCCAAAGGGAGTATTTAGTGATGGACTTTTTCCATTTCTGTGGAATTCAGTGACAGACCAGGGACGCATATATTAACAATGGTACATATAACACTGGTACAGTATAAGTCCAGCATGGTATGGGAGCTTTAAAACGGCGTCTTTAAATGTACGTAAAGACCGGGGTGCATTGTGTAACCGCTCGATCTTTGGAATTCTTGTTCATGTACAATAAATAAAAAGAGAGCTGCAGATGTATGTGTGTTTGTGTGTGTGTGTGTGTGTGTGTGTGTTGCCACCGAAACGCTTCACTCACGCTTCTTGAGCACAAAACGACGCCATGGCTTCAAAGTCAGTCATGGCTGCCTTGTCCGTGTCCTTGGAGCCTCGTTTCTCCTGCGGCCAAGATTCAGCAAAAAACACTCAAAACCTTGTTGATGTTGTTTCGTTGCAGCTTTTGTCGAATTTGAGTTCTCGCGTCGCAGCACCGACCTGCTTGCGGTTGATCTCCTGGTGGATGAGGAACTTCATTTGCTCCACGTCTTTCGGGGAGTAGTAGGTGCGGCAGGAGGCCGGCAGGCCATCCCTGCCGGCTCGCCCGGACTCCTGGTAGTAGCTGGCCAGGGACTTGGCCAGGTTCCAGTGCGCCACAAATCTGCAGGAGCAGATTCCACATTGCAGACACGACGAGGCCCAAAGTCCAACTTGGCCGGGTCGCAGCCTCACCTGACGTCGGCCTTGTCCACTCCCATCCCGAAGCTGATGGTGGCAACGATGACCGGGACTTTGCCCTGCGTCCACTCGTTCTGGACCTCTGTGCGATCCTTCAGGCCTGCAGCGCAGAAGCAGGGGTTGAGCGTCAGCGTTGATTTTTTATTTTATTTTTTTCTCCATTTTTGCCAACCTGCAGTGTTTCATGGAGGAAACAAGGCCCGACCTGCGTGATAAGGCTTGGCCAGGGTTCCGAGCTTGGTCAGCTGGAAAGCCACCGTTTCGCAGCTTTCCCGGGTCCGACAGTACACAATTCCACAACCCTGCCGACACACAGCACGCAGAGGGTTGATGTCCCGTGTTATGCACAATACACAATCTATAATGCTCTTTAATGTCTATTTTTTAGTCTGTCAGGCACATCCCAAGAAAAAAACCCAACATATTTTTCTTGGTCTGCATTTCAGAAAGTGGCGAAAACACAAAGCTCAGGGTTTTTGTTCCAATCATACAAAAGGACCAACAAATCATCAGTTGTAGGCAGCAAAAACCCCGAACATGTGCGGCTAGCAGCGCTTCTCGTCTCTCACTTCTGGTTACCGTAAAATGCACTATATATCCGCAGGTGCATTTTAACTACCGTACACGACAAAAGTGAGTGCACGCTCTTCTTTTTCAGGAGGTTGTAAGCAGGTTATACATCGTTTTTTGGGGGCGACATTTAATCAAAAAAGCTGATCCACTGCAGTAAAGGATGAAGAATAGTATTTTGTTTGAGAAACATTTGATAAATATATATATAAATAAGTAACTAGGAATAGTTATTGATATCTAAGCTTTGACTTTGCTCCCAAGCGCGCAAAGAAAGCATCAATCAAAACTTTTGAAGACTTTTTTTGCATGTATGTTTGTTAAACAGGTCATTATATAATTCTGAATGTAAAAAAAAAGAAGAAGAATGAAAGCGCTCAAAATACGCAGATATCAATGGATGCAAAATGAAATAGCGGAAATATTTGGCACCACAAGTTCATCACTCACATGATATGAGGATATGTGAGCCTTTGCATTAAACTGGCAGGTGCATACACACAGATATTTGTTTGTTTTTTTAGGCAGTGAAATGATCAAGGTTTTCACACAAGCAAAGCATCGGTCATGGGCCAGTGAGCGGGTTCAAGGGGCGCCACTCGGCTGCAGTTTCAGAATCACGACTGTTTCCGTCGTATTGGTCCTGTGGCGCGAGCTACAGCGCATCACTGCTATTTAATTTATCATTAGTTTTAACTAGACGCACAGGTTCAGTAAAATGTCTGAATATTCTTTTGTTTTTGTTGGAAGATACTGATGTGTCTTCCAAAAAAAGACATTTTAACCAAGACTCTACAAAATAAAACAGTTCAGCACCACAATTTTCTTTCTCCAAATATTATGATAGCACAACAAAAGGCAACATTGTCTGCAGCGTCAATTCTACCGCTGGAAATAAATCAGTGCAACCACCAACCTGCGCCGTGGCGCCGCTGTCCTGTTCCAGCGCCTTCTTGATGAAGGCCTGAAGGTGCAAATACGGGTTCGGCAGCAGTTCCCTGAAGATCACGTCGTAGTGCAAGTTACTGCGGAAGACGGCCGAGACGAAGGAGAGCGGCGAGCGCAGCATCAGGGACTTGGCGATGTCCTCCTGCACATTCTTGGGCGCCGTCGCCGTCAGCGCCAAGCAGGGGACGCCCGGCATGTGTTGGCGCAGCCCGCCCAGCTTGAGGTAGTCGGGCCTGAAGTCGTGGCCCCACTGGGAGACGCAGTGGGCCTCGTCCACGGCCAGGTAGGAGAGCAGGCCGCGGGAGCACAGGTCCATCAGGCAGGGCTGGAAGGACGGCGACGCCACCATCTCCGGGGTGATGTAGAGCAGCTTCAGCTTGGGGCTGCTGCTGCCCAGGTCGGCCAGGATCAGGCGGCGCTCGGCCGCAGGCAGCTTGGAGTTGATGGAGCAGGCGGCGATGTTGAGGCTCCGCAGGCGGTCCACCTGGTCCTGGGAGGAGACACGCAAAGGGGTTGCAAAGACACTAGACTTTAGATGCGGCAGTGGAAGATTTCAATCTGCAGGTATTTCAGACAGAACTTGAAAGAGCAGGCGGGGAAAACACTGTGATCAGGCTGAAGGACTTTACGAACTTCACACAACAAATTTATGATATGTTTTTTCCCCCATACATCAGTCAAACCACCAATAATTGGCATTCGCTGAAGAGATCTGGCTTTTTTTTTTTTTTTTATTTATTTTTTAAATGGTTGACTCATGAGTCACCATTTTGTTCTTAACACTTTATTTATAAGTTTTCAATACAGTGCAATAAACACGGTATCTGAACAATCATGTCACCCTCCGTCCAGGTGACCAACAGCTGGGTTGTAAATCAAACTTTAAAGGTACTTTATAAGACATATATCAGAAAATTAATCAATACATTGGAAAAGCAGAACAAAAACAAACAAACAAGCATAACAAAAAAAAAAAAAAAAAAGAAGAAGAAGAGCGTTTTAGTGGTCGACTGACCTGAATGAGAGCGATGAGAGGCGAGATGACCAGAGTGATTCCCTGAGCCTGGAGCGCAGGCAGCTGGTAGCAGAGAGACTTCCCTGCTCCCGTTGGCATGCACACGAACACATCCCTGTCACCTGCAGGACAACCACAAGTCACCACTGCATCTCCCGGGGCACCGCCATTGTCAAAATAGCGGTGCCAAGTTTTGGCAAGCAGGAAGCAGCTAACGTCAAACGTCGCGGAGAGGAGCTCAAACGACACGTAGACACCCAGTTCGCCAACTCACCCTTGACGACGGCTTTGACCACATCTTCCTGGACTTTGGAGCGGAAGTTTTCGAACCCGAAATGTGTTTTTAAAGCCCGTTTTAAACTTGCTGTCATTGTCCGAGTGTGTCACTTAATTCCTCATAAGGAGCTCTCGCTGTGATGGCGTCGCATGCGGATGACGTCACGGACGAACACAAATCAGTTTACTTTTACTTTTTCTCCGCCGTTGTATCCGCATAGTGGCGCCACATTGAGGTGAATATAAATCGGACACTTTGAATATAACGTAACATATTTTGGGGTGATAATGTTACATTTAGGGTAGTATAATGATAAAATATTGGAAAGAAAAATCACACAGCTAGCAAGAACGGAATGGCAATGCCACAAAAGTCAAAGTATTTCCTTTTGAGGAAAACTATATTGAAGAACGTCACAAAATGATCTGCAACTGTGATTCTCCCCCAGTTTAACTCAGTTACCTGTCATTGATGCGAGTTATTTGCTGACTGAACTCCAATCACACTAAGTCAATATTGTGTAATGTTAACTTACATAACCACCTTCATTAAAGTTGCAAAGTTTTCAATCCTGGTGCAGATTGGATTCAAACCCTGCTGGTCTCCAACCCCAGAGCCAGCAGTTCAACCCAGTGAGCTGTCTGCCCTGTCACTGATGGCTGTGATATGAGCATTTTTTTTTTATAATCAAGCCCACTTATCTATTGAAATATTGATAACATTTTGGCTGGCATTTATGTACCTCTATCAAATCTAGCTGTCTATTAAAGAAATCTTAATTAATTAGGTATCCACACTGATTTGCACACAATATATTAAAGCTATATAATAAGTAGCAATACATCTGCACAAAGAGGAATACATTATAAACTTGATGTTGAAAATGTATCTATGTATCTTCGAACAATCGATTACTCAAGCGGTGTGACGTGAGATTTTATTTTAGTATAAAATACATAAATAAAGCATCTGCAGGTGAGGGCAGGAGCATGTGCACATATTCACGCCCACACGCATGCACAGGTGAATATGCATGCGTGTGGGACTCAAACATACTAAGAGGCATACAATTCCCAGCGCAAATACAGTTGAAAGGAAAAAAAAAAAGGAATTAAATTATGAAAGCTGCAACCCTTAGTAAAACAGAGACGTGTCTCTTGGACCAATACCTGCGTGCCTAGCAGGTCACGTGATCGGAAGACGCATCAAAATTCTTTTTAAAATTCTCTGTATGCGCATGTAGATAAGTCTCTCATGGTTCAATAGATTTCCCAATTAAACAGGTTTTTAAAAACAGACCAAAAAAAAAAAAAAAAATCAAAAGAAGGCAATCCTTTAAAATGAGCAGACTAAAATGCTGTGAACATTCAAACCTGTAGACTTTTTAATATTATGCATTTACATTTTCATAAACTATGGCGTTTTACAAGGAAACGCCTCCAATTCTTTTGTGCTTTGTGTTTCAAAATAAACCCAACAACCATAAAATAAAACAAAACAAAACAAACAAGAAAAAAGATTAAACTGAACACGTCCTGTAAGAAAAACAAAACAAAAACCATTTTTTTGAATCAGTATCTCTGCGTTTTACTGATTTCACACCAACATGTAAAATAAAGCTCAGTCTCACAACCTCTAACACACACTCGGATCTCTCATCTTTGGCCAAACACATGGAACTTAAAACCATCCCCCCCCCACAAAATCACATTTCATTGGAGTGAAACTGATTTGGGTTGGGTTCACTTTTGCGTTCGGATCAGCGGCCCGAGTTAGACGAAGTGAGAACTGGCCAGTCCCTGTTTTTGATGAAGGCGCGCGAGGGGGGAACACACACACACACACACACACACACACACACACACACACACACACACACACACACACACACACACACACACACACACACACACACACACACACACACACACACACACACACACACACACACACACACGTTTGATTCATACAACAAGAAAAATATATGTATAAACCAACATTCCTCAAGAGAAAACTATCTTAGTGCTGATTTCCGTTTTATCCCTTATGATGAATAAGAAAGGAGGAAACTCTTTTCTGAAGCTTCTTCGAACAAGCAAGAAAAAGTGGCACTGAGCATGGAGGGTTTGCTGCTGTAAACTGGAGCATTTAGCCCTTCTATTATCACAAACTATTGACCGAGCAGCGAGGGCCACGTAAAAGCAGCAAAAACAGATCGATATGTTGTTGTTGTTGGGGGAAGGGGGGGGGGGGGGGTGGTTAGTTTAAGCTCCCTTTGGGTTTTTATAAAGCCTCTGTACACCTTTTTAAATTCATCTCAAAACATATTTTTCTTCTGACACTGAACGAGATTCCGACAAGCTGCTAAAAAAAAAAGAAAGAAAAAAAAGAAAGAAAAAAAAAAAGACTTCTTAAAAAAACATTATATTCTGCTCCACGACCAGAGCTGTCATTCATCCTATTACTAATCTGTCCAGACATCTTCTGGTTCTGTGGTTCGGGCTGAGAGAGGATTAAGGGGAGGGCGAGCTCAGATAAAGCTGGGTTCGGAGGAGACATCATCATCATCATCATCATCATCATCATCATCATCATCATTATCGTCGTACTGGGAGGAAAGGAAAAACACTACATGGCAGCATAGACATTTGATGCATCGGTTTAGCCTTGCTGTGCTGTACTGTGCTCTGCAGTGCAGTGCAGGTCTATGCGGGTGGGGTCTTGAAGGCCCCCCAGGCGTGGAAGCAGCGCATGAAGCAGTGCGGCTCGTTTCCCTTCCGGACCAGACGCAGTTTCCTGGGGTGCTCTGCATCTTTGGAGCGCATGTGCTGAATGTACACCTGGAGGAGGAAAGAAGAAGAAGAAAGGAGGAGGACGGGTTAGAAGGAGGCAGAGGTGGGCGGAGTCATCATTTTCACCCATGAATCATGTCAACGCTCAAAATATTTTTTCGTTTCCAACCTCTTGCTAAAATTCCCAGAAATAAGTTCATTTACTTGCTGCACGTTTCACAAAAGTGTATGCCATCACAAATTGGCCCTTTGTGATGTCACAAAGGACACCAATACCTCTGGCTGGTCAGAGACAACAACCCGAGGCAGGTGTTAGACACTCTGTGTGACAGATTGAGAGGAGTTTTTGGGATAATCAGTCCTGTAACGCTACTTCACTGCAGTGCAAGTGTTCAACTATAGCTACGTTTCCATTACAGATTTTCGCAAAATAAAAGCGATATTACAAGTACACTTGCGATTTGCAGGTGTTTCCATTGAATGGTGCGAAGAACAAAAGCCGTAATTCTCGTCAAATATCGTCCCACAAGATCCCCGAGAATTACGTTAGCTTTTGTTTATTTATGTTTGTTTGTCATCGAGAATGGTTGTTATATTTTTCTGTTTGAGTACTTGTTAGCAATATTCCATCTCCTCCTTCGTCCAAACATAAGGGGCTATTTTCACTTGAAGCGAGCTGGTCATGTGACCCCGTAGGTCTCGTCCAGTGACGTGTAAAAGCGAAAAAGTGTTTCCATGACACTTTTGCGATATACCTCTGTATCGATGCGTCTGGAAAAACCACCTCATGAGAGCGTAAAAACCTTTTAGCGATATTTTTTGAGAGGTTTTTTCGAAGTTTAGGTGTTTTCATTACCAGTATTTTCTTGCGAAAATTTTTAGGTTTTGCGCAATTCTATGAAATGGAGCTGGGCAGTGAACCTGAAGACGCAATCAAGTGGCAGATGCACAAACAGATTCACCTGGCAGGCTTTGAGACTGAGCTTAATCTCCACCTGGCTGGTTTGGGTGCCGACCCACATGTACACCTGGTGGGAGAAAACACACAAAATAAAACCATGATGATGATGATGATGATGATGATGATGATGATGATGATGATTGTAATTTGGCTGAATTAGAAGGACAGATGGTCTCCGATGCAGACCGGCGTCACGTTACCTCTTTGCCGTTATCCAGCAACATGATGTCGTCGTCGGCCAAGTCGTCCTGGCAGAAGTCGGAGCATTTCTCTGACACGGAGAAGTAGCCTTTCTCGTTGGAGCACCTGAGAGAGCGAGAGGCAGAGGATTTTCATGAATGCCTGATGTTCCCACTCTTTTTTTCTCTCGGAGAGAGACGTCCACTCACCTGAAGAGGCGAGCGTGTTTCATGTAGTCTGCGTCCTCGTCGTACTGCTTCTGAGAGCCGATTCCCACCCAGAAGAAGTTCTCTGGCTCCTCCCCCTCATTAATAACCTTGGAGACAAACACACCCGGGAGTTTGACAGAACGCACATTGAGAAAAAAACCCAGAAAAAAAGCCGCAAAAAAATTATTTCTTTGCTAATTTCTTTGCACGTTCACCTGTTTGCTGTAGGTGTCGTCGAACATGCAGTTCATGATGTCCTCGGCCAGTTTGGCTTCGTCCGGGTCGGCAGCTCTGCCCACCCACGTGTAAACGATGCCCTGATTGTCGGTGCTCTCAAACGGTACCTGGAGAAAATACACGCAGTGAATTCCTGATGCTTGAACGTCTTTGAGGGGAGTTGAAGAGGAGACCAGGACAACAGGAGATCAATGCAACAACATTTGGTCATAGAATTAGTTGAAGCTTATACGAAATGGAGTCCTGGGGACAACTGCGAGATTGATATTATTATTATAATTTTTTTTAATGGTATGATAAATTGAACCATTCCAACCTTGAGGAAGAAGCAGAACTCGGAGTTGAGATTGCTGGAGTCGGTTCCAATCTGGATGGTCCTGATGGAGACAAGAGAGGAAAAATAAATGACGGACTTCCATCCGGGCAGAAACCAACTTGTGGTCGTGTCTCTCCGCCTACCTTGTGCAAAGAGCGCTGCCGTTGGTGCGAATGTGGTAGAGGGAGGGCTGAGCCGAGTCGGTCTTCTGTTTCCTCTTCCCCTTGTGGATGATGAACTTCCTCTTGAAGTGGGACAGGAACTTGAGGTTCTCCTGCTGCTGGGTCATGCGCACCACCTGCAGAAAAAGATAAATATAAAAAACAAAGCACTCCAATCCTACTAAACTTCTCTGTGTGGAGGCTTTTCCTCAGACCTTCAGCTTTCCGGGGAAGAGGCTCTCGAACTTCTTCTGCAGCGAGAAGGTGAAAGTGAGCCAGCCCATGTTGGAGGCCTCTCTGCCCTGCCAGAAGTAGACCACACACTGGAAGTCTTCCTCGGGCTGTTTGTCCTCATCGTCCTCCTCCGCCCCTCTGCCTCCTCTCCTTCCTCCTCCTCCTCCTCCTCCTCCTCCCCCTCCTTCTTCTCCCTCGCCTTCCTTCTTCTCCTTCTCCTCGTCCTCGTACTCCACAGGCACCCAGTATCTGTGGACGCGTGGAGGAATCGCACGAGTCACGACACTGAATGCTTCCCGTTTCCTCTCCGTGCCGCTGCACCTCCCTACCTGCACAGGAAGACGTAGCAGTCCTGGGTAAAGAAGTGGCCGAAATTCTCCTCGGGCAGGCGAGCGAACTTCTTCCCCTCCAGCACGAATCCCTCCATGCCGTCCAGGTCCTCGTTCCACTCCTCCATCAGCTGTTCAGCCTGCGCAGGAGCAAGAAGAGGAAGTTCACAGTTAGGAGTGGCGTCCCCCCTTCGTGTTGTTACTAGGACTGTCAGTTGATTAAAATTCTTAATCGAGATTAATCGCATTCGTGTCCTGAGTTAATTCGCGATTAATCAATTTTATTATGATTGATTTTATTAGGCGCTTCACGGCGCTTCTGCATCCAGTGTGAACCAGGTGTTTATCACGCGGTAAAGAGAATTAGTGGCGATAAAGATAGTTTTAGTTAACGTGTTATTAACGCGTTATTAGACAAACCTAGTTCTTACCTCTGTGAGCGGCATGGCCGGCTGCCTGGGGAGGAAGAGAGCCGTGAGGTCGGCCTTCATCTGGTCTTTCTGCTCTGCATCCTTCTTGACCTGGGACAATGAAAAAAGAAAACATCTTCAATGTTTATTGCGTGATTTTCTGTGCAGTATTCTGTTGCATGGCTAGTATGAAAATATTAAATTATGTCATTTTAAGCAGGGTGACTGCAGACCTTGCCGTGGAGGTTGTCTGTCTGTTGCACCGTCTCTGCTGCTCTGGTGTAGTCCACCTTCAGCACGTCGTCCCAGTTCTTAAACTTGGATTTAAACACCTGCAATAAAAAGGGTTTGGTTACAGATGAACAGAACAAACAACGATTTCACAGCAATATTAAACCAATGTTCTTTTATAGGTAATTATTTTTGTAAAATAGTTTGTTCCCTTATGCTTTGTATTCATATCAATCTACCGCTTTTGAAAGTTCTTAGAAGCCGTCACCAATGATTTTATGAAAGAGGGGCGGGGAGATTGACTAAGATTCACAATATATTGGAAGCCAAAAAAAAAAAAAAAGAAAAAAGAGGTATGCTAAGAGACAATAGGTATGAATATTTGATGGATTTAAAAAAAAAATTTTTTTTGCCACAAATGCAATTTTGTTTTCGGGCCAGTAGATGGTGCAAAGTGTTCACTAGTGCAGTGGGTCAGCAAAGCAAGACTGACTCACAAGTTCTGACAGGAGAAATGAATGAGTGAATGAATGAATGAGTGAATGAATGAATGAGTGAATGAATGAATGAGTGAATGAATGAGTAAATGAATGGATGGAAATATCTTGATGCAACATGGCAGGTAAGAGTGATGTGGAGCAAACAAGGGCGCGTCACCTGACACTCGGTTCCCTCCAGGTTGCGGGTGACGCAGGCGTGTTTGGGCCGGTGCAGCATGGAGCAGATCTCCTGGCCCAGTTTTAAGGCGGCGGCTCGGACCAGGCGGGGAGACTTCCTCCCGATCCAGATGAACACGTCGGACCAGCAGTCCAGGATGTAAACGCCCTTGGTGTCCAGCAGGGACTGTAGCTGTGAGGAGAGGTGACGACACAGGATGTAAGAAAGAAAGAACAGGAAGCGGACAGAAGTTTGCTCCTGTGGTTCTGCAGCAGTCCAGCGTACCAGTCTCAGCTCCGGCAGGGTGTCCAGTTTGACCTTGCGGTCTTTGTGCTCCACTGACAACTTGTAGTTGATCTGTGGCAGCTCCAGGTAACCCAGACCTAAGCCCACCTGCCAAGCAAACACACACAAACATCTTTGATGTATTTACAAACTGTGAACTTCTGAAAAACCATCTACAGATGGGACATAAAAGCACAAAACAACTGCTTGTTCAAGTGTCTCTTAGAGCTGGTTTTTAATCTCTCTATTCAAAGCCGTACCTTGTAAAGCTTGGGTCTCATCGGAGAGAAATCATCAGGGACGTGTTTCTTGATCTCCTCCGGCTGCCCCCCCAGCGCCTCCCAGAAACCAGGAGGCTCCTGGCTCTGCATGAGGGTCGTGATCTCAGCCTTGCCCTTCCGCTCGTTCTTGTTTATCTTTTCTGCAAACAATCTGAAAAAAAAACAAAAAAACAAAACAAAACAAAAAAAAAAAAACAGGAGAGAAAAAAAGTAATAATTAAGAATCAAATAAATCACGATGGCTGCAGGGCTCATGCTTGAGTATGAACTTGAGCATAAACAAAAAAAAGAAACACAAATTCTGCCTGCTGCGCTCCACTTAGATCAGATTAGAGACTTCAGCATGGAAAGTGTTGCGGAGATGGCTGCATATTATTTTTGAAAACTTGTCTTGACCTTGTGTGCTTTTGGCTGCAACGTGTGGGCGACTCGGTGAACGCTTAACTCTGCTCAACAACTCAAAGCATTAGAAGTGCAATGATCTAAACCCTATGTCTTGCTGTTATGTTGCCACGGATAGAGAACGTCAGTAACCCACCGACAAAAAGATAAAATTGCATCAATAAAATTCCCTTTTTGGGATGTATCGGTTTTTTTCAAGAACATGGCAGAAGTACCTGGCCTTTGTGGTGCCGCTGAGTGTCGCGTTGGCTCCTCGCCACACAAAAACTTCCAGTCCCGTGTCCAGCAGGAAGACATAACTACCAAAGAGAGACAGGATGTTAGTTCCACTCGGAAAAAAAAGGTAAACTTTACAAGGTTAAAGTTCCGGCAAAACAGTGTGTGAGAGTTACCGAGGGTCCAGGGATGAGGCCTTGGCTGGCACCGACTCCAGTTTGATGTTTTTCTTGCCGTAAACTCTGTACAACCTAAAAACAATGAAAATAAAGAGACAAAATAAGATGAAATGTCGGTTTTAATCAAGCAAAAACATGCAAAAAGCCCCCAAAAACTAGAAGTACAAGGTATCCGAAAATGTTTCACATCATTTTAAAAGCAATTATCTTGAAAACTACGAAGTCTAGCTCAATGAAATTGAACGTGCACCGCCTGTGACACCATCATAAGTGATCGTAACTGTGCGTGAGCATATTCCGGCATGGCTCAAAACACAACAAAAATAAAACATTAAATATAAAATCTTGACCCGTTTGAACATGTTCAGTGAAAATTTGAGGTTATTTCAAAGAGAATTGTCAAAATTGTTGGCCTGCGAAATGATGTCGAATTTTTTTGGGGGACACCCTGTATGTCTGGCATCAGCTCCTTGCAGTCTACCTCAGGGAATAGTGGTTGTCCTCCACAGTGTAGAACCCACTGGATGTTCCTCCCTCGATGTACGAGATCTCGTTGTTAAAAACCTGCCAACCAGAAAAAAACAAAGTATTTCGGACTCTCCAGTCTTATAATGTGTGTGTAACAGTGCAACACTGTGTGCACGCCCGAGTCTTTTCCACATACGGCGCTGAACTCCTCGCTCTCGTCTCCCATCTCCTCCCGTATCGTCCTGCACTCGGCTCCCAGGAAGTTCCTGAGGTTGACGGCGTGGATGGCCGAGCCGGCCTTCTTGTCCAAAGTGGCGTCCTGGCCGATCCAGTAGAAGATCTGCCAGTTCAGAGCGCCGTTGTCGTCCAAGTAGGTCTGAGAAACAGATGAAAGACCGTGAGTTTGGCGGGCAAGATTAGAAAACCAAACGGGCCGCATATGGCCCCCGGGCCGTAGCTTGGCCCACCCCTGTTGTAGAGGGTGCACGAAGAGTGTTGGCTGAGACAGAAAAAGAGTGTAAAAATAGCCGGAACAGATTTAGATCTGTGAAAGAACTTTAATCCGCTGATCCTTGTTTAATGTCACATCACTGGGAAGAAAAAAAAAAGATTTGATCTCTTCAATAATTATAGCTCTGCTTCCAAAATAGCATCATACTTTTCCCAAAGCCACAATCTATTGCAAAAAGACAAGTACTGTGGAATTTTAGAATATAAAATTAACCAAAAAAGATCAAGACTTTTCCACACTGCTGATCTTTCCGATGCATTTCCTTCCTCCACTTTAAGTTGCAAAGAGCAGATTGCAGCATTTTAAGACCTTTTTAGCCATCATCTCAAACTTCAAGGTTGTTGTTTTAGTTTGCTCTGCATGTTTATGTGTGTTACACATATTAAAAAATTGAAAGATGCCGTGTCAGCAGTGGAAACCATGAGGAAATGCAATGTGGAGTGATTCAGCGAGAGTGAAAGCAGCTTTGTCACCTTCAATATGATGTAGCAGTCGGCCTCGTAGAACTTCCCGTGAAACGTTTCGTCTACTGGGAGAGGGACAAAATTCTCAATCTGCCACACTGTCATACCTGGGACCTGCGATCAGGAAAAGAACAGTAAACGTATTTCAAAATAAGATGTGACGTGAAATATGTCACAGGGAGATACAACAGGAATATTACAGGGCTAACGAGGCCGCTTGCTGCTTGTCGACTCACCTGCCCCACGTCCTCGATGAAGTACTCCGAGTAATCCAGCTGCGGCTTCTCTAAACTCTTGTCCCACCGGCGGGTCTTCAAATCTCCGTATTTCAAATCGCCGTTTTCCTGCAACAATCAGCGGGTTCCTTGGTTCACTCGGGGGCAGAGCAGCTCTGTTGGGTTTTTGAATTAAAAAAAAAAAAAAATCCTCCTCCATCTTCGTACCTCCAGGTTCTTCTTCTCCTGCGCCACGTCGCTCATGCCTTTCAGCACCTGCTTGGCCTGGTCGTCCTGGGAACAGTCCTTCCGCCTCCTCAGCCTCATCTTCCTCGCCAAGTGGTCTCTGGGGCTGGCTCCTGGCCACACACACACACACACATATATATAAAGACTCAGATTAAAGCAACAGTGCTGCTGCAGTGTTTTCCAGTGTAGCAGCGAAGAAACTTTCGGTGGCACCAACTCACCTCCTCCAGCGGCGGCCACGGTGGCGGGTGAGGCCCCGGCCAGCCGCAGCTGGTTCTGCAGGGAGAAGTCAATGTTGTACCACTCTGCTCCCCTGTCCACTGGTTTGGGCGGCATCACCAGGTTGGGGTTCTCCCGCACATCCAGAACCTAGAATAACAAATGCGTGCTGGGTGATTCGTTCCACTCAACAACCTTGACGTGCATTTTACAGCGTCACGGGACGACGCATTCGACTGCATCCAAACTCAGGAAACAGTTTGCGGCCTTTTGACTCTTAGTTTGCCTTCTGTCAACAGCCAAGGTGTCGCTGCCAATGAAAGTGCAGAGGTCGGAGCCGTACCTCCAAGTCGGTGAGGAAGTGGATGGCCTCGGGCAGCGTGACGAGCCGGTTTTTGTTCAACACCAGCTTCTTCAGCTTGCCACACCTGAAACCACAGACAGACACAATTTGAATATGCGGTGGCAAAACACAAAGTTTGTTGAGGCTGGACGACGAAGTTCAAAGGGAGCAGCTTCTCTTAAATCGCTCTGGCCTTCAGGTGCTTGTGCACATGTCAGATGTTGGAAATGCAGAAATGAAGGGAACGTGTGTGATGGTATCTCACCTGCAGAGTCCCTCTGGGATGAGCTCCAGGTTGTTGTTAGCAGCCATGAACTCTGTGAGGCTGGAGAGTTTGCCAACGCCGGGAGGAACCCCGTCGAAGTCCAGCTTGTTCGAGTTGATGTACAGCTTCTTCAGTTTAGACAGCTTACAGATTGCAGACTAGATGGAGGCAAAATGTAGATTTGATTAAAAAAAGAAAAAAGAAAAAAAAAGAGGCTGATACATTTTTTTCCCCACCGTTTGTATCACTTAAAAAAAAAAAAAAGCATTCTTACAGGCAGCGAGGTGAGCTGGTTACGGCTCAGGTTCAGCGTCTCCAGCTGAGTCCACTGGTCGATGCAGAGGGACAGTTCTGAGATCTGGTTACTGCTCAGGTTGAGCCTCTTCAAGCTGCCCAGTGAGTAGAGGCACTCCGGCACGCGGGTCAGGTCGTTGCATGACAGGTCAACGTCTGTCAAGGAAGGGAAAGCAGCACGTGTTATCTTTAATGCAGGGGACAATTTTGTGAAACAATTAGGGTTGTCAGCGTTAACGCATTAATCCCGATTAATTAAATGCAATCCGAGTAATTTTTTTTTATTTTAAATCCCATTTCAAACGTGAGGCCGGGTTCACACCGATCCGCGTCAAGCTGGACAGGAAGTCACTCAAAGAAACGCGAGAAAATCCGGTGAAATTTCAAAATAGAAGCAATTTTCCACGATTGACAAATGCGATCATGTTTGCAGCTACAGTGCTTCCGCGTCCGATGTGAACCCAGCGTTAGCCATTTTTTCCCTTTTACTAACCCGTAGTCGGCCCCTCTGGCCGATTTCCGGTAAGAAATACTTCACTTTATGGGGTTAAAACTGCCTTGAAATGCGAAATAACAGAACTTTACATATGCAATTCAAACCGCAATTAATCGCAGTTAACTATGAAGATTCTGCGATTAATCGTGATTAAAAAAATTAATCGTTTGACAGCCCTAGAAACAGTACATGCTTTTCTGTGAAGGGGGGGGGGGAGAAGATTGTGTCACCTGCTAACTGTGTGAGTCCCTCCAGGCTGGTGGGCATGTTGCTCTGAGTCCTCTGGGTGTTCCTCAGGTGGAGGGTTTGCAGAGCCACCATGGCCGGCAGCTGGCTGCTCAGAGACACAGACGGATCAGCACGAGAGCGACACAACGCAGCCAACCCCTGGATCGCTGGCAGCCCTCGACTCACCGCAACTGGGCGTGCATCAGCGGGTTGTTGTTCAGCACGAGCGTCTGCAGGTGAACCAGGCGCCTCATCTGGGGCGGCAGGCTGTCCAGCTTGTTGTCGCTCAGGTCCAGATACAGCAGGTCCGTCAGGTTGATAAACAGCTGGTTGGGGATGGAGTCGATGCCGTTGTGGCTCAGGTTCAGCACCAGCATGTTCCGGCTGTTCTCCAGGTCCCTGGGGATCTCCGTCAGCTGGTTGTAGCTCAAGTCCTGAAAGTGGAGACGGGCGTGGCGAAGACATGAGGAAACCAATTTGTGATTTAGATTCTCTGCATTCGGGTGTTTGCTGGAGCTCGTTTTCTAGCATTATGAATAAAACAAAGAAAGCAAAGAAGTCTGTAGGTCTGCATAAGATTATAAGGTACCAGCACGGAGAGGTCATCGAGTTGGAATATGTCATCCGGGACGCCCGAGTTCTTCAGATTGTTGGCTCTGGCCACCACCGCCTGCACATGTGGACAAACAGTCAGATAAGAACCACAGACTGGAGCGAGGGAAATAGTGCATGACAAATTGTAAGAAAAAAAAAACAACAACCCAGCAACAGACTGGTGACCACTTCATGTGTGTCATTTTTAGAGCCGTTAGATTAAAACAGCGCGGGGCGTCACTTACGCGAAGATTTGGTAAACTTGACAGTTCTCCATGTAAGGTGCTCAAGCTGTTGTGACTCACTGAAAGATGCTCCTGAAAATTCAAAGAAACAGCAACAAAAAAACAGAGGTTTTGTACAGTGATATACAGTGAATTAAAAAAAAAAACAACAACCAAAAAGCGACGTGACGGCTGTGAACTGCTGCCAAGTTGTCCCCAAGCGGAACCATGCAACCGTAAACAGTCAAACGCCTTGGCTGTCGGCCACGCTGACAGACTAATCTTATTCATCAACACCTTGGTAAGATGAGGCGCGCTCAGGAGAGATTATCCATTCACCGAGGACTGCCGACTCCAGCGTCAGAGCTTTAGATTGGATTATCCCTATCAGACATATTGAGAGATTGACGGAGGCGGCGCACCTTTTTTTCCACTGGGGAGGATTGACAGGTGAAACGCTTTGGTTCAGGTTTCCGCAAATCGTATTGCGCAATGTAATGATATTGCCGTTTATGTGGCATTCCTTCACTTTCTTACTCAAGAGTTCACCTTCTCTGGGTAGACCAAACTCAAATAGTGATCTCACAACTCTGGTTTAGTTATACTACGAGTTGAAAGTTTGGACACACCTTCTCGTGCAAATTTTTTTCTACTGCAGACATCAAATATATGAGCAAGATATATGTAATTATGCAGCAAAAAACAAAAACAAACACAAATATGCTTTTTTAAGAAAGGTGGCTGTTTTGAAGAATTTAAATATAACACGTGTTTGAGTTCTTTTGTTTCCCACATAATTCCATGTATGTTCATACGTAGTTTTGATGCCTTCAGTGAGAAACTGCAATGTCAATAGTCATGAGAATGAAAAGAGAAGTTTTGACTGGTAGTGTATGTTGAAAAAACACCTAGCTGCAACATCAAGCAAAAACTTCTGTTTAAAATTCCTGTTGTGGAGTCTGTACAATCACACAAGCATACCACATGATTACCCCCCACATAGCCCTGAATAATCGCAAAGATTTTTTTTTCTTCCTGAGAACAGATCTAGTTACCTAAAATAAAATAAACAGACAAACCAAAAAAATAAAACCACAACATTGGGCAAATTGCACAACTTGAGCTCCGGCGAGTTGGATAAAGACACACTGGATGAAGCCAGTATTGTACATTTCAGAGATGCACGGATGTCTGATGTGTTGCTCACCAGCTTCTGCAGAGATGCCAGCTCCTCTGGGAGGTAGCACAGCCCCGTCCGGTTGAGCTTCAGCCATCGCAGACTGCTCATACACTTGACGTGCTCTGGGAAGTAGCCGCCCTGTGTGTGCAGACAGAGAGGTCAGAGGAGGAGAAGAAGAAGAAGAAGAAGAAGAAGAAAAAGAATAATAATAAACTTCTTCTCTTTTGGCCATACATAAGACATTGTAAGAGAGTATATTTTTTCTGTTGTGTTATTTGAACTTGAATGAGAACCAATGACTTCAATTGGTAGTTTGGCACGTAGAACCCTTAAAAAGGTATACAAACCCATGCAACAAATTCAAAACAGACATTTCCTTTACGAGCCCATTTGAAAGTCATTACCAAATGCCCACTTTACAAATGTGAAGTGCCATCCTGGCATGTAAACGCAAGCACACACGCTACTCTCCATCACTACGCGCAAAACATGTTTGTATTGCGTGATTGTGAAAATATCAGGGAAAAGAAATTAAACGATACAAGATCGAAGCTGGAAAGATGGAATATATAGTTTACAGTTGTATCGACTCAGGGCACAATTTGCATGGGACAATAAGGCATTAACTCATGTCACAATCATTAAGTCTTTCAAGTCTGTCTGAAATGCAGGACACAGATTGCCGAAAGTTTGCTTTGACAAATACGCTCGTGGGTTGCAACACCAACGGCAACACTGCCGTCTCTTTTTCCAGTCTGCTTTTAGAGTCATGACCTGGGAGAATGACGACACTGGTTGTCTGGCACCGTTTGCGAAGTTTAACATGGCTTGGAAACCAACCATGTAGTATGGTACCGTAGCATGATTCTGACTTGATGTCAGGTCGCTGACCTCACTTGGGACATCTAGCCTCGGTTATAGCTCAGTCGGCTAACTAAAATGACGTTCAAATCGTGAGCGGCGTTTTCCCAAAATAGTAGGGCGATGCGTAGCAGCTCGCAAAGTAATGAGGCCCTTAGCATACTCATATTCCTTTGAAAAGAAGAATAGGCTAACGGTTATACTGGGCGTTATCAGCCGACTCCACAGCGCTACTTTGACAATGTCAAAAAAAAAGGAAAAAAAAGTGACAACTGGCTAACGCCCAATGCTAGAGACGTTCAGCTAGGGTAGTACTAGTGTCGAAGCTAGCTACGCCTTTAGCCAACTTCTCCACTTCGGAAAGCGTCACACAGAGAAGTGAGAGAATAAAAATGAAAAACCACAATAAACAACTACGAGTGAAAGGAAAGGAAGCAGAAATGCCTTACTTTAAAGTCGTTCCCACTGAGGTCTACCCCCCTTATAAAGGGAAGGACTCCGGTGGCAGCCATTTCTGGGTTGATGTCAGCTGCTCAGCCCCGAAAACGTCTATTTTGGTCCAGCAGTAACAGCGGGGACGGTTGTGTCGAGTGTTGTTCTTCTGGGTGTAAATTGCGGTTGACCACAAGTGTTGGCGGGGCAACAGCGCCACCCACTGCCTTGGAATAAGGGATCAGCGCTCATAATGCTGACATCGCCCTCCAGTGGTTATCAGTGATTGCGACAGATTTGTTACGGCTCAAGTTTAAAAAAAAGTAAGACTAGGGCGACTATTTAAAAAAGTTCCACTTTCTGCCATGAAAGAAAAATCGATTCATAGCCAGCAAATGATACCATGAGCAATATAGAGCTCAATTCTAACTGCAATGTGAAATTATGTCAAGTCACTCGCAGCTAAACCTTTCAAAATAAACATACCGGCGCAGGGACAGCGTGTGACGGAAGGCGCCTGTTTCGCGCACTGATCTTATTTTGAAGGCCAGGGTTGCGGAAGCGCTCTCCGTATCACGACGCGTTGACGTCATTCGTGGACCCGCCCATTCAGCTGTGCCGTTTAAAGCCCCTAGCCTTAGCGAGCGAAACGGGAACTGAAAGCAGCTATATATTTTTTTTTTTGCCGTTTCACGATGGAGCAGAGCGCTACGCGATACAGTGTGCAACTGTATATCTATGACCTGTCGAGGGGAATGGCTCGCAGCCTCAGTCCCATCATGCTGGGTGAGTAGAGACGATGCCGCCCGGCCTGCTCCGAAGGGGAACGAACACTGATAACAGATGCCGGAGAGACAGATCTGGTTTATCACACGGAGAAAAATAGATGCATGGAAAGCAGGTTCAATCAAGCCAGCTATGGCATTAAACCCCCACACACTTTAATTTAAATATATTGTGTTTATACGTTCGCGCTCATCGCTGAATATTCATGACAAAGAATGCATAATAAGGTCGTTACATCACGTCACTTTTGCTTGTCATCGATCCTCGCAGCGTCTCGGCCACAGGATTAACTGCTGCCTCATTCTGACCCTCCGTTTGGTTTTGTTTTTGTGTGACAGGAAAACAGCTGGACGGGATCTGGTAAGAGCGGGTTTTTTTTTGTCACCTTTTCTTCATAACATTTACATTTGACAAGTCTTGATTTATTTGTTTAACCGTAACCTTGTCAGTATATATATTTTGAAAAGTCAGTATGTGATGTCTCACTCCACCCAAAATTAGTTTTTTGTTTTTCTTGCCTTTTTTTTTATTTTAATTTTTTACAAATCTATAGTATTCATGGCTCTAGAGAAGAAAAAACACAGTTAGCCCTCTGTTTTCAGCCTTCACTCCCTTTCTATGTTTTCAGCCTTCACTCACTTTCTATTTCTTTGCTAAAATGAATGCGTTGCTGTACTTTACTGTACAGTAACAAGGCTGTTGTGAGGTGGCCTCAGGGGGTGGAATAAACACCTGGAACACTTGAAACAAGACCCATGATGACATCACAGAGGGATGACGCCTGATCAGCTTTTTCTCCCGATAAGAGTGGAGCTCAGTAAAAGTTTCAGAGTTACATCCTGTGATGTAACTCTATCAGTGAGCTGCAGCGCCGGCTCCTGAGAGGCTGACGCGACCTGAATATAACCCCCGCGCTAACGATGTGCTCCCCCACCAGGCACACGGCGATCGTGGCATACGGCGACGAGTTCTTCTACGGCGGCGAGGGCATCTCCAGCTGTTCGCCGGTGGGTTTGTGACAGCGAGGCCGTGTCTGTGTTCCTCCTGCGGGGTCCGTGGTGGTGCTTTTGAGAGGGAGCTGCGTGGGTGGCTGCGTGAGAACACAGAGCCGGAGCAGAGACCTATTAATACCCCCGGCAGAGGCCTCACTTTATTGCCTTGTCAGGATGATTACGGGTTCCAGTCGCCTTTGCGATAGCGCGGCTCAAAATGAGCTTCTGGAGTTTGACAGGGGCTGTTGCCCCCCTTCCCCTCCTCCCCCCCGCCTCCCTCTTATTAAACACCTCCTGAAACACTGTCATGTGTTAAGACACGATGTCTCGCTCCTTATTTAGCTGTTAGAGATGTTTCTAGTTAGCGCAGCCTTCAGGCATATCACCTAATTACTAATTTACCAGCCCGCTGGCGTTCTTGGGAAAAAAAACAAAAAAAAAACACCCCCTCAACTCTGTGTCTCTGTCGGCATTTCACGGCCTATTTTTAAAGGATAAGGCAGCCCCTTATTCTCTCGGTTTGTTGTTATCAGCAAACACATTGATTCGTTCATCGCCATGACTAGGCCAAAGGTGACGCCCATAGACGTGGATTGAGATGATTTTACAAGTAACAAAGTGGCCTTGTACTTTGCAACAGAGGTTTTAAAGAGGACGTTTGAGTGATATTTTTAGGTTGTTTTTTTTTTTGCAGTATGAGGTGGGCACAGCAAATTAAAGTGAGCTGCTGTTCAACAGCACTTTTCTTTTGAAAAGACCAAAATCTTAAATGTTCTATGAAACACACATCTTCAGAGCTTTTTCTTTTCTCCCCCCCCCCCCATTCTAGACTCCAAGGCAGTTCACAATTAGTCAGATTTAGATTGTAGGTGAGCAGGAAGATGTGAACGCAACACAACTTTTGTTCAATAACACTGAAATGAAGCGCTACTGTTTCTTTAGCCGGAACGCAGCTCGCTAGTCCAGCCTGCAGACTTGATCAAATCCTCCATCCTGTCGGTGACTATGCTAATGTTTAACAGAATGGCTCTTAAAAAAAACATTTGCCACCTCATATCCCCGTGGACCCAAGAAGCCTGTTGACGTGAGCGTGGCATGTGTCTTTGTGTCCGTCAGGGCGGGACGATGCTCGGACCCCCCGACACGGTGGTGGAGCTGGGAGAGACCGAGGTGTCCGAAGAGATCTTCATGGAGTACCTGTCGTCTCTGGGAGAGAGCACATACAGGTGAGGGTGTGGCGCGTCTCAGAGCTCATGTAGGTCAATAGGTCAAAGGTCAAAGTTTTTATTTTTTTATTTTTTATTTTGTCATTTCTAGATAAATAAAAGGTTTGAAGCAGCAGATGGAAAAAAAATATTAATAAGTTGTAAAATCCAGAATCAACCACGTTAGTTTGCAAAAAGTGCGGAAGTGCAAAAGTGCAGCAGAGTCTGATTCCACGCTCCTGGAAAAACCTCTCAGGAGTCTGCTAGTCCTGCAGCGGATGTAAACCAGAGGATGAGCAAAATGAATTGGAACTGATGCCTCGACCTGTGTGGTGTTCTCTGCTCTGCCGCAGGGGCGACAGGTATCGCCTGTTCGAGCACAACTGCAACACCTTCACCAACGAGGTGGCCCAGTTCCTGACGGGCAGGTCCATCCCGTCCTACATCACCGACCTTCCGTCCGAGGTCCTGTCCACGTAAGTACAACACTGCTATTAGTTCTGTTGGTTAGTAGCAGTTAATGTTGTATTGAGATTATTACTGAGATTTAAATAAAAAAAAAAAAAAAATCTTGCATGTGATTGTTTAACCTCTCGGTTAAATTTAAAAAATCTGGTCTAGATGTCAATGTTTTCCTTACGTAATCCCTCAACGGTGCGTCTGCAGACCTTTCGGCCAGATCCTGCGGCCCATCCTGGACTCCATCCACATCGCCCCGCCGGGAGGGAACGTCATCAACGGCAGCCGGAACGCCTAAAAAAAACCCCAACCAAAACCCCGGGAGAGAGCAGCGGGGATTTGCCGAGTGTTCGCGAGGTCACTTCCATTGTAGTCAGTCACTGGGTCCGGAATCGCTGGCGCTGGTGGCTTGCCACTTCAATTTTCAAGATAAACGAACATCCGAGCGAGACTTCAAAATTGCCCGCAGTTGATTGCAGTTTCTTGTTGACCTTGATGAATGTTGTTTTCAAAAAAAAAAAAAAAAGCAGTAAAATTATTCTTATTTAGAACTGAAATATAACAAAGTATTTTTAAATTTGGGCAGAACATTTATCTTAATTTATGTTCCATTGTATGGACATTTTGCACTTTTAATTTCACTATATTTATCCAATAGCTGTTCAACAACTCCAGTGTATATGTGTGTGTCTCTATATATATATATTTATTGACACACACACACACACACGTATTTATATATATATATGTATAAAACAATGAATTACCTCTTGCATTCTATTGCATAGGCTTTGTAGAGTCATTTTGTACCAGGGCGCAAATCACTATGATGCTTCACATATCAGGTTTAACACACACACAAACACACACACAGTTGAGTTTCTGCAGTGAGAATCATATGCGACTGACTACAATGTGTTCAAACTGAGTGTTCGCTCGCGCGCAAGCGACGTTTTCGCACGTTCAATTCAATGGATGCAAGTCAGTGGGACGTCTTTGAAATGTCAAATCATTTTTACATTTTGCACTTTGACGATTTGTTTTTAACTTTGTTTCTTTGTTTGTCTTTATCCGATAAACCTGTTGTCGATTTCCCAACAGTGAACCTCTGATGCCTGTTCTCACTGTCTTTGCCGTTTCTGTTGAACTCCTCTGCGGCTGCCTACTCCAGTCTGCACACCCATCCGTCCAGGTTTTGCTTTCTTTGACTTTTTTTTTTTCCCCCCCGCTGTTGTAGTTGACTTGATGCCACACCGAGGGTGAATCAATTGACCCGTTAAAAGTTGTCTTGGTCTCTTGCAGCAGGACTGAATACAGGTCTTTTTTTTTAAAGCCAGGCTGACATTTTGCTTTAATTTAAATTGGGAGACTTCTTTTGAGATTTATTTTGATACAACTGAACAACAGCCCTCTCATGTGATTTACATATAACAATGTGAACGTGTCAAATTAAAGGAACATTTTGTAAGATGTTTTAACTGTCCTTGATAGTGTTGACAAAGTATTTTACTCTTATATATAACTAACTACTCAAAAAAGCTTTAACCCTCTCAAGGAGTTCAGTCGCTGCACGTCAACCCCGACACATTCTTGCCAACATCTTACCAAATGGGCCTTTAATGTGAGATTGCAGTTGCTGCCAAACTGTGCTTTTCTGCTGTTGTTTGCCGGTGTCATGCAGGACCAACTGTATTGAGGGTTGAGCAAGCCAGCAGACCACTGGCCACTTCTGTCGCATCAAACTTCATCCTTTTTTTTTTTTCTCCGCCCCCTTTTCATAAAACTGATAGGATTTCAGGCAGAAAACTGACCAAAAGCAAAATCAAGAGTAAGCACTGAGCCATCCTGCAAGTTACACCTTTAATCGCTCCATGCGGGAGTCCTTTAACAGAGCAAGTTGCGTATATCCCTCTGTGCCTTCATTCGCCTCTGCTAAGCTGGTTAGTTGATGCACAGCACAAACGGTCACTTCCTGAACAGTCAAGATCAAGCTAAAAAAAAAGAAAAGAAAAGCTAAACTGAACAAAAAAACTCTATAAAATTCTATCTATAAAATTCTTAAGATGCAGAATTGAGCTTTGTGAAGAACATCCGAGTGATTTTCATTGACAAGAAGTAGGGATTAAATCAATGATGTCCCAGATCCAGCGAGTTTCGGTTGCGGTGAATTAATGGGACACAGTAATCTGATGAATGCAACACTATAGCTACCAGTAGAAATAAGTTTTCTTCACAACGTTGTAGAAGCGGGCAGGGTGAACGTGCCATGCACAAGTGCTCATGCACCTCAATAACGTGTCAAATAGGAAGAAGCACAGAAAAAGGAAACAGCAGAGGTCGTACAGTGTCCTCCGACCAGCATTCACTTCAGTTGAGTTCTCCTGCAATAAATCACATTTTAATCCCTCGTGCTGTCGTTCATCTTTAGTAAATCTAAAATCACTAAAATAGTGGCTTTAAATTGCAATGTTTTTTTTTTTTTTTTAAGAACTTTTTGTTTTTGTTTTTTGCGCCTCTAATGAGCCAGCGGACTAACTTGCTAACCAGACCACTGAAATGTACGACTGCACAAGTCACCCTTTGTTTTTGTGATGCAATTTCTTTCTATCTGCTGCCTGTAATGTGAAATCCTGACATATTCAGCCTAACGTAGATTGTTTTAAGTAATTTAAAAGGTGTATAATTTATGTCCCTCTATTCAGTTGTTTTTGTATGTTTTTTTCCTCTTTCCTTCCATCGACATTAAAAGCCATCGACTGCATACATGGTAACAGCGCCTTACCTTTTTTTTTTTTTTTTTTTACTTTCTTTAGCCAGCCGCTTGGAATTTAAACAATATTAATCATTTTTGGTTTCAATAAAAAAATATTATTTTACATAAACAGTTGTCATAAAAAAAAGGACCTTTAGAAACCAGCTGGCTGCATCTGCTAGCGAAAGCAGTATTTCCCACACACACACACACATTAGTCGTGCGTTCACACTGTTTTTATTTACCTTTTGGGTTCTGCTCGGCAACAACAGCAGCTGGTGGTGCAGCTTCAGCTATCTCTCATCTCGGGTCATCCACATGAGCAAATGCTGCAGGTGCTGTGTTCCCGCCAAGGAAGCTTTTTCAATTCATCCTGACTGAAGCGCAGTGGTGGCATCAGATTGTATTGGCCATTGAACATATCATAGGTTTGCCTGTAAAAATAATAATAATAATCATAATAATAATAATCATAATAAAATTGATTTGGGAGGGTCAAGTTTTTTGTCCATGCTTGTACCTTCGTGTGCCATGAACACACAACAATGTGTGCACGAAAGTGATGATTTTCCTTCCAACAGCTGTCAGGGAAGACTAAGCTAGTCATGCCCATGTAAACTTGCTTCCCACATTACGTGGGATACAGATTCTGCAATATTTTATTCAGCAACAGAGATTAGTGTAGACTTGCTTCCGGTTGGCCACCAACCCTGACACCTTTCCCCCACAATACATTGTGTTCATTTTCCACAGGTGGTGTAACGCACCCAAAATAACAACTCTCAAAGCTATCAACAAGCTTTACATGTCAGTTGCAGGAACTATCTGAACCATAGAATGAACCTAATTCATTGCTAGCTGCTTTACAGTGTGAAATACATTGTGAGGTGAACACTGTGCAAAGCTCTTCGCATCTCGCGTGTGTTTCTCGAGCAGATGCTTAAAAAGGCGGAAAAACGGAAAAAAAAGAAAAAAAAAAAGCTCTCATTCAACACAGTCATTTCATTTAGTGAGGGGGAAAGTACAGGGTGAATGAACACGCCCACGTATTTTGACTTCTCGGCGCTGATGTTGTGGTGCCGTGACTCAAACGCCTCAGTGGATCTGCTGAGCAACTGCTTAATTGCAACGATTAAGCAGGTCATTAACGTTGATTAGGCCTCCATAATCATCTCCATTTAGGGAGGGGTTCAGTGCCAGGAGTTTCGCAGTCAAGTCTGAAACTCCCTCCTGTTCTTCTGCAGTTCTTTGAGTGTCCACAGAGTGGCGGTGTTGCTCTGCTTCAGGACAGAGGCGCTTCGGCAGAACAGAGGTGAACTCAATGAATGCAACGATTGAGAAGAACGTTTGAAGTATTTGGCGCTCTTATTATTTCCCCTTTATGGGCCTGTCGAATCAACAACATCGCAAACGTCTGGTACGCTGCCACGTTGTGTGTTGACAAACCGCATTAAAAACTGAACGGCCGGAGTATCTCGACGCCACCACGTTCATCAAATGAAACCATGTGACAAAGACGGTGTCATTGTTCCAGATGGCAGACGTCTCAGCGTGCGGTCGCCTTGACAGATGCAAAGCAGACTTTGGTCCTCGGCCTTTGGTCCAGCGCCCCCTCCTGAGACGGAGCGGCTAGTAAATACAGACGGAGGCCGGCTTGCGCTAGCTCCCCCGCAGCTAAGTAGCTGAATCAGCCCGGTTAGTAGCACAATTGTGAGCGTGTGCGTGTGACGTTTGACAAACGGTAACCTTCTCCGCGACGACAAGGGTACTTGTTAAGCGGGCCCAAAGTTGTTTGCACGGCAGCACCACCTCGGTGACAAAAAGCAAAGTGAGTCACGGCTGCCGCCCCCCCCTGCGCACACTCCTCCGTGACAAATCCATCCGTGACATATAGGGGTGACTTGGCTTTTCTCCCTGTCGGCTTAGCTCTGACACAAAGTTCATGTTATAGCTGCTAATGTAAAAAAAAAGTTGGAGCATTTGCAGTGCAGAGCTCTGGGATTTGGCCAAACGTGTTGCAATTTTTCCTCTTTAAAAAAAAACCAACCCAAAAAACAGCCCAAGCAGACTTCGGTTCAATCCACGCTGGAGCCTGTTCAAGCTAACTTTGGGCGAACTAATCGACCGGTCAATGTCTCAGAACTGTGGGAGGAAGTCGGAGTAACAGGAGAGAACATGCAAACACCACTCAGAAAAAAAAAAAAAGGCCAGAAGTACGACCTCTAAACTTTCTAGCTCGCCTGAACCGCCTTTTTCACTTTGCAGGTCATTTTACAGACATTTGAAATCCCCTCCTCATGTGAAAACCGGCTGTCGGCGAACTAGCGTGATGACCTTGTGCATTGCGTACACACAATATGTAGCTAAACAGGAAGTGATGCCATCAATTCTGTGCTGTTCAGCGTTCCAGTTGATTTGAATTGATGATTTTGTTGAAAGACTGACATTACTTGATAAATGCCTTTCTTTGCAGGAAATAACCACATTTTAAATACAGCCGCAACAATGAACCCCACTGGAGAGCGTGTGAACATGGCTGCCGTGCTAATTGTTCCAGCCTTTTTTATTTTCAGTTGCAGTTTACAGGCGTTGTATGAAAGCATGACTTTAATCAGAAATCCTAAAATTAACAATGTTAATCATTTACCAGCGGGCCTTTCATTTCAGCACCTTCTCACACCTTGTTTGGCTGAGAATTCAGGTGTTAACTTTTACTCATCCATCTTTTATACACGACAACTCAAGTATATTTAGCTGGTCTGAGCATGCAGGGAACCAATCAGCTCCCCTTTGGTTTTTTACCAAAAAAACAGGAACCGACAATTGCAAGCTGCAAAACAAAAACACCAAGAAAAAGAATAAGAAACTGCTTCATACTGCCGCTGCTGAAGACGTCATTGTGAATGTTAAACGACGCCAAGGCTTGTTACTGGCCTGTAATGTGCATCCAACGCTGCACCAGTCAGAAGTCGCACAGTGTTAAATATCTCGCAGGTGATAGGAAGGGACGGAAGAATCAGCCAGTCACTTTCACCCTCCAAGAGTTTTCCCCGTGTTCTATTTATACATGAAGTAACTCTGGATCTGAAAGGCATCACATGCCGCCATGACATGAAATGATAAAAATTTCAAGGTTATGCAAAGTTGCGTGAAAGGCCGCAGACGTCTGGAAGAAAAAAAGAGCAAAAACATCTCATCATTTTCTCGTGATGCTAACACGCCAGTGTCGGTGAGCGAGCAAAACAGACCTGAAGCCAACACGTGCAGGGTGAGAAGACAAAACCTGGGAGGAAAAGCGCAAGAAAACAAGACGATGGCACAGGTTGCATTTGTAATCCACGCCAGGTTTAGCTCTGTTTAGCTCCAGCTCGCTGTGGCTCCAGACGGAAGTTGTCGTATTTTTACCAGCTTTAATTGTTTTGAGGTCAGTCCAACGGTTCTCGGTGTGAAAGCAATGTGCTTGAGTCTTCATTGTGAATTCTCACTCTATTAACTGACGGCAACGCTCGACCGAAATAGTAAACAGCTTTAGCAGCTTTTTTTTTTTTTTTTTGGAAGGGAGGTTGGTAATCAAGCCCACTGGAGTGCGATTTGGCATCGTCTCCGGCTCCGATTCAAGGTGCTGCTTTTTCTTTCGGCTTCTGCCGCAATTTTTCTCACAGCGCGGTATCGGCGTGTATGTGTGTGTGTGTGTGTGTGAGACGGAGAGAGACACAGAGCGTGAGGGAAGGTGCCAGACACACGCAGAGAGGGAGTGAGTTGCTTTTAACAAGTCCATATTAAAAGCGGCAAAGCTCTTGGACGGGCCTCTCTAGGAGAGCTACACCCCGTCCTCCCCGGCGTTATCTTTCATTTAACACTGATATGCATAATTAAGGGACTCGTGTACCGTTTTTGAAGGTGACCATGCCACTTAGAGCGAGTCAAAATTAAGGGCCGCCCCCGCACGCAAGCAGCCTGCTCGCCTCGTGGATTTTTTTGGTGGGGGGAGAGAGCGGAAATCTGTAATTTGTCATACACACACACACACACACACACACACACACACACACACACACCACAGGAATGCGCACACACATTTTTTGTTTGCCTGGTGTTCTGCAGGAAGCAGTACCCCCCCCCCCCCCCCCCCAAAAAAAAAACAAAAAAAACAACCTCCATCTCATTTGCAAATCTGCACGCTTGGAAAATCCAGCCGCGCTGCAAAACCTCCTAATAGGCCTCAGCGCAGCCGATCTGAATCAAACCGAAGCACCAGTCAAACCCCCTCAGACGCCTAAACTGGAATAAAAAAACACGCTTTTCTGCGGGAAATAACGGCGCCAGCGCTCGGGGGCGAAAATCCTCCCGCTCGTTTCGAAGGGGGTCCCGACGAAAACGGCCGCGACATCGGTGGGCGCGACGCCGTCATGCCTGCTCGGATGCGGTTTTCCTCGCTGCTGTAAGTGTCACTCTGGATGAGCGTCAGCGAGAGTCCCAGCGTGGATGAAACACAGTGTATCTTCCTTTGACTCCTGCCCCTGTTTGCCTTTACTTTTCCCCACTCGTCCTCTCCCAACTTCCAACTCGACGTTTTTTTTTTGCCATGTGTTGCCTTCAATTTTGTTTACCTTCCAATCCGTTTCATCCCCATCTCCTTTCATCTCATCCCCGCTGAATCCTTGTCCTCAATGTTCTCAATAGAGAGTTGTTGTTTTTTTCCCCTCCATTTTCCCGCTCCTGACACTCTCCTGGCCTTGTTCCCTGACCTCTGTCACTTCTTATCAGAGGCAGCTTTGAGAGAGATGTGCTCAAAGCATACGGACAAATTTACTCGGCCGACAGACACACATGGAATTCATCTCAGTGACGCAAAAACAAACGGCGTTAGCTTAAAGATCCAGTGTGTAATATTTGGCTTGATTTATGATTTTTAAATTGATAAAAGCCTAATATCATTCATTCATTTTCCATACCCTACTCCCAAGCTCAGGGTCACGGGGGTCTGCTGGAGCCTATCCCAGCTGTCTTAGGGCGAAGGCAGGGTGACACCCTGGACAAGTCGCCAGTTCATCGCAGGGCCACATAGAAACAAACAACCATTCACACTCACATGCACACCTACGGACAATTTAGAGTGTTCAATTGACCTCACATGCATGTTTTTTGGAGTGTGGGAGGAAGCCGGAGTACCCGGAGAGAACCCACGCAGACACGGGGAGAACATGCAAACTCCACACAGAAAGGTCCCAGGCCCGGAATCGAACTCACGACCTTCTTGCTGTGAGGCTTCAAAGCGGCTTCAAATACAGTAAACCAACGAAGAAGAAGGTGGACGAGGAATCCGGGGTTTGGGTGCGCAGGATACCGTAGCTCCCTGGCAAGTTCAGGAGGGGGAGGAAGAGTGAAAGACACTGCAATCAAAAATGTAACCACTTGATGTCACTGTTTCTTCCTCAGAATCATCAAATATCACACGCTTAACCCTTAAATGAATCAACGTTTGCCAGTGCTGCGTCCCAAGCAAAGAGAAGACAAGTGTGCGACGGCAGGCTCCGATTCGTCCCGTTTATCGTGTTTCCTCGAGACTCGGCCCACCAGCTGGGGATGGATCCAGCCAGCTGGCCAGGTGACCGTTTTAAGGGATCACCTGGGTCAACAGCTGCTGGGTGCCGCTTGTCTGAGCCGAGACAAGGCCAGGATAACTGCCGTGACCCCCCCCCGCCACAACCCACTGCATAAATACATAGATGCATAAATATAGAAGGAGACGACACGTGCGCTGACCTTCTGCCACATCGTTTCCCATTTGCAGCCACTTTCCCTGGATGTCCTTGAGCTGCTCCCATCTGGAACTAGATTGTCGTGGGTGTGTGTGTGTGTGTGTGTGTGTGTGTGTGCACGTGGGTGGGTGAAGCTGGTGACTTCATCGGCATCTGTGTTCGTGCGTGTGTGACTGAGCAGAGGACAGCTTCGCCCTCGCTGGGCGCCAGATTTGCTCCAAACTTTCATCAGACACTGGACATCATCTATTTTGTTTTAAAATGTGATTTCCGGAGGGACATTCTGGACCAATTCATTCCTCCACTTTACTGTCGAGCACATAACTAACCCAGATTAGCGCACGCTGTGTTTGTGGGACACGAGTAAGAAATAATGTTTATTTGTATTTAAGAGAACGATTACTATTCAATTGACTGCTACAATTCAAAGCAGTGGTGTTAAACTGCTTACGAAACTCTTAATATGAAGTTTCTTTCATCAACATCAAACACAATTCTTGCCAATTTTATTACATTTCAGTTGACATGCAATAAATAAATCCACTTTATTTGTTTTCATTTCATTTTTTTTGTTGCCAAAAAACACATTTGAATCATAAAACAAAATAAAACAAATTAAAAAAAAAAAATTGTGTCAAACAATCAAAACACTTGAAGTACACAACGTTTTGGCACTTCTACTGTGTGTATCTATGTACACAACACACACACACACACACACACTCACTCTCACACCACTGCCATGCTCACTCACGGGTCAGTGACAGACCTGTTAAATCACCACTGCTGACCCAATTCGTCTCAGCAAAGTGAAAGTGTGTGTCTGTGTGTGTGTGTGTGTGTGTGTGTGTGTGTGTGTGGTCACGGAGACGTGGTGCCAGAGTCTGCAGGGAGGCGGTGCTTTTACACCTGCGAGGAGGAAATGTGAGGCTGGAGGAAATTGAAGAAAAGCAGATAAGAAAAAGGAAGAGAAGAGCAGGAAGACAAAACAAAACACCTGACAGCTGAGGCTCCAAGGAGAAGAATGATTATTTCATATTGTTTTTACAATATATTATCTACATCATCATTGTCGTGTTAATAATAATAGAACAAAAATATTATCAATGTATTGTTTAGATTCCTTGTGCTGTCTTCTTCGTCAACACTCACCACAGCCAGACTCAGACACTCAGTTGTCCACGTCCAGAACGCCATGTGGACCCCACCTGTATTGTAGTATCCACATCATCCACACGGTGGCACCAGCTCAGAAAACATCCTGCCTGGTGTCAGTTGGACATTGGATTAGATTCGATGTTAGAATGGAAATAGTACAATGCGCTTCTGTGGGCTTGAGGAAAATTCACCTTGGAGCGCGAGAATCCAACCCTCGACCGTTTACGGCCTCCGTGTTAAATCTGAAGTGTTTTTTCCACATGTCGAGAGACCGCCCGCCCGCTGGCTGTGGCTTCATATTGCACGTGCACGCAGTCAGGGGCGTCCATCTGTTGACGTCACAACTAACGCTGTCATGCTGCGGAATGTCATGTGTAAAATTCAAGAAAAACATCAAAGACGGCGGCGGGATGTTTGACGGGCGACGGAGCCCCGAACGCCGCTTTTTCCCCGAGCCTTGGCCTTGGATGCAAATGGGTGGGCGGGATCTCCGACAGGAAGGAGATTCCAGAGAAAGGCGAAGAGGGAACGATTCTGGGACGCGGCGGAGAAAGACAAGTGGCTCAGCCAGCTGGCACTTCTGGTGAAAGCGATTCGCCTCGTCCCACAAACAGCCCCATGAATCATTAAAAATCAAGAAGAAAAAAAAAAAAATACAAAATGTGGACACGGCAGCCTCTTCTCTCCTCCAGGCTTTTTTTTTTTTTTAAATCCACCGACACATTTCAACTCAGGGATCTTCCCCCCGTCTGCTGTCGGAACCTTTAGAATCCTTTTGTCGGGGGGGGGGACATAGTCTGGTTGGACTGTGGGAGTGACATTGCGCTAACAGCTAATCAAAATACAGTGTGACCTTTGCAGAGACGATCGTCTGGCCAATTTGTTGCACTTCAAAATGTAGTCAGTTTTACATTCCGTACGAGGGGCTGTGCGACTCAGCCCACGTTTCTGATCCCCCCCACCCCCCACCCTTTCACTTTCCTCTTTCCTCAATGCGCTAGCACGCGATACATTTAGCACAAATTAAAACATTCCCCTCCGATTGTCTCTGCCCTTGAGCCACCGTGCACTGCTCCTCTTCCTCTTCTGCTACAGGCAGTTTGAGTGGGAGTACTCCGAGAGGCTTCCTTGGCAAAAATAACATTCCTGTCAAAGTGTCAAACTTCTGTAATTACACAAACTAAAAATCTCTTGTATTTTTAGTTTTACGTGTCGAAGTCAAACTTTTACTTAACTCCACTGTCAGGCTAGCTTAGCCTCCATGATTACCGACTGATACCAGCTGTTTGGTTAAACTAACTGTTGCTTAACCAGTTATCTACTTGAAATGACATGTACTAAACACCTTACTATGATGCAGCAATCCAAAGCAAGTAACTGTGTCTTTTTACAAGAAAGGATAAAGGGGACATTGCATCCTGATTTAAAACCAGGTCAGGATTGAGCCCATGTCAGTGACAGCCAAACAGAATTTAAAGGTCCTTTAAAGGTCTTGCTCAAAGTGAGTACCGGCCGAAACACACACACACACTGACGCAGGTTTGGACCGAAGGATAATGATTTGCATGGGCACATGGGCAGCGAAGCGCTCAGCAATCTGCCAACTGGAGGGGATGAGGGCGCGACACACGATAGCACGGAGGCGCCGGGTCAGTGGAGAAGCGAAGACGCGGCGCTGTGAGCCCGGATCGGCGTGGAGTCAAGGTGAGAGGCTCAGGAGTTGCTGACGACATGCGAGGGCACTTTTTTTAATTTATTTTTTTTAGAGGTTATTTACAAGAGTTGAGGCTCAGGAGACGACGTTGCAACCAACGCTGCCGTGTCAAAGAGTTTCAGAAAGTAGGAGGAAGGTAACGATGGCAGCTGAAAGCCGCTAGCTGCTAGCTTAAGATTTCAGCTGTGCAATGTCGCTCATCCATCTTGTTAACTACCACTCAGTCAGCCCCAGTGCTTTTCACTAAACTCGGAAGTTGGAGCGAGGGATGGGGGTTCTCTCTGTACGTGTTTGCTGCTCGTCCATACCCGCGTATGACAACACACCGTGTGATAGTTTGCGCTCAAAAGTCTCCAACCTTCCAACTTACGTAGCGGACGTCGACGGTTGAGACCTGATTAAAAAAAGACCGGCTTCCTCTTGGCTGTGACAAAAGCTGAAAGCGAATGCAGCGAAATGTTGTGAGAAAACCACAGAAAAATACCAAAGGAATAGAATATCTGCAGAGAAGCAACAGGTAGCCTCTCTGATGCTAATGAGACTAGCAAGGCTGTTGCAGCAGTGGAAGTTTAATTGGGAGTGAATGGACTCATTAAAACTGTTTTCACAGCGCATATAGAGGTTTTCATTTATTCATTTTTTGATTTTTTTTTTTTTTTATTGTTGACTGATTTCGTTAATCACTATTGTTTGGGGACTCTATCAAGGCCTGACACCAAGAGGAAACCTCAAGTCTGCTTGAGTGTGCGTTCAATCACGTCCAGACGTTCCCTCTGGCGTGCCATGATTATGAAATTGGAGGAAGTGCCTGAACAAAAATGGAAAAAGCACAATGCAATCAGCTATTGACTGTCGTGATTACAAAACATCGTCAAAAAAGAAAAAACTGCCACAAAAAAAAAGCAAAAATACACAATAATTACATAACATATAATCCGCTCCTTGGATGTGTGACACATTCAGTCTGCTGAGTCAACTTTTTTGAACTACCAAACGAAACTTTAATTGACACGCACACAGTCAGTGGCTGTGAAAAATAAATAAATAAATGCGCACATTGTACATTCAGCGCTGCCGCGTTCATCCAGCCTCACAATGTCAAATTAGATTTACATTAAGATTTTTTAACGAGCGCCATTGTTGCCTCCTGATGCGGGTCCCACCTTTTAATCAGCCGCACTCCGCCAGCGTCTGGCAAAATGTGGGCCGGCTGCGAGCTAATTTAATCAGGCTCTCCAGCTACGCGGCCCCCGTGCGCACAACGTGCCCATTCGAATCTCGCACACTCGACTTCGAATCAATTCGGTCCGGCTGCCTTTTGTGATTGCCGAAAGAGAAACAATCACGACGAGGCGCGTTATCAGCTGCGTTTTTTTTTTTTTAGCGACTTAATGAATCCCCCGGCGCCTCTTGCACTGGAGGGGGCGCCGCGGCGCTCGGCGATCGCAATCGCGCGGGATATTTTTTGACGGGGAAGCTTCGCCGTGCACTCGGCAAAATGGTGAAAGTTAATTCGCAGTGATTAACGCACGACTATAACGTCCAGTGTGGAGATAACGTTTGACTGCAGGCTCAGTGCGATTTTTTGGTTTTAAACTCAAGACGACAGACGCGTGGCTAGTCGGGCTAACGAGAAATGTCTCTGCTTTATTTGGGATTCTTGTTCAAGTTTACCCGGTGGATGTATCGCAAGAAGTGGATTTCAGACTTCCACAATGGGGGCCGCACCGATTTAGTGTAGTGGCCATTTGCGGCACTGCAGTCAGAAATCCCATGCGCCCCCAAAAAGAAAACAATACATGGCAAAAATGAAATAAATGCCTGAAATAATCAAAATAAAACGAAACGCCGCGTGGTTCAAATGAGCAACTTCACTGAACGCCACATTGGCCGTTTGTGAAGTAGCCTTTGTGTTTGTGTGTGTATTATTTGGTAGGATCCGTCTGATGTGTTGAGTCAAATCTGGCTCCAATATTAAAGAGGCAGCGGCAGCAGAAGACAAGTTCAGAGCTGTTCTCCGCCATCCACCGCTCTGCAGTATGAGATCAATCCTTTACACTGCATGTCGTGTCTTTTTTTGGGGTTGGGTTGCAGAGGGTGCGAAATTACAGCCGGCAGCAAATATAGCAAAAAAGGTCGCGGCGGAGAAGAGCCACGAGCAGAGCGGCGGGTGCATTAAAACTAATGACGTGGGAAAAGCTCGGCTGTGCCGGAGCGTCGGAGCGATGGGAGGCGCCGAAACAAATGCAAGAGACGGACAGAAAAAGCTCAGAGCACAACGAGAAAGAAAGAAATGCAGGGGAAATCTCAAAAACTGCCTGTGCCTGAGTCTGTTTCATCTTTCCATCATTTCATGTTCACAAAGTTTCCGTGTCGTCACTGCGCCGCTGCAGTTGTGACAGCGCGCATCTCAAGTGGCGGAACCGCACTTTCAGCAAATTGGGACGAATGTTCGAACTGTAGTTTATCGAGTTAATCACCACAACATTCCCGCCCCGGAAGAAAGGCGAAAATCGTGTCTGAGCATGGAGGATGTTTTCAGAGAGCGCATACGCAATTTCTCTTCCAGCCAGAGGAGGGAGACAAAAAAAATAAATCTTTTACGCACAATTAGCACCAAAGTATTTTCTTTCGCATCTCTTTGCAATTGTGATAAATAATTGTAGAGGTGTTGTTGTTGTTGTTGTTGTTGTTGTTGTTGTTGTTATCTCGACAATACACACAGTATTAAATGAACTAATTTCAATTTCTTCTACTACTGTTACTTCAAGCTGAAACAATTACAGATCATAAATAAGAAAAATGAGTGGCGAAAATACTTCACGCGACTCCAATTTATACACACACACACACACACACACACACACACACACACACACGCAAATGCGGTTGATTCAGGAGAACAAAAGAGATGAAGACAATCGAAAGCCACGTTCAGCGAACGAAAGCCACGGAAGCCGGGGAATAATTGCACTCTCGCTGGTTGATCGAGAGGCAATTTCTCTCCACCTGCAGCACAACTTAAAGGTGTCAAAGGGCGCGGCCGCTGCAAACTCCCAGCGCCGTAAACCAACCAGTCAGCCAGCCTCAAGAAGACTCACATAATCAGCAAGACAACAGCCAACGTCTGTGGGGGCTGAGCGGCGGTTCCGCCAACGTCGGCCTAAACGCAACACGTCACACCCAAAATCTTTCATTTTGAGCCTCCCTTTTTGATGACACGCATCTATTTGTCCTGCCCATTGTTTGGCTCGGCGCCGGATACAGAGCGGCGTTTGCCGGATGGCCGCGGGAGACGGATAGCGGAGCGGCGGCGGCGGAGCTTCAGATGAAGCAGATTAATGGTGGTAATTGAGTGGAAACATTGCAGATTAGTTCAAAGCAGTTCTGGGAGAGTGGCGATACAGAGTGACAGGATAGTGCTATAATAATAATCGCTGAGTCATTGTTCACTGGCTCTGTGAAAGCGATAGCGTCGCGCGTGTTTGGTGCCAATTTAAGTGGAAGCGGAGAGGAATACCTCTCTTTTTTGGAGGACGTCTCGGCGTGAAATGCTCGGCGAGTGTTTGCGGACGCCATCTGCTGGGTTCCCCCGGCGCTGATAGCGTATCTGCGTTTATGTGATATGTGCGCGCACTCGAGTCCGTGAGCGCGGGCGTTGTTCAAGCAATTTGGCTAATTAATTGGGCGAATTAAATAAACGCAAACCAATTAGAGCTGAGGCCTTTATTTCCTGTTTGTTGGAGCCTGTTAGGGGGTTAATCAAAGCGAAACACAGCTAAGCCCCAGCCAATCAGTGGCGCCTGGGTGTTGAAAAAACAACAACATGCAAATAATTACTAAAATACATACTGATAACATGCAAATTAGATGAGGAGCCCCAGCCTTTAGCATTTTATGCTCCCGGTGACATTACCCACATGTTGTTCAAGCTCACACTATATTAATTACGCCGACTGTTCGGTTTACAGTAGAAGAATGCAAGGGGAGCGTAAACAAGGGAAATAACTCCTGTGCCTGTGTGAATTAAAGTGCTGCTAGCGGTGAAAGTCGAGTTTTTCCCCGTCTGACTAAAGCAACTGAAGTGAACGAAAATGCATTTCATCAGAGAAATATTTATGAGATATTTTTCATTTAAAGGTTATTTCAGTGCTTAATCTTTATAAAAAAAATACAACTCAAACAAAACATTGCTCTTTTGATAAGCTTTTATTTTGTCAACTGTCAAATGTCTCGGGAGGTAGACATGATGGGACTCCGCCACTGCAGCGGACCGCAAACGTTAGCTTGCTAATCCATCACATCAGCGCAGTTTCTCCGGTCAGTCAGTCATGTGGTCATGGTTAATCAGGATATAGACGCACGAGTCAATGTAGTCAGTCAGAGCGAGCAGCCTCGACAGAATGATGGCTAACCCAGCCAATCGGAAAAGATCAGCTTGCAGTATTTTTTCTTTTTTTTCTTTGTCCTTGTCTCCTGCTCTTACTGCTGTTGGTTATGGTTAACTATTATGTTTGTGCGAACTGTGTGTCTGGCACTCATGTCAAGCAGATGGATTACCTTCAAATCAATCGTGTTTCCTCCTCAGGACTAATATTAGTCCGGATTTTCTTTACTTGGTCGTGACAAATGCAATTTGATGGCTCGAGTCGCGTGAGCTCGACCCCATTGAGGTTTGTCCTTCCCTTTTACGCTACGGCTATTGTTTCTTTGAGGTACAGCGGCATCGGAAGACAATGAAAGCTCGTGCGGAGACGGGGCTGCACACTCAGCAAAGCTTTTGCAGAGAAATTAGAGCTGACACACGGCGGAATCCCTCCCATCAGACGCGAACCAATTAATCGTGACTGATTTCAGGTTGAGGCGGAGGCTGAGTGGTTTATCGCCCGATGACTGACTGGGACTGCGTTACTTTGACTTCCAGACGGTTCATTTAGAAGAGCCGGCAAACACAGCCCGCACCGCATTCAATTTTCCAGCCACGGTAATTGTGGACGTGTCCAATCACCGTGAATTCCCTAATTTCCTTAAGTTTAATTAATTCCGCCATCTTGGCTCGGCCCGTCCGCCAGGTTTTATGAGCTGTCTGCTGCCTGGCCCTCCATCTGCCACCGTTTCCCATCTGAAGCAGACAAATTGATTGAGCCTCGTCTTTGTTTTATGGACTAGCCCTGAGTACTCGTCCCTGTTTTTTTTGGGGCTTTTTATATCCCTGCTGCTCTGGCACCGGCGGAGAAGTGTGGAAAGCCATCGTGGAGAGCTTAACGTTCCCCTCCGATGTGGAATAGCAAACAGAGACTTGGCTGGTTTCGCTTATTTACAAAAGAGGCTCAACAAAAATCAATAAGCGTTTAATACAGAGATAAAACCTGAACGTGTTTGCATAATGAACGAGGTCAACAAACCACTCACGGCAACATCATTGCTCTATTTTTTAATTTCTCTCATTTATCTCTCATTCTTTGCTTCGACGTGTGTGTGTTACGAATGAAAAACAGGGCGTACGAACACACCCATTGGACGCCAAACACTCTCAGACAACAACGAGGTGTTGTCTGAGAAAGAAATTCCTCCAGCTGGCGCTGTTACCCGGGCAACATCGTAATAACTGTAAAGATCAAGGCGGTGTCGGACTTGTTAAACCTTCGGGGACCGGGAGAGCACCAATGGCGACGGCACAAATTGGTGCCTTCAAGGATCCTCGGTGATCACGAAGATCAAGGACTCGAGGCGGAGCCGTAAGAGGGTGATAGATAGAGTTCAATAAGGGGGCAGAAAAGACTCAACGGCAAGGTCGTAACTGGAGGGTCCAGGGCAGTGGCACAACTGGTCAGAGACTCATTGGGACAACGTACCCTTAATCATCAAGTCATACTTTGGGCAAATCTGACTGGAGAATAGCAGGAAGGGCAGAACAAGACAGAAGCAACATGGAGAAAACCTGTAAAAGACTCCTGCCAATCCCATCCTAACATTTCTTCCTTCGCCGTCCTACTCTGAACACGCCAGACGTGACGTTTTTACGAATCCGTTTTTGAACCTCTGCAGCACGGCGAGTGCATTTGGGGAAGGGGAGGCCGGTGTAATTTGCATTTGGACCAATCAGATTTTCTCCAACTGCGGGTGGAATCAGCTGGGACCAGCTCCAGGCTTCCTAATGGCACGAGGTGCCTCATTAGATGTGCACGAGCAACGTCCCCGTGGCGAGCCTCAATACGTTGCCGCGCGTAATTAAACCACTCGCCAAAAGCCGGTCGGGAACAAAGCAGAATTTTTTTTCCCCCTCCCCACTCAGAAAAGCCTCCAGTGCCATTCCCACCCCCACCCCCCCTTTTTTTTGTTCTTCCGATACATCAGAAATACCATCCGGCTGTGATGAAAAGTGACACTGCGGCAGCGAGCGGCAACGCAACTCCCTTCAGCGGCGGCCAGTTCTTTACGACATTCCTCTTCTTCTGTGGTTTTTGAAAGTTAGCTTCAAGCGGTGGTCTCCTGCTTTTGTTCTAGCTGAAATGGTGAAACTCGGTTCCTCCTAAAAAAAACACTTTATACGAGAGTCGTTCACGACGGATGTTCCGCTTCAAAATCCCAGCGATCCAGCGAATCCCAACCTGTGCAAAGCGGTACCGTCAAGTTCGCAGTTGCGGCTTTTTCGTTGGTGATACAAGGACTTTCTTCATACCTCGATCGCCTGAAATTCGAGAAGCAACATTCGGTTCTTCTTTCAGCATTTCGCTTCTGCAGCAGTTGAACGATTTGTCCTCACGGCCAATTTCTTTGGTCCCTTTCGCTTTTTCCCCCACCGCCCTTTATTCACCCTCACGATCCTTGCCAGGACAGCGAAGCCCCGCCTACTTCTTGTGCGTTGCTTTTTTGCCATGCAGCTGCATCCGGCTCTTTTATTCACTTTATTGCCAGGATCCTTCAGCCAGAATCTTTAGGCCGTGTCTATGTCTGGTCTCACAATAGGAAAAACACACACACACACACACACACACACACACACACACACAGAAAGTGCCAAGGAGATGGTGGCGAACCGTGCGGTGTCTTTGTCTATATGCGATGCCAAGATGCCCTCGGCGGCGGAGTGAGATTTAGACGGATAGACGGAGAAAAGGGAGCGCTCCTCCTCGAGAGGCCAGCGGTTTAATCGGGTTTATGAGGCAGCGGGCGGAGCAGATGGATGGAGGACATCCATCTCGGAACGCCGCGCTGTCCGCGGGATTCTCGACGGCCTCGACGCGCATCTTTCACCTGATCTTTGCCTCCTATTCAGTCAGCTGCCCTGCTGCTGTTAGTCTCACTCACGGTGACTTTGTGCCTCACGGCCTTCGATAGCGTACGTCCACACTCTTCTGCTCTGTTCCATAACGGCGCGTTGACATAGTAGTGCAAAGTAGTGTGTCAATATTAATGTGATATATTCACATAAAGTGTTAATAAAAAACTGCAGCATTCATAAATAATGATCACAAGCGCGATCTCACCCAGGTGATCACCTGTTTAACCTCCCGCCACTAGGGGAGGCGCTACAGGTCTGTCAAAACCCCGGAATAATTGAGAATTTCTACAATGAACAGCACAGTATTCTGCAGATTCAAGCTGCTAAATGTGAGTCAATTGTTGTTATTCGTGCGCAACGCGATTCTGTCCTTTTAGTAGAATTTTATCATCTCATTTCCAACCTCGAGGGCGTTTACGACGTGACAACGTGCACTTGTGCGACGGCAGTGAAGGCATCTGATTTAGATTTCGACGCTATTGCTATTTTTATCGCCACATTACCGCACCTTACGCAAGTGGTTGCAACTTCCATAAGGGCCTCTTGAAGATTTGTCACAGCGCCTTCTCCCCTTCCGGAAAAAAAAACACCACCACCGCCGCCGAGCTAATGCTACGCAGTGGGTTTCGCAGAACCGTTAAAACGTAACCTCATTTTCCTATTTACAAGAACGCGACCCTGCTGGAGCTCATCAGTCGTCACCACCTCCGGACATGCAGGTGAGCAGATTGATGGAGCTGTCCAAGGCCGTGCCTGCACAGCCGCATGTGTTGGTGTGCATATGTGTGTGTGTGTGTGTGTGTGTGTGTGTGTGTGTATCTTCATCAGTTTTTTTTTATTATTTCGCTGAGGATTATAGCAGAAGAAAGAAGTGGAGCAGCGTCTTTGGAATGCAGAGCAACGGGATGGAGAAGAAAAAGTTATGCTAATGAATGCATAATGCATGAATAAAGACAGCAGTGTGTGTGTGTGCGTATGTGTGTGCGTCAGAGTATGTACAGTACGTGCACGTGTGTGCGCATGTGTGTTGGCGAGTTCACACGCGCAGGCGACGGCTTCCCTTTTCCACCAGCCAGATCCGCCGCTTCTCTGATGGTGCGAGGTGTCTCATTATGCGCAGTGCATCGCACGGCACCACATGCGTTATTCTAAATGACCCACGCCGCGCAAAACCTCGCAGCCCGCCCGCCTCATTAGAACCCAGCAGCTCCGCTCCCGTCGAGCTTCCGCTTCTGCGGCGTCCAGCAGCCCGTTAGCTAATTACGCGCGCGTTTTGCGGAGCTAATTAGTGTCAGAATTTGACGGGGCGGCGGATGCCGGCGCCCACTTTCGAAATCAGTTTTGGCATCCGTGAGATGAGGTGATCTCTCCCCCCCCCTCCCCCCCCACCATCCCGTGCAAGGATAAGATGATAATCACGGCGTCAGACGGCACACCGGAGAAGCAACGGACCGTTCGAATCGCCTCCGATTAGAAAACAGACACGCTTCTTTGAGACCCACCTGCTTTAAGTTCTGCGTCGCGTCCTGCCACAAGATCCGCGTGGAAGTTAATTTGGCACCCGCTGACAGTAACGCAGGCCCGCGAGGCATCTGGATAGTGCCGATTTCCTTTTTTTCTCTCTCGAAAAATCTCGCAGATCCAATCTGCCGTCAGTCTGTCTTAATTTCACAACCAGCGAGCTCCCATTAAGCTGCGATAAAAACAGAAGCAGACTGCTGCCGTAGCCGAGGAAATGGAGCTGAAGGGGAAACAGGCGGAGGTGGTGGTGGTGGTATTGTGGTGGTGGTGGTGGTGGTGGTGGTGGGGGGTACAGCCCAGCTGCTAAAAACGCAAGCTTGGGATGCTGCAGCGCTGGCTGCTCCGCCGAAAACGATTTGGTGAGACCTCAAAACGACAGGCGCTGATAGTTCAGTTCACGGGAGTCGATCGACTCCGACGACTATTTCGTCGAAACGTTGAACTCCTCTTTGTAACAGGTCGGCTTTTTTACACTGCAGTCGCCCCCCCCCCGGCCTCCCCGGAAGACAGAAGCGACTCTTGATGCGTCTCGTTACACGTCGAACAAGTGGCAGAGCGGCGAGTCCTCGACCCTCGTCCGGCTTTTGTTTCCTGCTGCGACGGCATTAGACGGATTAACCTCCGACGCTTGAAGCTGTCCTTTTCAGCTCTCCTCCGCCACCACCATCCCTCCATCCCTCCATCCCTCCATCCATCCCTTTTGTCTGCTCTCCCAGCTTATGTTACATTCTGCTCCGTTCCTCGGCAAAACAAATTCCCCTCTCGCTCTCACTCTCTCTGTGCTGGCGGGAAATGTCACCCCCCCCCCCACTTTTTTTTTTCTCTCACACGTCTTTTGTCCTTCAGCTTTTCTTTTCTTTATCTGCCTCGCTCTCTTCCCCGCCGTCGTTTTCATCTCGATGATATTTCTTCCAAAACGGGCGGATGTTTCCTCCTCTTTTCTTCCCCCCTTTTTTTTGCTTTTTGGCTATTTTTCTTCTCTCTTTTTTGTTTTCTCCTCCCCCTTTCTTCCCTTCATTCATGAGGCTCTCTTGCCCGCCTGTCATTACCCACTGTCACCGGCGGCTTTGTGCGGCGCCCGCCCGTCTTATCTGCCTCCGTCAGGTGCCTCCAGCTGCGGGGATGCACAAAGGTTGACTGGTTGGCATTGTGCCACGGAGCCTTCACGGCCCTATGAGGGAAATATTTTGGGGCCATTTTAATGCTAACGGACCCTTTTCCTGGTGTGGCTAGCGCCGCGGCGAAAAGCCCTCTGATTTATAGCTCCAATTAGTGAGAGAGCGGGAGCAGGTTCGTTTTCCGGCGCCCCGTTATTCTGGGTCTTTGAAAGAAAAACTTTTTTTTTTTGGGGAGGGTGGGTGTGGAAAAATCATGTTAAAATACAAAATTAGTCACAGCGGATGAACGTATCTGGAGGGCAAGCGAGGAGGAAAAATGAAAATAGCCTCTTGATTCGATGCAGGACGTTGGCTGTTTTTCCCAGCGCGGGTTCCTCGATAACAATTATAACGCTAAAATGGTTCCTTCTGTTCCAGCTCGCCGTTAGCTCGCGCCGAGGTTTCACTTTGTCACAGAATTACACACACACACACACACACACACACACACACACACACACACACACACACACACACAAACTCCTGCTGCAGCCGCTGCACGGCGGCTGAATAAGTCATGGTAATGCAAGATTCCCGCATCCTCTGACCTGAATAAGAACATTTATGCACTGGTGCTGAGCCTCAGGACGGCCCGGCATTGGAGAGAGAGAGGGGAGAGGGAGAGAGAGAGGGAAGAGAGAGAGAGAGAGAGAGAGAGAGAGAGGGAGAACAGAGAGAGAGCATGCAAATAGAGGGGAAGGAGTGGAGAGCGAGCGAGAGAGAGAGAGAGAGAGAGAGTGGGAGAGGGAGAGAGAGAATTACTGTGGACATGGTTTGTGGCGTTTGGCTTTTTGCTCTCTGTGATGGATTTGGTCCAAACCCTTGAGACACACAAATGAACTGTGACATCTATGACAGCTGGAGATGATGCCCGCTGCACCCCGCCCCCCTCACCCACTGCCCCCCCCGCCCCCACACACACACACACCCACACACACCTCCCTGGGCTTTCTCATCTTCCTTTAAAGGAGGTATATTAATACATTTATTTTGATGTTTTTTGACGGTTCAGTTTCTTTCTTTTTTTCCCTCGCTTCTCGCTGCCTCGACCCGCTTACTGTGCAAGGATTTCCCGGGTAAAAAAAAAAAGGGAAAAAAAAAGGACGTCTTGAGGCGAAACCAGAGGTTTGTTCTGTACTGGCGTCCTGTTTTTCTGTGCTGTTTGATGAGCATTTCCCAGTAAATACGCCGGGACACTGCGAGTTTGTCTTCCGAGCCTCTGAGGCTGGAGGCAAGGGGGGGGGAAAAAACAGAACAAAGAAAGAAAAAAAAAATCAAAAGATCTTTTTCCATGCTGTCTCGATATGACATCTACAGTACATTGCGTTATCCCTCCGCGCTGTTGGGCTGCATGCCTGAGCTTCGCAGGAGGTGAAATTCAGTTCAGTGACGTGCACACGACTGTTCAACTGTTATTCCGAATAGGATGTGCGACCTCATTTCATGTCCCATGAACACAAACAGAGTTTTAGAGTTTTTGAATGAGGTTTTATTTTTTTTTCAAAATTAGCGCTTTTTCCCTTAAAGCTAATTTGAGACGCCCCTAATGTTAGCCTCATTTTTTAAATTTTTTTTTTTAGAGCTGCGTTTTTTTTGGCCACGTGAACCGCACATTCCAGTGGCACTGGAGCGCAAACTCCCTCGTCCCCGGGGCGGGGAGCGCGCTTCTCTCCTGCGGTCGCACGCTATTTTTTAATAGCCACTTCCAGGACATTCGCTGAACTCACTAACGGGACCGCCGAAAAATCCCGCTGTGCACTGCTTAACAAAATACGAGTGCGGGGACATCGGGATGTTCGGAGAAAAACAGGTGCGATGAGGCGACGCAAGGCAAGAAACCTGACTGGGAGTTTCTGCAAGAGGGCGAGAGAGAAAAAGCATGAATTACCACCAGACTTGTATGACTTTTTAGCTACAGCCGCTAAATCATGAAGCCAAGTAGCCAAACATCAGTCTGGGATCAGAGGTCACAGTTGGCCCCGTTATGTTGACGAGATGATGAGTACAATTCAGAGCTGTTAACATGCATGTCAGCACTCACGGAAAAGCTCTTGTCCAATCAGAACGCTTGGTGAGAGCCACCTGTGGTGCAACCATGGATGTATTATAAGCAATGGCAATGTGGCGTGCAGCGATTTTTTTCCCCCTCCCAGTGGCCACTCGAGGTACTGCAACAAAAAAAAACATATGGCCCAAAAAGCATTTTTCTAATATGATAGGCTGATGTTGTAACTCCATTGAAATTAACTGGCCACTACATCGGATGCTGGGGCCTCGGTGCAACATACTGGCGTGTGTGTGTGTATACATATATATATATATATAAATATATATTTGCTGTAGGAAATAACAAGTCGCAGCTGCGGTGTGATTTGGAAAATGATAGCCACCGAGGTCTGATTACAAAATGATCTCTTTAAGCGTGGAAGTCCATCACTCCCTGGGTGCAGTAAATTGCCCTTTGACTTGTCTAAATGCATTAAGATTGAGATTTACTTCAAACGCGCATTTGCGCGAGCGCGGAGGGGATTTTGGTTTTAGTCTTTTCGCAGGCGGCAGGAAGCGAGGCGGCAGCGGCGGCGGCGGCAGTGGCGCAAAAGGAAAGAAAAAGATTCTTACGTGCTGACGGATGACATCACACACTCAGGGCTCTCTGCCAGCTCGCTCACAACCCACAGGATACGGCGAAATCCCAGATGATGTCAGAACAAATTAGACGGCAGCACGCCTCTTCGGGAAGATCTGGACTCGGGGCTGTGCATGACCAACGCACAGGCGGAGGAGGGAAGAAGGAGGAAGAGGAGGAGGAGGGAGCCGCTGTCCTCCCGTGATCCTTGAGCGATTTTGGCGAAGGTTCCGTAAGTGTTTTGGGGCTCCGTCAGATCGATGCCGGAAACACGGGAGCCTGGCACTTTGATTCGTCAGGAATCAGACTCCTTAACTAGGCCACAGAAAGTTTGGTGAGCATCTCTTTGGATTGAAGCTTTGAGATTATTAGTATTGTGGTGGTGTGTGTGGAGGTGGGTGTGAGGAGGCGAGCACAACCACCCATCAAACGTGTACACGTCTGTACTGTTTTTCTTTTTGGCAGAGGAGCAGATGACATCACCAAAGAGGAACCGTACCCGAAGCCTGAAGATGATGATTCCAGCCTGCCTGCTAGCATGTCTTAGTTCAAAATTGTATCACGTGTAGCCATTATTGGGCAATTGCAAGCTTCCTATAGACAGAGTTCCGAGAGTTGTATCTGTAGCACTACAGGACTGGCCACTCCCTCAATAAGAGGAAATTGCAGGCCAGAAGAACCTCGCTGTCTGTCGTTCTTCCACCGCTGGTGGCTACAGATTTTTAGAATTTCACAGACAAATCGCACCCTCTGAATTTGTTGATCCGTTTGCATTTGACTGGTCCCTCCACTCTCCCTCTGACCCTTTCTCAGTGTTTCGTTTTTTCTCTCTCCACTCCCCCATGATGTCGATGCTAACCTGCTGCGGGGAGTGATGAAGTCGCCGTCAGGACAACAAACATGTAATATGGTGCAATAAACATTTCAAAGGCGAGTGGCCCGACTGAACGCGTCTCATGTTGTGTGTCGGTTTTGCAAGCCGACCCATTTTTGTGATTCGTTTGCAGGGGACGGGGACTCTGACTTTTTATGGGGGAAACAAGAGTCATAGTTTGGTACGGGGCGCACTGTTGATTTTACTGTGAGATGGGTTGCGAGTTAGATTCCCATGCCAGTGGGTTGCCAGTTAATTTGAATGTTCTCCAAAATAACAGAAAGTGCAAAGCACTTATTTTGTCCTTTTGAATGTTTTAATTAAACGTAATGTGGACTTTCATTATTTTATCTTATTTTATTTAGCGCGTGAAACTACAGAGCATTAAATTCTTGAGCATACATCCACAATTTAGCCTGTAGCAAATTGGTGAAGTGTTTTTGGGTAGAATATCCTATCCTACTGTTACACATGTTTATGCTTTGGATTGAGATTTCGCAACAACTCAGTGTAACTGCCTTAAAAAGTCCCGCCAACACTTTCTCATTTTTCTTCTCCTAGTTCTTTCAGTTCACCAAAGCAGTCACTCACTACTACATCCATGAACATTAACAATGGTGCAACATAAATTATACAAACATATTATATATATATTATACGTATCTATCTATCTATCTATCTATCTATCTATCTATCTATCTATCTATCTATCTATCTATCGATATAAATAGTACACTTTTACTTTACTTTACTTTATGTTTTCCTTTTTAGTCAGTGATTTTGCAAAGTAACTCTTGATTGCTTTGCTTTGACCTTTTTAACCCTTCCAAAACTAGTACATTTGCATCATTACCCGAACAGAAAGAGCCAAGTGCACAGCGTATGATTAACAAATGAATGCTATATTTCTTGAAAGTTCAAACAGGACACGTGGGCCAACATCGTATGAGTGCCTATGGACATCCCAGTCGGTAGACAGGCAAAAAACGTCACGTATATAGCATTTTGTATGCATGAAAACATTGTTCGCATCCCCTTCATGGCTAGAAAAACAACAACAAAACAAAACCAAAAAAAAAAAAAAAACCTCTGGAGAAATTGGTCTCGAGTTTACAGAAGTGACATCAGATTGCCCAGTCTGCTTTTATATAAAAAGCCCTTATATAAGCTGAGTAGTCAACAAATTTCACAGCAGACAAGTGGTACGGCATACATATATACACAAGTAGTACATAGCAATCCAAGGCAGCCTACTGCTGCTTTAATACAAATTATCATGAAACAACGCATGACTTTTTTTTTCTCTTTTTTTCCATTTTTTTGTTGTTTTTTTTTCGCAGATGCAAAAGCTGTACAAGAAACCACGGAACCCTTTTTCCCCCCCCTCGTCTTCCGGCTAACCTGTTGGCAAAGCACTTGGATACAATGCAATATCTTTGAATATTGAATACATGAGTGCATGTACATCATACAGTGTCAAACAGCTAATGTCCTCCGGCGGTCAATGACGGGTGTGCACGCTAAAATGTGGAAGCACTTTGCTGTCGGTCAAATAATTTTTTTTTTGTTGTGTTTTTTTTTTTTCCATTTCTGAAAGGAGTTTAATCCTTAAAGACACAATACAAAAGAAAAAAACCCAGAAAAAAAAAAAACAAATCCGACAAACAAATCGAAACCATTGAACCATACACCATAATCTACATATTGCTAAGGATCATGGAGGCCAAGTATGTCTACCGGGTTGCATTCGGAAAACCCGCGGTAGAATACTTGCGTTGTTTCTTTTATAGAGAAGGAAGTTTTACAGACGACAATCAGTTTCAAGCGAGCGGCGCCGCAGTCTCTCAGCGATCAGGAGAAACTGAGTCGACGCGCCAATGACGGCCGATGATCCAGAACAGTGGCGGGAATTCCCCGCCGTTCTGAATGCATCGCGAGAGTCAGCCGTTGTGTCTTCTCACTCTCTCCCGAATTCAAGGCTTTTGGTCCCGTTTCCCCCCCGCCCACCACCACCTACACACCATCACGCAAAGCGGTGGTGGTGGGTTGCGTGGAAGATATAATTAGCGATTTTCGCTAAATTTCGCTCTTTTCGTACGCTAGCGCGACGTGTCTGCGCCGCGTGTTGGTGTGCATTTCGGTGATCCACGATGCTTTCACATCCTGATATAACTTTTTTTTCTCCCCCTCTTGTTCTTTCAGGAGTTTGTCCGTTGAGAGTCCTCGGAGTCTTTCCGGCTCACAAGTAAAATCAATAATTGAAAAAAAAAAAAAAGTCCTGCATCCAAGATGTCCGACCGCTGGGGAGGGAATGAAAAGCATCAAGGTGTTTGACGGTTGCGTCTTGTGATTTCCGGCATCTTGGATCTTCTTCCAAGAGAGTAGAAAAACTTCCAGAATCACTCACAGTGTTCCGTTACAGTTCTGTCAATCAGTCATCGCGAGCCCCGCCAAAAATTTGGAGAAAAAGCCGTCGACGGAGGCGACGGGGGCGGGGAGACGAAAAAGAGAAAAAAGAAAAGAATCGGCAGCCTGTGTTTTCCTGAGCGAGTCGCTTCAGGCCCGACTCTTCCGACCTGCAGGCGGAGGTCGTCGCGGTCGAGTGTGAACGGGGCCCCTCGTTCACCCCAGTAACGATGTTCAAATTTGTGCCAGGCTGAGTTCCGGGGGTCCCTTTGACCTTCCCAGCCGCCATCCAGCGACCATCCTTTGGAATAAACGGGGGGTCGAGGGGGTCGGGGGGGTTTGCCTCGAGCATGTCGAGGAGATAAAACGCTGAATTGATACTTTCAGACAAGGAGGAGAAGGACCCGCGTCTCTCCTCCCTTATTGCTTCAGCGACATCGTATTGCTTGTTTTCTCTCTCTGTCTTTCGGATGTTCTGGGGGGGGGGCAGAGGAGCTCAAGGGGCTCCGAAATAAAAAGTTGAAGTGGCCTATTTTGTTGTTCGGGGCGTGTGGATATAAAAGTGAAAGAGACGCATTGATGCTCCCATTGATGCTCCCATTGATGCTCCCATTGATGCTTCTGTGCTTCCTGATCCCCCCCTCCTGAGCCCATCCTCCGGTACTAAAAGCGCTCCAGGGGTTCCCCTCAGAGTTTGTATGTTTTTTTTCTTTGACCCCCACCTCCACCCGCTCCCCACCCTCCGACATCTCAGAGAGTTGACGAAGCCAATGCGGCGTGACTGGGGAGCGTTCTGTTGCTAATTCAGACGCTCTCGTTAACGTTTTACTCGCTTGCATTTACATTGAACCAAATGCACTTTTTTTTTTTTTAGTTTGGAAGGCCCACCCCTCATTCCAGACTCTGATCTAGCAGGCTTGTCACCCGCGCAAAGAAAACTGCATATTTAGCCCTCTGTTTGCATCCTTCTGCAAAAAAAAAAAAAAAAAAAAAAATGCTAGCAAAAAAGTTTGTCCATATCGTACTGCGTGGGAGCGTCAATGTGTTCGGGGAAGGGCGATAAAACAAGGGGAGGCTGCATGCAGGTCTTAGATGGGGAACCAACACCTGGCTGCGGGTGTGGGCGCCCCTTGTGACATCATGAAGGGCCAATTTCCATGGCCCCAACGGAAATTTTTGCAGGCAATCAAAGAAATAAGATGCACTTTTCTCCCCTTATTATTATTTTTTTTTAGCTATTCACCACCAGGCTACTGACGCGGTTGTTTGTGTTTTTTGCTGCTTGTTCATTCGGTCGCCTCAAGAGCAACGAGAGGAACCAAGCGAGAGGAAGTCGGCTCACCGGGCTCGACACCTCAACATAAAGTTTTCGAAAGCCCGACCTACATTTCTACTGTCCCGCTGGTGGCACAAACACAGTGACCTTGCCGCGAGGTCGTTCCATAGAGAAGAAGGGGAAGCCCCGATGTACAGTATGTCGATACTGCCGAGGCTGAAGGGAACATCACGTCACGTCAGCCACGGCCAAACAAATCTAATCGGAGAGGACGTCCTGCTGCGGCTGCGCCCGGGAAGACCGACCACATCAGGCTGATGTCTGCTTCGCTTTGACCTTCCCCATTCATCTGAAGGTCGGAACTGTTTCGTTTCATCTTTTTCGCCAAGCGTGGATTTCTTTTTCTTTTTCTTTTTAAATAACGTGTGGTTTTACAGGCTCGGCGAACTAATTTGTGCTAATTGCTTCACACTCGGACACACTAGACGCCCGGAGTCATTAGGCTGAAAGCCGGGGAGTCCAAACTGATATTAATTCACACGTCCGGTGTTCTTCGTCCGCGAGGGTCGACGCCAAAAGAGGAAATTTTGGCGCAATAAACGACATCATTTGAAAAACCCCGATGACTGAAGAAAAACGTCGAATGGAATTTACAAAACATGCAATTTTCTTTACGGCGACCTATTGAAATGCGCCGATTTTCATGCTTCCCTGAACGTAGAGCATCAGGTAAATGGCGCTCAGCTTCATTTGCGGACGGTGAAGCACTTCATTTGGAGGTGCAAATTTAAAATTAAAGAAAAACATTGGCAGGCGCTCTCTTGGGTGACGCGCAAATCAAACGAGCTGGGCTCAGATGCAGTCGCGCTTGACGGGGAAAAAAATCTTCTCCTGAAACCGAGCCTTCGGTTCTTGGAGCGAAAAACGCTCGGTGATGTCCGTTATCGGCGTTTGGGAAAGAGACGGCCCCCTTGTTAACTCGCACGACAAAAGTCGTTGTGTCGGGAAAACTCTTCATCTCTCTCTTTCCGACGTCGTGATGCACCTCAGGAGGGCAGATGGCACGCATGTCCAGAGCCGTGACGGAAGGGAAGGTCGGGAACACCTGCGAGAGAATGGTAGCGACTCGTTTGGCTGCCTCGTGCCCCCACGCCCCCTCCCAAAAAAAAACAGCCCCCTGGTGTCTGAACGGTGCGAGTGGGAAGCACGTGGTTCCGCATCCGCTGCCCCCGTTCCCATTTTGCCCCCTGGAACGAGATGAATAAGAAAGACCCCCCTCTCCAACACACACACTCCCCCTCAGCCCCGCCCCCTCCGGTGTGAACTGGGCCGGCTGGTATCTCCTTCTCCGGCGGGGCTGGAGGCCAACGGGAGCTGACAACACAATGGAATTTTCTCGGCTGACGGGGAGCGAACGTCTTCCGGGGAAGCTCGCCCCCCCCCTCCTCGCCACCCTACCCAGCCCCCCCTCACTTACAGCCGCCTCCGACGGACCTCCGGAATGAAAAAAAAAGGGAAAAAAAATAAACCCTTGCAATTGTTTGTGCGGTAAATAACACGAGTGTCAGGGATCTGAGCGCTGGCGGCCTGGCGGGGGGCGGCGGCGGCGGTGGAGAGGTTCGGCAAGGCCGACGGGAGGGGGAGGGGCTGAGGAAGGGGGGGAGCAGGAGACACGCTGCGAGGCCGCTCAATTATTTAGAAGCGACGCTGAGTTCAAAGGCCCCGCAGCCGAGTCGCCCCGCCGGTCCTCCACCTTCACAGCGCCGGCGGGTTTCAAAAAGAGGGGAGGGGAAATAGACAGTCACTCACGTTACTGTTCCTCTTCTCAATGATGAGAATGATGAGATACGCAGACAAACACCCCACCTCCCCCTGAAAAAAAAAAAAATCACAAATGAAATAAAAACCAGATTATACACGATATTCTCTCCCTCCGCTCACCGAAAAGGAAAAGCGGCACTGCGATATTTAGATATCTGAGCATCTCGCGTCTCGCGGCTCCACTCGGTTTCTCTGCCATTCGTTTTGTATTTTCCTCCTCCAGCCGCCAGCTCCTGACCCCCTCCCCCGACTCCACCACCTCCACCTCCCCACCTTCCGATCCTGTGCTCAGACGGTGACCTCCGTCTTGCTGTTGGTGGGCAGTCCCTTGTGCTTGGGGTGCATGTGCGGCGAGTGGCCGTAGCCCAGCGGCTGCGAGAAGAGCTCGGGCAGCGTCTCGATGCTGAACTGCCTCTTGTTGGAGTAGGCCTGGCGCCGGCTGTTCTGCTGCTGCTGCTGGTGCTGCAGCTGCTGCTGCTGTTGGTGCTGCAGCTGCTGCTGCTGTTGGTGCTGCAGCTGCTGCTGTTGGTGCTGCAGCTGCTGCTGCTGCTGCTGGATGATGGGATGGTGCTGCTGCTGCAGGAGCTGCTGCTGCTGCTGCTGCACCACCTGCAGGCCCATGTGGGAGGCCACGGCCGAGTGCTGCATGTGGCTCTTGCTGGGATCCCAGACTTTGAACGCCGAGCTGGACGTGAGCGGGTGCGTGTTGGTCTTGGAGATCTTGGGCTTGGGGATCTGCGAGGCGTTGATGGTGATGGCCAGCGGCGCGTGGACGTCGGGCGGCGGCAGGAAGGGCTTGTCCTTGGGGTGGAAGTTGATGGGCTGGAAGTTGGGCGGCGACTGGCGGTGCGTGTAGTCCACCATGGGGTAGCTCTTGTAGTAGTCCCTGGTGGCCGTGTCTGGACGAGGTGGCAAGGAGACACCACAGAGATGGCCATTAGTCGGGTGAGTGGAGTGGGGTGGCGGGAGGATGTCTTTTTGCATGCAGGACGAGTGAAGCATGCCGGGGGGGAAATTACACACAATAAGATGATAATAAACACAAAACAGGTAGTTTTCTTGCTGTTGGTTTCATGAGGAGGTTTAAGTTGTTTTGTTTCTTGGCTTCATGCAGTAAAAATAACTATAACAATAAAAATTATGATACATTTTTCTTACAGAGCGCTTTACCCACTTTATAACAAAAGGTTCAAACACATCGGAAGGCAGTTGAAGTTGTTTTCACACTGTGTCATGTGCTGTTTGACTATTGAGGAGTTCCTCATTACTAGTGTTTGTTTTGTTTGTTTCTTACTTTGTCAGTTTTGTTTGTTTTGTTGTAGTTACAATCAAGCTGTGGTTGGCGTGGGCGACTGGAAATCAACCGTCGTCAATGGCAGACCATTTGTTTTTCTAAAACAGTTGAAGTTGGTTCAGAAAAAAAAAAAGAAATGTTTTTTTTCCAATCATGGAGGTGTGGATTTGATTTGAAAGTGTGTGTGTATAAATTCTGTTGTCCACTTACAAGAAAGGAATAAATCAAATGAATGAATAAATAAAATTAGTTTCATTTTTACACACATATTTATTTGAAAACTTAACACATTTTTAAAAAATGACCCATGAAAAAGTATCTTCTTATATTCTCTTTTGACATTCTGGAAGTTATGTCAAATGAGAAACATTAACTATCTAACTGTTTCACAGTTAAATACACACATCTTTGTGGCAAACAAGCCCAATAAGGCCAAAACTAATAAAGGCTGCGGGCCGTCTGGTGCACGCGCTGTTGTATTTCCACATTCAAGCTTTTGAACCGCTGACACACTGACCAGGGAGTTAAAAATATCAACAGTACCAGAGAGAAACAAGCGGAGGGGGCGGAAGGGGCGAGCGGAAAAACAACAACACCCTTTTTTTACAGAGGAATTGGCAACAGTGGCAGCGGTAGCGGCAGCGGCAGCAGCAGCGGCAGTGTGAGTGAGTGAGTGAGGTTCAGGGCTAAAATGTGGGATTTGTAGGGGATAAAAATAGAGCGGGTTCAAGGCGTCACGTCAGATTAGCGCAGGCCGGCTGAGTGGGAACTCGACGGTGCCGCTCGGCCGCTGCCACGACATCGCTGCCTTCACAAACACTCTGCCCTCAAGACGTAAACAACCTTGTTTGCTTAGCCGCCCCTCCGCCGCCTCCTCTTCCTTATTTTTATGAGTACCCTTTTTTTTTTTTTCCTGGAGAGAAATAAGAGACTGAATGAGATTGTCGTCTCCTCTCCTCAGTCACTAATATGTGATTTGAGATCCGATTTAAAACAAACAAAAGGAAACAGGTTGATTAATATGCAAACAAGTGCTCAGATGCACAACAACTATTTTGTTGCCTCCTGGCTCAGACGGCACTATGGCCTCATCCAGGCATGGGCAAACTGCGGTCTGAAACTTGAGAAAAAATTATATTAATAGAAAGTAAGTCATAAAATAGCGATATTTAATCAATTTTTGCAATGTTTTAAGAGTCATTTCAATAAAGAGCTAAATACCGTGGGGCTTCAAAGACACTGATTTTGTCCTAACTTTGTTCATAGTGTCAGTGAAACATGATGGAGGCATTAGACCTGAGGAGAACCATGTAGTTTAGTCAACCAGCAGTACACAATGATATCGCGTGAAAAGGGTCAGACTAACACACATCTCTTAGCATCTGTGAGGCATTCCACAAGGACGCTTTCTGCGTCACTGTAAGTTTTACATGAACATACTTCAGCGAACCCGACAGATGAGAAGAACCACTTTAAGGCGGGAGGAAGTTATTTGTTAATGTCCCAAGACGTTTTTAACATCAACCAGAAGTAAATAATGGGAAAGTCAAACCTACATTTTTGACGTGGTCATGCACTCAGACCTGAATCTGAACATCTTTTTTACCGCCAAAACACAGGTTTTGATGATTATTATTTTCCTTTCCTTTTGAAAGACTGCCGTTAGTTTAGGAAGCAATTAATATTTAGGAGCAAAATACATTTTGGATCGATGGCAACGTCACTCAGACTGAACCCTGCTTCGCTTCAGAGGAGATGAAGGTTTTCGGCTGCAGCAGGCAATTCAACCAAAAATATCTATAAAAGGTCACCGTTTCCCTCACGCCATTGCTCTAAGTTCTGCGCATATCTCGCCGTCGTCCCTTCTCATTTACAGCATCTCCTGATGCGGCGTGAAGCACTTTTTTTTCTTCTGTTGTTTGAAGTGCACGGCGAATAGAGCCATCCCGTCATGCTTGGGATCGTTTATGGCTCTGAATTCCTTTTTTTCTATTTCTGCCTCTCGTCCTCGGTATCTCTTAACATCTTAACATCTGTCCCCCGTCTCATAACACAACGGGAGGCAGCTGCTATCAGCTTGTACTACATGCTCGCACGACAGTATGCGTTTGGATGTGTTTTCTCTCCCCCCACCCCCGCATCCAGCCCTATCTGCCTCTGCGCCTCGGCGTCTGATCATATCACTGCCGCACTACAAGCAGGGAGATCGGAACGAGATTATGTCAAGAGTCAGGGCAACGGATGCGTGACCACTTTGCCGTGATTCGCTGTAACGAGGGTCGATGAGTGTGGATGTGCAGTGGGGCTGCATACGCAGGGCTGTATGGACGCTGGCGGCAGATAGTGATCATTCTTTTCTTTGTTTTTGTGCAAATGAAGTGCTGGACTAGTACTGACATTTACAGAAGTTAGAAGTAAGGAAATACAATACTTTCTTACTATACACATCTGTACTTTACTCGAGAATTTCTTTTTTCTTTTACTGCTGACATGATTACACAAATGTCTGTACTTTCTATTCCTTACATGTTAATTTAAAATTCTGTCGAAAGTAATTGACTTATTATCTATTATTAGGGCTGTTGAAGTTAACGCATTATTAACGCGTCTCGCACGCAAGCAAAAAGGAATAGTTTTATTTGTCAACCCTAATGGTTAGGAGCATTGGCTTGGGAATACCTCAAGGTTTGAGTATTTTGGTTTTATATTTGTTGTATAGAAACACAGCAAACACCTTGTTAAGTTACATATAGAGCAGGGTAAAAATTTTGCCCTAAATTTGCGATTAATCGTGAGTTAACTCAGGACACTAATGCAATTAATGACGATTAAAAATTCGACTGACAGCTCTATTTATTGTAGTGGTGCCATTTGAGCTATGCTGTTGTGTAGTTCAATTTCAAAGTGGATAATATTTTAGAGGGCATGTGGAAAATGACATCGGCCATTGGAAAAAAAGGGGGGTAAAACGTGTAAATATCCAATAATGGCTCACTGGTCAAAACGTACTGTATGTGTCGTTAATAGAAAAAAAATCTCACATTTTTACTTTTTACTTACTTACATTTCAGAAACTTACCGAAGGAGTTGAATCTGCTCTTTCACTTTTACCAGAGCATTTCTTTTTCCAACAGCCAATTCAACAGAACATTGAACTGCAGCTGCAATATTTTCATTTTTTTTTTGACAATCCTCTAAGATTCTACAGAACTTATTTGCCAAACAGGTGTTGTGTCGCAGCTGAAAGCAGAGAATAAAAAAAAAAGAAGGAAAAAACGTCTTTGTTTGCGTTTAAATGTCGAGGATCAGGCACAAATGTGTTTAGGATTATCGCGTTTGCACTCCTCGGAATGCCGCTTTCTTTCCCCCTCTCCACCAATGGATTCCAACATGTGTGTGCCACTGCATGTGTGTCGGGCACCCTGCATCAAAGAGCGCATTTCCATGCATTCTTCTCGCTGTGAATGGGGATTAAGGCGGCTGATTAGGGCGCTTCTTTTGCAATCGCTCGGCGCCGAAAACCCCGGAGACGCTCGTTACAGGTTGCGGGTTGCGCGGTGGGCACGGCCAGGATTCCCGGCCTTCAAAAGGAATCCTCCCCGTTTGCTAAGCTACCAGTTTCTTGGAGAGAGAGATGGAGAGAGAGAGAGAGAGAGAGGGGGGGGGGGGTTCACATCTGCGGGCCGGGCGGGAGAAAAATCTGGGACGCAGCAATGAATTAAACACACACACGCACACACAAACACACACACACTTCCTCCCCACAACAACTGCTGTTGCTGCCGTCCATTAGAGTGTTTCCACACACTGTGCCAGCCGGATCACCTGACAGCAGGCTCCTCTGTGACTCCGTTGTGCGTCTTGTTGTGAGTCTCCATCTGCTCGTTCGGTCCGCGAACGAGCAGAACGAGGATGTTTTTTTTCATCCCTCTCCTCAGCCCGTTCCTGTTTAATTCATCCAACGCTCTTCGCCGCCGCCCGTCGACTTTTGCCCTCCCCTCTACAGCCTGGAGTGAGGAGGCCGCGGGGCAGAGTTGGAGCTTCCGCTTGGCTGCCGCACTCCCGGAAAATGTGAAAAGTCTCGCTGGTCACTTGCTGATGCTGAATGATGATTGTGAGACGGGCGGTAATTAGAAGCGAGTTCCCTTTGTTGCTCGATACTTGCTTTCTGTCTTCAACCACGGCCCGGTCCATACGCGGCCCGTTAAGGGTTTTAATCCGGCTCTTACTATAAATAGTAAGTAATAAAGTAGCTGTATTTCATCCAATTTTTCATTGTTTCAAGAGTCATTTCAATAAGGAGCTAAATACCGTGGGGGCGTCAAAGGCAGAAATATTGTTGTAATGCTTTTGTTCATTTTCAATGAATATTAAACCACATATTTTCTTTAATACCATTATGTTTTTCCTCCTATGAGGTGGGTCACCAAAACACTGCTCCGACCCCTCTGTCACATTCTAGAACCCATTGTGGCCCACCAGTCAAAAAAGTTTGCCCGCCCCCGTCTTAAAATCTCACTCATTGGCCAGTCGGATGAGGTCACTCAGGATGTTTATTGGGACCATTAACACACAGGAAAAAGCAGCACAGGTCAAAATGAATATATCAATATTCGCAAGGATGATGAGCGCAACTCAGATTCAGAGCGAAACGGTCGCGACGAGAACGACGAGGAGAGGCGGCGATTCGACATTAAACTTGGAGTAAACTCATTCTCATGACTTGATGTACTTTACTTTATCGCCTGTTATGTGTGCGTCACTCAACACAGCTGTGGTTTTTAAAATGCCTGCCGAGCGCGACTCCAGCCTGCCTCGCAGCCTTTTCGGCTTGGAGCGCATTCAAAGCTCGTCCCGGGTGCTAAAGCATTAATGGCGCGGTCGTAACTTTTAAGTGCCGTCGATATTCCGCATCTAAATTTGACAGGGGATACGGCTAAAAAACAAAAAGAGAGGAGGAGCTTATTACAATTTAAACGGGAACGGCGCCTCTCGTATCTCGTCGGCCACTGAGCCGTAGCCGTGTTTTTGTTTCGTACGTGCGGTAACGAGCACGTTTATAATCCGCTCTCAATGTTACGCAAGCATCAGCACTTCGAAAGTGTCACATTTTAGAAACTCCTCCTGACTTATCGCTCAATTTCTGCTCCTAATCCTAAAGTACTCCGTCTCTTGGACCTGTTCTGCCCTGTTCCTGTACTTCCATCATCATTTTTCCCTGCTCAATGTCCTCAGTTTTACTATCTGCGTCGCGGTTGGCTGAGATACAGACAGATGTAGAGTATTTTCACTTACAAATGTGCTGTTTCGCAGCTGCATTTTGTGTTGCCGATAAATATTTCAGAACAACTTGGCCTCACATGGCAAAGCGTCAGCCGCCTCGTCCCGGCCCGCTGTGCCCTAGCCATGACTTTGTCTGCACAGCAAGAATCTTCGGTGCCCAGTTAGTTGTTTGTCGGCCAGCAAGGAAAGCTGACAAGCGTGCAGGAATAAAAGACTGGACTGCATTTCTGCTTTTTGAATCCATGACAGGTGACAGCAGGCAAAACTCAGCGTGAAGTGCAACACAAACACTTAATTGTGTATCCAGGGAACATTTGCCCGATTAGCTGCCGCACAATTGTATTTGTTCATTTGATTTCTTTTTTTGCGAGTCGACGCCAAACGAGAAGCGAGGAAGTGCATTTTTCTTTTTGTTTTCTTTATTCTGCCTCTGTCTCATCAAAGAGACAGAGTTACAGTATTAAGAACACCGTGGAACCCAATGTTTTTTTTTCCCTCCCCTCCTACGAATGATCAAGAAGATATTCTTGCGAGAGAGTCATTCCGAAAGTCAAAACGATAGAAGCAGGAAAACAAACACTCCAATTATACCAATTCCTCTCAGTACTGTGCATCCGGTCGGAAGCAAAGCCAGCCAAACATTCAGTAACAAGGGACAGTTCATCTTCCAGAGCCTCCACATGAAGAGAGGAAGAAGTTGTTGCCGTTTTTTTTTAATTTATTTTATTTATTCTTTAACTCTGACTCACTGAGGAACACCCTTATTACTAGGGCTGCCAGTCAATTCAAATTTCTAATCGCGATTAATCACACTAATGTCCTGAGTTAACTCGCGATTAATCGCAAATTAAGTGCAACTTTTTTTTTTTTTACCCTGCTCCATATGTAACTTAACAAGATATTTATTGTGTTTCTTATACTCTCGTAAAAATTGGAGAGGACAATAATAATTCCTTCGATCCTGGCCTGAATCCAGCCTAGCGCACGCACGACACGGCAGAAGTACAGGGAGATGTGTGAACAGGCCTCTGCCTCTGCTGTGAACCTGGCGCTAATCGCGCGTTAAAAAAAAATTGTGCCGTTAAAAGGACTTTGATTTAACACGTTATTAACGCCTTAACTTTGACTGCCCTAATTATTATAAGACACTCGGATGCATTTGTGACATATCGTAATGAGAATATGACGATGATAAGGATGACTCCTTGACACAGGAGTCACACACACACAAAAGTACAAAAATAGAGTTTTGCTCTTTAAAAAAATAAAAGATTCAATCTGTTTCTGTGACGTAGTCACACATTTACAGAACACAAAGCATATTTCCATGCAAGCATTTCATTAGGTCGTACTCGGATCGGTTGCAGCTGGCTACGCTGTCACATCTCCTCTCTGTTCCGGGTAACTGAAGTGCTGCAGCGATGACGTCGCCCAGCGAAGGAGTAATTGCTGATCTGCCACGCTGAGTTAACGAGAGGCCGAGAAGTAAGAAAAAAAAAAAAAAACCAAGCCGTCCTTAAGGCGCTAGCGGGAGGAGGAGAGCGGCCCGGAGGCCTGGATCGACCGGCTCCAGCCTGCAGCTCGTCCCTGGGCATCTGTCTGTCTCTCCAACACACACACACACACACACTTCACTCACACACACACACACACACACGCACACACGCACCCCCCCCCCCCCCCCCCCACTCACAGACAGACAGGCGAGGGCAGCGTGACGGCGATGGGCAGCGACAGGCCGACACGTGTATGCGTATTATTATTTCATGATACGGTTTAGAGACGGCGACCATCAGAGCGTCGGTGGCGGCGGCCCAGGATGAAAAAGCACGGAGACGCACGGCAGACGTGTCCGCAGCCAGATGACAAGTCCGCTTCTCTCGCCGAGCCCATGCGACTGCGATGCGCGGCAGAGGTGTCACGTGCGAGGCGGTGCGGCTGCATCGGGAATATTTATAAAGCGGCGAAGTCTGCGAGGAGGCATTTGAGCGAATCGAATCAGGAAATGACAGTACACACACACACACACACTCACTCACACACTCCAAGTAGAGCAGCGAGGGAAGCATATGCAACCAGAGTATGTTGAGCAGCGAGGAACTTTTGAGCAGGTTTTATTTTCTTCTTTTTTCCAATTTTGGGGAAGTCAAAGTGAATGAGGAGGCAATGACGTTTAGATTATGGACTGGACTGGAGGACGAGGCCCCGGCGGAGATGGCAGTGCTCGTCGTCACGTCGCAAGACGTCGATGATGGACATTTTTCATTTCTCGGAAATTGGAAAAAGGTCACAGGGCACAATATTGTTGTGAAAATAATGGTACAGAAGTGAATTTTGTATCATGCCGTGCCTTCAAAATGTCACCGGTTTGTAAACTGCACTGTGGCTCAAAAAGTTGAAGTGAACAAATAAGAATTTCAGGTTCACATAATGTAATAATGCAGATAAAAAAAAAAGATAGATATTATCCTTTCACACACCTACGCAGGGACAACACGAGCGAGTATATAGTCACAAATATTGCCAAAACCTGAGTGGAAAATACATCACATCATGTTTACAAGATAGTGGAATTATTGTGCTCATTTTTAAGAAAACATTTGCAATTCTTTTAATAATTATTGTTTAAAATTGACTAATGATGATTTTGAGCAGTTGAGGAACGTGTCTGAAGACATTACTCTAACTTTATGGACAACATTTTATATACATATAACATTATATATATATATATATATGTATATATATATATATATATATATATATATATATATATATATATATATATATATATATATTTATATATATATATATATATATACACACATATAGATAAGAACACTTTAATACAAACAGAATGAATGGAACACATGATTAGCATAAGCCTTATAAAATAGGTTTTCAAACATCCAATTTTTGAAATAAAACTCACCTGTCTTTGTTTTTTGGTTTATGCATAGAACACCCCACACTGCATCATTGGTATGTTTTTTGTGTCATTGAATTATTTTGTACACTAAACCTTCGATTTGGACAAAAGGAAAAGTTCAACAAAATCACGGTAAAGTTTAATTACCTTGCATGACGTGATCTAGTGGGCAGAAAAAAAAAAAAAAAAAGGAATGAGTCACAGAGTCGCATATACGTCTCGTGACTGGAGTGAAGCCCGACTCGTAAGGAATTCATTATCCTAATGGATGCTTGAGCTCCCTCAACAGCCACTTACCCACTCAGCCGGGTCATCACTCTGGTGACATTTACTATTTTCCATCAGCCTGATTCGGGCTCTCATCTTGTGGAAGGTAGTTGGCCTCTCTGCCCTGTCTATAGTTGGAGTGCGTGCGTGCTTGCGTGCGTGCTGGCTCAACCCATTAGGTTGCGTTAAAACGCGCACGTCTCGGCTCTCAAAGCTGTTCAGTCGCCATTTGCGGTGGCGGCGGCGGGAGTGGCACTCACCCGTGGCCTTGAGCGAGGTGTACTTGTTGAAGCCGATCCCCAGGTTGTTGTGCGGGTGAGACAAGGCCATGGCCGGACCCAGGGGAGACAGCGCCGCGTTGTTCAGGTGGTTGTGATCTGCGGGAGCGAGGAGGCAGACGGAGGGAGAGGGTAAATATTTGGGGAGCGCAGTTCACCTGTACAAGTTTCAACTTTCAAGCAGCACTTCAGTTGAATTTTGTTTTTTTTGTCTTTATCTGTATTTTACTTTTCATTTTTGTCAAGCACCTCGGGTTGCATTTTGTGGATGAAAGGTGCTACATAAATAAACTTTGATTGATTGATTGATTGATTGATTGATTGATTGATTGATTGATTGATTGATTGATTGATTGAACAAAGGAGGAGGAATAGTGGCCTTGGAAGTAATTCATTGTTAATCCAATGAATTACTTCATCGATAACCTTTTTTCCCTCTTTAACATCTGCATTCAAAAAATGAAAGGTCCCATTTTAGGGACGACCAGAGACCTTTGTTGGTGTCTATCAATGGGACCACAAAACTAAATGTTCCTGCAAACAAAGGGCTAGATATGTAGTTTTTTATGGTGATCAGAATTGGTTTTATTATCATGATTATAGCTCGCAATGGAATCCAACTTCATGTTGAAGTCGAGTGTTTGACATCTTGTAAGGATTTTTTTTCCCCCAGCGGAATGTCAATACTAGAAGATGTTTGCGCTGATTGTTGGAGCTAATGTTTGCACGCTGAGGGGTCAGGATGGATTATATGTCAATTAGTTGTAATTCTAGCAGTTTCCCCATGGATCAGGTTGCTCCCTTGTTTTCACATGTATTGAAAATTTCATGAAAATAACGTGATGGGGCATAAAGCCCTTTTCTTTTTAAAAAAACAAAAAAACAAAAAACAAAAAAAAAGCAAAACCGAACAAACTGCAAAAGTTTGACACAGAAAAGATAAAATAAATGGTTTATTATGGACTTTGTGAATTTCGATCGTGATATTAATAGAAATGGGAGGAAGTTGTTCTTCTGATAAAAGTATAGAATGGCAAATATAAAAAAAGTTTTTTTGCTTTTTTTTTTTTTTCAAAGGCACATTGCATCTTTAAAATGGGAAGCTCCTCTGGGCCTCTGGTAGAAAAAAAAGAAATAAGGTCAGCCGAGGATTACCTCACTCCAAAAGGCTAAAAACTTAAAACTGTTTCCCAAGGGGGTAGCAGGCACGCACACACACACACACACACACACACACACACACACACACACACACACACACACACACACACACACACACTAGCTCTCCCTCTCATGCACACTCAGACATGCATTTAAACACAACAAACATAACACCCGTGCCCACCAGCCACCACCCCGTGACGACTGAGGCGCAGCGGAGGCAGTGAAGCGAGAGAGGGAGGCGAGGGGGGGGGGGGGCGAGAGGGGCAGGGGAGGGGCGAGCGGGACAGCGGCAGGAGGCCGCGGAGCGGAGGATGCGACGCACAAGCGCTGATTGAATTAGAAACAGGCCTTCACTTCCCCGTGTAATTGAGACGCGGCGGCGGCGGCGGCGACACGCTGCGATCAGCCGTGAGCGAACCCTGCAGCGCCGGTGGCTGCCGCTTGCCTGTGTAAAATTACGGAATTCTTCACGGCTATTAACCAGTAGGGTCGCCTCTGGGACCTTGGAAAACAAAAAAAAAAAGCTGGGCCCTGTCCTGTGGTGCAGTGTGTGTGATCTGGGAGAGCGCCACCCCTTGTTGAGATTGGCAGTGCACTGGAGTTCACTGCACTGGAGTGCACTGCCACGGGTATGCAAATGTTTTAGTGTTGAAGTGAGTTAGTCAGCGAGGAGGAGTGGGGAAAATAAAAAATCAACTAATTGATGGAAAGGTCTTTGGCCACTGTCCAGTTTGACCGGGGGGTCTTTTCCCAGCAGAGAGGCAGACAGACAAAACACTGGAGTAAAGCTCCCCCGCTTCCATCAACATCTTCTATTTTTAGTTTTTTTAAATAAATGAAGTTGACAAAAGCAGCTGAGTCGGCGTTTACTTTCGCTCCGCCTTTTGCTTCTGGCTGGAGCTCTTTGCTCCTAAAGTGGAGGGTGGGGGGGGGGGGGGGGGTCTTTCAATTGTGCACAATTTTGAAAAAATAAATTAAAATAATAATAAGCAGTAGTTGTAGTAGTAGTAATAGGAGTCGTGATAGTAGTAGTCGGTAGTAATGGACAGTTAGGTCACTTCAGCAAGTCATATTCACCATGCTGCTGCCATGTGATTGGCTGATTATAAAAAAGTAGCCACAGATTCTGTTTGACCTGACATTGGCAACCAGGGTTTACATTACAAAGAACTGAGGTGAACTTTTGTTATTGATCAAATACTTATTTTCTGCACCATATTACAAATACGTTCTTTACCAATCATACAGTATGACTTCCTGGATTTTTCTTTTTTTCTTTTTACATTCTGTCTCTCACAGCTGAAGTGCACCTATGATGAACATTACAGACTTCTCTCATCTTCTTAAATGTTGTTTTGTGTTATTAAGCAACTGAGGATTTCACTTCATTAAGTAGCCAATGAGTTTAGAAGTAGAACTTAATTCTACTTAAGAACTTAACTTAAGTAGAACAAATAAGACTTGGTTTGGAGAAAGTAGAGCTTGATGAACCATGATCCTGCTGTTGAGGGGCAACAGCAAGAAAAAGAAGACAAAAAAAGTAGAATGTTGAAGTGTTTTTTGTGCAAGACGCAAGGATCTAAACGGAACGGAGCGCCGCTCAGGTAATGAGAGTCCACGTGAGCTGCCGCTTTCCGCCTTTCACGCAGCTGCACTGCGGGAGCAAAGGAGACGCCAGCGATTGAAAGGGAATATTTTCTTGTCTGTCTTCTGTTTTCTCGAATAAATTCCGCCGCGAATGTCCTACATTCCCCCCCCCCCCCCCTTCAGTTAGGGCGTGCACGTGCGAGGGGTGGGGGGGGGGTGCGTGTGCATGCGCTTCCGTTCCTTTGATGTGCCATAGTATAGTGCCCCCCGGAGGAAAAGCGCTCATAAAAATTCAAAATTTATGTTTATTAAAGACAAGAGGAGGGAGGAAATGAGGGCTTACAGTATATAAACGCATTTCACAGGGCCTGCGCGCGTGCGTGTGTTGTGCGCGGCGGAGAGGAAATGTTACGCAACGCCAAGCGGTGTGAAACCTGTGCGGCCACACGTGTGTGTGTGTGTGTGTGTGTGTGTGTAACTTTGTTTGGCGTGTTGACCCGAAACAACCAGCGTGCCTCTGTGTTTGTTTGGCTGCCTACGTTTGTGATTGCAAGCTTGCAGTGCTTGTTGTGTGTGCATGCCTGCGTGTGTGTGTGGGAGAGGGAGAGAGAGAGTGTATGGCAAGGCAGAGCACCACTGGGTGATGGCCTAATTCGGCTGAACATCAAAGGGGACAGACTACTGCAAGTGCTTCAGCAAGCCTTACTCTGACACGACTACTGTCTCTCTCTCTCTCTCTCTCTCTCTCTCTCTCTCGCTCTCTCGCGCACACGCACAGAGAAAACAGATGTGAGGAGGATGAGAGAGGAGGATGAGAGAGTGGCGTGGGTAGCGCTAAGATGGGAGAGCCCTGTGTTGTTAAATGCATAAAACCAGCAGCGATAAGAGCACCGCCGCCGCCGCCGCCCTCGTCCTCGCCGGCTGACGCGTCCGAGTGAAAGTGGCTGGGACGGAGAGCCGAGCGGCGCTCACGTCACATCGTCTCACTGTTGCGAGCGAGAGAGAAAGGGTGGGGGGGGGGCGAGGCAAGCGGCGACGGGTCAGCGGAGGCCGAAAGGAGAAGTTTTTACTCGCGGGGAAAACGTCCTCTCGCTAGCGCGTCGCTGCAGATAATAGAGAAGTTAAGTTTTCCGAACGCCGTGCGCCAGATGTTTTGGGGGGCGTGTCCGGCGTGCGTGTTAGCCTATCAGAGCGGAAGTTGGTTGCTGCGTGTCCGCGGTCACTGCAGGCAACCGGTGTTACCCGACAGGACTGAATAAAAAAACAAAACACCGATAGTTTCCTTTAAATGAGAAATTTAACCTGCAGTTTACTTGTTGCCCAAAAAGGAAAAGCTATTTGTAGACTCAATACGGTTGTTAATTAAGTCACAGATATTGCTTGTGAGTATTTACAAGAGTCACTATTTGTGCCCTGAAAGTCGTAATACAGAACAAAAATACGGTATGCATGATTTAATTTCAGCTGAATGCACCTGGTCATAAGTGATTAGTGACGCTTCCCAACTGGTGGGAGTCTCAGGACCCACAATTCGTTCTTATCATGAGGTCACAACCCCCAGTTTAACAACATTTACCACTTATTTAGATATGTAAATAATTTGCATGGTATATTTTATTATTTCATCATATAAGGAAGGGAAACTGCCTACAAAGCTCTGCGACCCACTTTTGGGTTGCGACCCACCAGTTGAGAACCGCTGGTCTAAATGACAGTTGTGTTGCCGTGCTCGCGGAGACGATGCTCCGCCGCGCGCGTTTGCCGTCTCTGTTTGCGCACTCAGAGCTTGAGAGGGAGGCATGTGCACGACACATGAGCCTCCGTCCGTTCATGTGTGTGCCGGGGAAGAAAAAAACAAAAACGACAACATGACAACACGCGACGTGTGCTACATGTGTGTCGCAGCTTCCCACAGCCGCGGTCACGCCAGCTCGTCTCCAGAGCAGATGCTGCCTTCACGTCCTCTCTCTCTGTCTTTGTCTCGTCTCTCTGCACCGTCTTTTCATGTTTGCGTCTCTCTCTCTCTCTCTCTGTCTCCGTCATGGTGTCACCTGGCCTCACCTGAAGTTCTCACTTTGTCCCGTTCTTTTTGTTCGCTTTCCCCGAGCCAGACGGGGCCATCTGTTGTCTCGGCGATGAAAGGCGTCAAAGTTTTGAAAGTTCCCGTCTTCCGTCCCGTCAGCTTTTGCTTTTTTGCGACGGTGGTCCGGGAAACTTTGGGCCGCGGCCTTGTCTGTTTTTTGTTTTTTTAAGTATGGATTTGAAGAGCTCCGCCCAACAGCTGTCTCGACTTCAAAAGGCTGTTTGTTGTGTAGAGTTTACTGGGAGAGCGTCAGTCTGAGTTCTAACTCACAAATCCGTCTGGAAAAGAGCCCGTAGAAAATCTTTGGAGCAAGAACTGGAAAATTGATGGGAGGAGCCTTCTATCTGTCTGCCAATCAGATTTCTAGTAGTGTGAGGCTTCCTGCTTGTGTGAAGGATGACACTTGACCTTGAGGTGAGCTTTCTTGTTAAAAATAAAACCTTTGCCAAGAGGTCAAGAGTAGAGTTTAGCTTCTGGTGCTGTTCTTTACTCATCCTTTGAACTTGTCCAGTTCTGATAAAACTCTTTGCAGCAAACACCAAAGATGCAGTCGCTTCCTCTTCCCACTTCAGCCGATGTCGACTCTCTGGGTAAAACTCTGTCAGTCTGGCTTTGTATTCAGAGAGAGAAGGCCCGAAAGCCATACTTAGCCTGTGTTTAGAGATGAATTCATTTTCATTTTGGCCTCACGGGAAAAGTATTTCTCTTTGCCCCGTTGTTGAACGCTCAAGATATCGGTTAAAGCTAGATGCAACGCTGTGAAGCTAACAAGCGAACGGACCCGTGAAGAACGCGGTGAAAGGCCACGGCGGCTCTCCGCGCCATCTCCCTCGCTTCCTTGAGTCCGGCACGTGCTTGCGTGTGTGTGTCTGTGTGTGTGTGTGTGTGTTAAATGGAGTAGATAAAGTTATTTTAGTTCACCGACTTTGACGCGGGAATCTCTCTGTCGCCCCCTCCATCCCCTGCGCTCCTCTATTTGCAGGTTAAACGAGGGCTTGTCCCAGGATAGCGCCGTTATTATTCTGCTTTTAGCCCACACATTGAATGTACTGAACTTTGGCTGCCTGTCTGCTCAGCGTTTTACATAACCCACTGGACCGCTACTGTATACCACACACGCACACACACACACACACACACACACACACACACACACACACACACACACACACACACTTGGAAATAAACATATGGGATGGGAGATAGCTGTGCTGGACTGAAAATAAGCTTGAGGTTTTGCCAGCACCTTTTACATAAACTAACCTCACTTTACTCTATCTATCTAACTATCTATTCATCTATTGGTTGCGTTGCTGAATTTCACTCAAAAAGAACATCAGTACTCTGATTATGATCAATTAGAGAAAACTTTAGAAATCCAACGGATGTTTTGACAATACTTCAACCCATTCTCCTTCAGCAAAGGAGACCTCCAGGTGTCGAGGCAAGGGCATACACAGAAAGAAGCCCTTCTTTCCGTGAAAGTGAAAAGACAAACAAAAACAAATAGACAGCACGCATCGACACGCAGTCTAAAGAGGAGAGTCAAATCCAAGCCGTGGTGTCAGTGGTATAAATCTGTCACTATTGCACGAGAAATGTTTTAGCTGGGAGCTTCAGTGTCAGTGTTCAGGAAACATTTCCCGACAAAAATTGAATTTTTATGCAGTCATTCTTGAATAATGAAGGAGTTCAGGAAAAATAAAACATTAGTTTGGAGTTCGAAGTCTTTGGGCATCCTGTGAGATTTTGGAACGCGACTTCTTCTCCGAGGCTAAAACAAAGACGGTTTTACTGCGACACAGCTGACAGTGATGCCGCATCCTCACGAGGCAGACAGTGATATCAAACAAGCGGGATGAAGCCAAAAGATTTAGGAAACGTGTGTGCTTGGCGTCGTTTTCAGCACCACGGACAGAGCCAAGAGGCAGCGCACCAGGGTCTGACGCTCATCGGTTTCAGCATCACGGACAGAGCCACAAGGGTGCACACCAGGGTCTGACACTCATCAGTTTCAGCACCACGGAGAGAGCCACAGGGGCGCGCACCGGGGTCTGCTGCTAATCGATTTCAGCACCACGGAGAGAGCCACAAGGGTGCGCACCAGGGTCCGCTGATTATGGTTTTCAGCACCACCGAGAGAGCCACAAGGATGCGCAGCAGGGTCTGCCGCTCATCATTTTTAGCACCATGGACAGAGCTACAAGGGGGCGCACCAGGGCCCACCGCTTATGGCTTTCAGCACCACGGACAGCTACCCGGGCAGTCCCTCCACTCCCTGGGCTTTTTTCCTTTATTGCGCCGCTATCGCCGCTCAGCCCGCACAGATCGCTGTGCATCTAACTTTAATGTGTCTGCCGCGGCCGGTAAATCTGTCAAGCAATATCATAAAAGCTGTGTAGCGGCGGGTGCGGATATTGTGTTTGTTTATACGCACACACCCGTGCACACGGCAGAGTGGAAGCATTCGTCCCTTTTTCTTGCCATTTTGTCTGCACCTGAATGCGAGTTACGCAACAGTGGCAAGCGAGCCGCTGTCTTCATTCCGTGATTTCTTTTTTTTTTTTTCTTTTTTTAATTACCTACAAAGGGGCTTCTCGCCCCCACCACGAGGCTTTTGAAGTCCCAGCTGCAACCTCCCCTTCCCCCCACACTCCCCTTCACCCCCCTAAGAGTGACTATTATGACTCACTCCACCACCACCACCGTCGTCGCACTCTAATTGTTCTTCAAAGGACAACAAAGCAAATCCCCGGACCACCGCCGCCTCTTTAGTCTTCTGACAACTCAATTATTAAAAGGAGGTAATGGCACGGCAATCACTTAAACTCCGGCTGGCTGAGAGGGATTTGCTGATGTTTCGGTTGCGTCTGCGTTTGCGGGCAAAAACTTTTGAGCGCGCGCTGATACATTGCAGAGACAGCGCGAGTTGTAAGTCAAGTGTGTGTGTGTGTGTGTGTGTGTGTGTTGCATAATCATCTCCAGCTCTATCCAACAGCTGCAGAAATTTAGAGAGGTGAAGAAAATCCCCCCTGCCCCCAGCCCTCCTCCCCCACCTCCCTCCTCACAGTTACGCAACAGGGCTCAATCTGGGACTCATGCATTAAGCTAATTTGCCAGAGTTAATCTTTCATGGAAAAAAAAAAAAATGGGAGGAAAATAAAAATCCGAGCATCGTCTCAGGCGAGGAGCCCGCCGATCGGTGCGTGCGCAGGTCAAGCCAGGGTCATTTGAGCATCTCTCGGTCTAATTAACTTCACATATAAACTTGTCAGCTGACCCTCCTTTTTTTGGTCGGCCCCAGAACTGAACATTGGTCACAGTCGTGAACTCCTGCTATCACCTTGCTTCGCCTGCTCTTCCAGAACAGCACCGTTTGATTAGCTCATCTCAGTCCATTTTCCAGGGGTCGTGAACAATTGATCCACACACACTCACACACACACACACTCACACACACACACACACACACACACACACACCCTTTTTGATGTGCTTGACTCAGACGGGAGGAGTTCAGCACTCGCGGCTCTCTGTCAGGCAGCTCCTGAGAAGCTCTCTGCTCCAACATTCAGGCACTGATGAAAAGCTTTTCCCAACACACATTCCTCGCACACAAATCCTGCCCAGTTTCATTTTATTGCAACGTCAATGATCCAGACTCGGGCCCTCGGGGTTAGTTCTGAGAGAAGGAGCAAGCTGAGATGCGCCAGTACTCCCAACCTTACAAATCAAGGGGCCTTTTAAAGGTTTCTCAGCATTCTAGTCGCCCTTTGTTCTTTTTTAGTGATATATTTTCATCTACATGTTGATATTTCCCTCAGCCATAAAGAGATTTGAAAGACACGCAGCGGTGAAGCTTCTTGTTTCATGACTGAGGGTTTTAAATGGGTTGAAAAAACATTTAAGCGGCATTTAGAGTGTTAGAGAGTTAAAAGTGAGACTCAAACTAAATGGCCCTTTGTAAACCTACAAATAAGGGTTATTAGGAGCAAGTAGGACAGACCTGACTAGGCTTTTAGTCCAAAGAGGAGCCAATTTATCACAGGGAGGAGGCAGCCAGCGGCTCTCTTACACACACACACACACACACACACACACACACACACACACACACACACACACACACACACACACGTATGAGGCAGTGTGTGAGATGAGACAGCGCTGAGATAAATGCCTTCAGCTGCAGATAAATGCACCTGCCAGAGTGGATCACAGTGGAATCAGGGATTACTTAGGGGAGTCTTGGGTTGATTAAAAGAAAAAGCCTGGAGAGAGTTTGTGGGGGAGTGACTCCTCTAATAAGCAGACAGTTGGGATTAGCGCCGAACTCTCTGTGATGTGGGAGGGCCGCGTTTCGGAGTTGGAAACGCATTTAGCGTCGGATCCTGCTGGATGCCTATAGACCCTCGAGTGGCGCATGCGAAACACTGCTGGAATTCGACTGAGCAAAGGCTGATTTATCCATCCATCCATCACTTTGCATCACCGATTCTTTGGCACTCAGTGACGTGGGGGGGTGCTGGATCCAATCCCAGCTGTCTCAGAAGGTGGGGGTGGAGGGGTCAAAGGTTCCCTATGGACAAGAGGCACACAACCGTCCACACGCTCACAACTACAGCCGAGTTTAGAGTCGCTAACTAGCCTGACGAGCACGTCGTCTACCTTGGGAGAAACTCAAGGTCGCAGCGACAACGTTCAAGCTGCACACAGAAAGGCGGTAATTGAATTTGTTGTCTGTGTGTGTGTGTGTGTGTGTGTGTGTGTGTGGACATGACACATTGTCAAATTACCATGCGTGAACATGATACGCGGAGAGCTGCCGCAGCCTAGAATTTATTACCGCTGTGCGTGCCACTGTACGGTATGTAGCTCAGCAGCTGGTGAAATTCAGCTATATATTCATACGCAGGGACAGGCAATTACTGAGACTAAGTTTTATACATGTGGTGTGGCACTTATGCTAATTTATGCACAGGGCGAAGAAGCTTGTAATAATACAACAGAGGTCAATCGAAAGGTTAAAACGTTGCTGCAGGTTCATCATCTGAGACGTTTCCTCTGGTCGTCTGTATATTCAAAACGCATGTTTTTTTTGTATTTTTCCCCCCCAGGAAAAACAATTGCTCAGGGAGCCCGGGACCATTTTCCCCATACAGCCCCTCCGCCCCCCCATACTTTCACTTTATTATTCTGTGAGCTTTACACCTGACATTAGCAATCATGGCCCACGTTGTGGCTGACAAGCGAGATTTAAACCCTCTGCGTCCCCTCATCCATAAAGCCTGCTTGTCGCTCCGGGCTAATGTCGCCACCATAAAATAAAATGATGGAAAAGAAAGCACTCCATACGCGTCGTCTATTAAACCCAATTCCTCGCGTTTCCACCGCGCTGCGCCGCCATCTCGTTCCCATTCATCAAAAGTGGCGCCGTTAAAACAGTTTAACCTGCTTGATTGGCTGCGCTCGAGGGCCGAACGCTCGGCCGAGAATACATATCTCTGCTAAAAAAACAAAAAAAAAAACATTGCGGGTTCATCGCCGTCACCGAAAATAATTCACCTCTTCGCACGGCAATTTATTCTTGTTTGGTGAAGTGATGAAAACCCTCGGCGGAGGGACGGGAGAGCGAGACGAGGACGGAGAAAACGGGATCCGGCGGTTTGATGAGTCGGCGCCGCCGCAGCCATTACTGGCAAATGAGGCCTACGAGGCAGACAACACACACAGGCGCACTCGTGCCTGCGCTCTCAAGGTCAGCCAGACAAACACACACTTGGTATGACATATGGAAACACACTCTCGGGCTCCCCAATCAGCGCCGGCCCTCTTGCGATGGGGTGGAAAAGTATCAAGCGTCAACTCGATTATTTATGCATGCCACTGGAGACGCACAAGAAGAGGGGGGGGGGGGGGCAATGAGAGGGGGTCGGGTGGGGGTGGGGGGGCGCATTAAGCCTCCCTTTGAAATATTTCCAAGCAGACCTTTGATTCGGGCCGCGCGCGAGAAAGGAAAGCAATAAAGGGTGAACAAAAAAGCGCGGAGATAACGAAGGAGGGGAGGCGGTCGGCCGACTTGGAGGGACGACGGGAGAGCAAGGAATTTCTCTTCTCGCATCGGGGGGGAGGGGGGGGAGTGGGGAGGAGGTGGTGGGGGAGGAAAATAATTAGGACGCAGGCCGCGGAGGGATAGGGAATAGAGAGAATAGGGAGCGAGGGTGGGCGGAGCCAACAGTTGGTTTCCAGCAGCGGCCACCACCCTTTTTTGCACCACGGCCCGGTTTCATGTTTTCTGGGACCGGCGTGAAAACTGTGGTATTTTCTAAATATATTAATAAACGTGAATCCACTGCGTACCCGTTTGGAACTTTATTAGCAGCGACAACAACATAACATGAGTAACATAGGCTTTTTTCTTTCTCAATACTCCAAAGGCTGCCGGTCTTTTAATGCAGGGTGATTGGTCTCTGAGTGGCCAAGCAGTTTTGAAGGCTTCACTGCCTCATTAGAGAGCCGGTTGCCCGCATGTTAAGCAGAGTGGGCTTGTTGCGTAGGAATCTTCTGTCGAGATAAAGTTAGCGGGAGGACTCCTGGTGTTTGGTTTTCACTCATGTTGCTAGCTAGCGTGCTGACTGGTGGGTTTTACTCTAACGGTGATGTATCACGTGACCGAGACGAGCGCCATCTACGGCTCAACAGTTGAGCCGTAGATGGATGTAACAGAGAGAATCCGGTAATTTTTCAAAATAAAATAGCTCAGACTCAAAGAATAAATAAAACTAAATTGATTTAACGGAAGTTAATCAATTCAGGGCGGCAGACCGGCACCGGTACCGTTGTTTAACAGGATTCAGAGTTGGAGTTCGACACACACAAACACACACGGGCAGGACAGGAGAGTGTGCGCGGCGATGTCGCAGATCCCATTATTACACAAGAGCAGCGCGGCCGCGGCCTCGCTGTCACTTCGATGGCGTTGGTTAGCGAGGAGGGCTCGGCCCCCCCCGATGTAATTTGATGTACGATAGTTGATGACAGTGATACAGAGCGATGTGGCGTGCGCATGTGTGCGTGCGTGCGTGTGTGTGTTTGCTCAACTCGTGAGCAGGATACTCCACCCTGCATTCACTGGACAAGCATCAAGGTTCATCAACGCGCACATGGTTGCACAACGTTGACGCCGGCGTCCATTGGCCGCCCACTCGCGCAACCGCGCTCCCACAGCGCGGCAAAGCGACGGGCTCGGTGGTAGAGAGAACGCCGGGAGTGTGGAACTGTTGGCTCCACTTTTAATTTGAGCATGACGTACACCACCGTTCAAAAGTTTGGGGGCACTAGCTACGTTTCCATGACAGTTCTTCGCTACATAAGAGCGATATTTCTAAAATTTTGACAAAGTGCGATTTGCAGGTGTTTCCATTGAAAAGGTGTTTGTACAAAGCTATTCATTCTTTAAAATCACAAAGACGACTCTCGAAACCATCCTATATGTGTTCAGCATGTGTTCCTGACGTGCACTTTTAATATTCTTCGGGCATTCCGGCAGATTGTTTCATATAACATGTGATAATGGAGTTCAACGCAGAAATGAGTCGGTGCAGCTGGGAAGGAGCTGATTTCCGAAGGTCAGATGTCACGTTAGAAAAAAACCCACATTTTTTTTAAGTGTCTGTTTCGATGACTGAGCCTCGCCGCGCTGATTCCAACTCCTGTCAAATATTCGCCCAACACTGACCGTCAGGAGAAGAGAACGTGCCCTCCGCTCAGCACTTCCATCCTCCCCCCGGACGCACAGGGAGATATGCTGAGTGTTAAAAGAACTTCGGCCTTGGTCCACAGCGCCGCCATGATTTTGCAGGATCGTCCCACCAGGACTGTTAGCTGCCTTCTTAGCGCGAATCACAAATTACCGTCGCTAGGTTGATGATGATGATGACGATGATGATGACGATGACGATGATGATGATGATGATGATGCTGATGCTGATGCTGATGCTGATGACGGTGATGGTGATGATGATGCTGATGATGATAACCCCGTCTAAAAACCTACCCGTTTGCCCAAGCCTTTATAGCCTTGTACTTTTCATGTTGTTATATTGTGTGAAGCGACTTTGGGTTTTGTGAAAAGCGCTTTATAAATAAAATGAATTATTATTGTTCTTATTATCATGCTGATGCTGATGATGGTGATGGGGATGATAATGATAAGGAAGATGAGGATGAGGATGAGGAGGAGCATGAGGAAGGTGACGACAATAACTGAACAATCCTGCAAACCCTTTTTTTCTTGAAATAAAATACAGAAATGAATAACTATGAATGACAAAATGACGCTGAACAAAAGCCAGCAAGGCGAGGAAAAGAGAAACGCCTCGAGACCCTACTGTCATACCTCGTTCGGCTGTTTGTTTTTGCAGACAGAAACCCCCTGTTTACAGTGAGCCATTTGCATGCGTGCGCCTCGTCTCGGCGTCCCTCCGGCTCTGCGCTGCGCCCGTTACTCTCTGACTAATTGTGGCAGCCCCTGTAATGCGATCGTGGAGGCGATACGCCCCGCCGCCGCCGCCGCCGCCGCCGCCGCCGCCGCCTGTAGCCGCAGCAGCCCAGCGTACTTCATCATGGAAACTCCCCCGAGGTGCGCAGCCTGGGAGATGTCCGAACGACACACACTTTCACGCAGGTGTGTCCGATCTCTTTTGTTTGCGCCGCTCGGCTTGTGTGCGTGTGTGAGGAGTGATATCATCTATATTCTCCCGGCGGCTGCAGCTCAGCGACTCCACGCGGCGCCATAAAAACCCCCGCAGCCAGCCGGCGCTGTCCTTCACTCAATGGCTCCCATTACAACGCTCGGCGAGGGGCGACTGATCAGGAATATTAACTGCGGCCGTGCATCGACGTTGGCGGGAAAAAAAGAGGGGTTGGGGGAGGGAAAAGAGTGATTTAGAGCAGCAACCCTCAAAGGATGTGAGAAGGGTGCACAGGGAACAAAAGAATGGCTCTGTCGTCCCCTCGGCCTTGAGTTCTTTCAACAAGCAAACGTATTACGAGACTTTAGTCTCATTCAAGTGCGACTGCGGAACTCAGGCATGTGGAAAAGAGTAGCGAGTCATTTTAAAAGGGATTCCACGTTAAAACCTGTTACTATTATTACGCTGGTTTCCAGTGGAGCATGAATAATTACCAAAGTACCAGCAGAGTTTAGCCCTCTGTTTACAGCCTGCAGCAAAAACAAGCACATGCTGAGTTTTCTCCCCCTGCCAAAACTGATGCTTTGTTGGACCTTTGCGCGCTTAGGAAGGAAAGAAAACGGTGGCGCAATCACCTGTGTGAGGGTTGAATATTTTCACGACACACACACAACACCAATGGGGTTAAAATTTTACTAAATAAAGTAATCCTTCTCAACACAAAATTATTCCAACTTTACCGTCTCTATCGTTTCATTTCCTTTGGTGCATCTTCCAAAAATGACTGAAAAAGTCTGAGACAAAAAGCCCTCCACAGGTCCAGTTCCTGCAGATGCGGGCGAGCGTTCTGCGCCACCCGTTGGACGCACGTACGCGGCTTGGTATTCAAATTCAGGCCATGGATCGCAAGGTCGGTGGGGGTTGAACGATTTAATTGACCTCAACATTTCAATTACACACAGAGTGGCTTTGATTAAGGCGCGTTGTTGTGACAGCCCAGCGACGTGTTCGGCGGCCGCGGTTGTTTTTCCATTATTAAAAAACCTGCCTCAGCGGCCTGAATGTTAACGCCTTGAGCGCGTCGCCGCAACAAAAGAAGCCGGCGCGTTTACTTTACAAGTCCCGGCTTGAAACTAGACGCGAGTTCAAAGCTGCTTCGCAAGCACTTGGGTACGAAGTGGGACTGGTGGGTTTTAACGGAAGAGAATGAGACAGAAGGCGACATGGGAAGAAAACAGGCAGTGTTGTCCTTTGAGAGCAACAACACAAACACACACACACACACACACACACACACACACACACACACACACACACACACACACACACAGTTTTGCACAGTGGCACATTTCCCAGAAGGTCCGCATGCAAACGCACCAGAACTGATGGGGCTTGATCGCGTACATACTGTACGGCCAATCTTGAGCAATTCAGACCTTCCAGACATTTCCACATCATTCCTTCTTGCACACACACACACACACACACACACACACACAGACACACACACACACACACTGTTGTCTTGTCGGATCAGGAGCCGGCCCCTCTCCGTGTTCCGCAAAGCGTGAATCTCTTGCTTGCGCGCCCATCCAGCGTGTCTAACAGTGATTGATGCTCGGCAGACGCACTCTCAGTCAAACCTCGCTTGCTCTGCGCGCGCGCCGGCGTCTGCCTGACCTTCAAATCACCTTCCATTCCAGCAACAGCCCTCCTTCGCCCAACCGACGCCCACCGCCCTCCCTGTTGTGTGCTTCCATCTAGGTGCGCTCTGACTTGAAACCCGATTAACGCGGCAGGGCGGGGTCGTCGCCGCCGAGGCCACCAGGGGGGGGACGGAGCGAGTTCAATTGCAAGGGGGCGAGGAGTGGGGGGAGTACATGTTGCCGTGTCCTGCGCAGACTGCTAATTGGCGGCCGTATACCCCGCGGAGGGGGCCGAGAACAAAGGCAGCGCGCCGCGGAAGGCGAAGTGGGCGGACATGATGGAGAGCGGCGAGGGAGAGTGGGTATGGAGATCATAGGGAGGGCAGATCTCACATGAAAGCCAAGAGGTTTTGAGTCGAAGATTGAGCATTTCTTTTTTATTTTTGGAAAATGTTTTCGCGCATGGTGCGACTACTACGAAAAACTGACTTTTCCAGCACTTTAAAATGTCTTTTTGCGTGATTGGCACGCCAACTAACTATGTGACAGGTCAAGCTGATTATCACAGTAACGCAGGCGGACGAGTGTCAAAACAGCCTCTTCAGGCTGAGTGAGAGAAACACTTGCTTTGGAAGACCCGTGCAGCTCAAACTCGGGAACAACTGTCGTTTACTGTTGGACACCTGGAAATAGTGTATAATAATAGGACCCATTGAAAGCTCCCGCAAAATACACTTTACAACAATTTGTGACCCTTATTCATTCAACTGTTGACTATGAACTTATAGTTCAGCATCATAAGGGGTGAAAAGAAAATGATTTTTCGAGAAACGTTTTGAAAAATTGGCTTTTAAATTTCTTTTTTTTGCAGCGTTTCACTGAAGAAGTGTACTAACATCTCAGAAACGGCGCTACATGGCGAACGCAGAAGTAGAGGACAACAAAACCTGCAGAAATTTGGGGAAAGGATTTCAGGAATTACCGACAAAAGCACATTTTCCTTCTTTCCCTCGCAAATGTGTAGAAGTTCAAGTTAAAGCATTTATTTTTGTTTTTCAGCAAAGGCTACCTGTACCGTTTTCCGAAGAAATTTAGATAATTTTCTTCTGTAGTTAGATAACCGACGTTGAGTCCGGGATGCAAAACGACAACAACAACAACCTAGAACAACAAACGAAACGGGCCCTTGAAAATCAAGCCAAGTGAGAAAGACGGGGGTTGCAGAGGTGTGACGGCGCGCGGCAGACGCCGGGGCAGAACGCGAGAGACAGAAGCGCCTCGCGAAGGGAAACAAAGGCAGCAGATGGCTTTGAAACAAAGACGGACGACGGAAGAGGGCGAAGGTGACATCCAGCGGTGGCCCCTCGGAGACGCGGCTGGATCTCTTTCTTGCTTGTTTGTTTTGTGAGGAATCCACCACCAGCAAACCGCCACTCAGAATTAGGGATGTTAACAATTAATCAATTATCGATTAATCATCGATTAAGAATTTAATCAATTAAATTAAATTAAATTAAATTAAATTAGTCTCAATTAATTGAACATTTTTTACACGGGTAGTTAATATCATTGTAAAGAGTGATTCACCTGCAGATATTGTGATGGTCATAATATACCTAGAACAAGTTACTTTTAAACAGCTTTTAGCAAAAAAAAATTACTCATTAGAAGTCAACTTAAAGTCAGAGGATAAATGTTCAGGGTGTTCTTTTTACTATTCTCTAATGTAAAAATGGGTCACATTGGACCCTCAACATTATTGAAGGATTAAATAAAATTGTTTCTTACACATTTTTTATTGTGAAATTTAGGTTCTCAGGAAAAAAAATTGCCGCTTAACAATTAATCGTTAATCGATCGATAAGCTCAATCAACTAACGATTAATGAATTAATCGATCATTTGCATCCTGACTCAGAATCCGAGCACATTCACCCTCTTTTTGCATGGCTCTTCCTTGTTATTCTTTAGTCATCTATATCAGTTTCTCCAGCCCACCAGCTCCCCCGCCAAAGCAAATTTCGGCCCGCTTGCGGCAGTGATTTGTGGATCCTGTCACGGTGCGACTGCCGGATCGTCCTTCCTTCTGACCGTCCGCCCCCCCTCCGGAGAGAGAGGCGACGGGGCGGAGGCAACCGGGGGACCGAGTGGGTGGATGTCGGAGGGGAGTCTGGCCGTACCTCAGTCACTAACCCCCCCCCTCTGTGCACCGTCATCCTGGAGGTAGTGTGAAATGTAGGCCGCCACACTAAAAATAATCCAGACAGAAGAGATGCTTTGCTCTCATACTTCCATGAATGAACCCACCACCACCACTACCACCACCTCCACCACCATTCTTGAAAAGACCAGGTTGAAGTTGCGCTCCTGGTTCTCTTCATTAACTCAATTGCCGCCCCTCCCCCACCCCGAGGACGCACTCAGTCGCATCCAATCATCCGGCGAAGGGACCCCTGCAGTCGGCGCTCTCTGCTGTTGTCGCGAGCTAGTTGCGCTAGCTAATTGACAATTTGCCAGTGAACGCCAACGGACTCACTCTCACGCTAAGTGTCATTCGCTAGCACCTTCTCGTGATGCTAAATCAAGGCTTGGAAACTCTCAAGAGAATTGAGCCCCAATTCACTTTAATAACGATGTGCAGGTGCAGCTCACCTCTTGTCGAAAATGATGTTTTAGTGGCTAAATGTTTCATATTACATGTTTCATGGACGGTGTTGAAGCTTTATAAATGTATTTGTCTGTCGCGATAAACGGAAAATAGAGCAAAAACGTAACCTGATCACCTGACTGAACATTACCGGAATATGTTGCATCTGTTTCACACATCCTTTTGGTGAAGAGAACACCGAACCTGGCTGCACCACCTGTCAATCACACTCTAAGTGGACTTGACAGCTTTCCAGGGAGCAACAGCTTCAGGCTTCTCACCGGTGTGACTCGCCCTGAGACACCACTGGGTTCAATTAAAGCTCTTGCCAAACCTGTTTATCACCGAGAAAAGTGTTGCTGTTTTTTTCTTTTATTCTGAAAATGCCATCCGATGCCATTTGATAAAAATGCAGATGGCGCAGCGTCGTCGCTAGCCTCTTTAGCAGCAGCCCGTTTGCCATTCACTTGCTGTGTTTTGCCTCCTTTCTTCTTCAGTGTTCTATCTTGCAGAACTCACCTCCTGGGTGTTTCGCTGGCTAAAATGCTAGCAGGTTGTGTTAAACTGACATCAGCTGACAATGTTTTCTGTTGGAGGCTGCACATTTTCAACATGTGATCCAGTGGTCATGCAAAAACAGCTTCATAAGTGAATATTTCCTGAGACTCTAAAGTGGTCATTAATATCATAGAACCACCGGCTTTCAAACATCCAAATCAAAACGGCTCCTTGATAGCGGCCTGTCAAAAACAAATAAAGTTAGTTTTTTTTTTTCCTCCCTGGTCTAAAATTATTTACAGTAATGAATAATTCCCTTTGGTCTTTATTACACTCAAATTACACTTTTTGGTTTGTTTATGCTTTCACGTTTCTTCTGTCTGTCGGGTGACACCGTTTTCTTTCTCACCTTGAAAAACCTTTCGATATTTTCTTTTTTCGTGGCTGTTGTGGACTATCACTGAGCATTCTGTTGCCATTTTCCAGACCTTGACGCGACTTAAACGGTCAACACTGATATAACAAATTGTGCCCAGCGACCTGTAACGCGCGCTGTTGACTCTTTTTTTCAAAGCTGCCAGTGTTGTTGCTCCCGCTCAAACAATGTGACCGCAGTCCGGCTGCGCGGGAGGATGGAGAGGCGAAATTGACTCTACCCACTTTGGACGACGGCAATCCCCCTCCTCGATTCCATTTCGGAACAACAGCACCTTAAAAAAAAAAAAACGCACCTACGTGAGCTGTGACTTCATATGCCAAGGTCGCCGCTCTGACGTTTGTAACATATGATTCAGCCTGTTAGAGGTGAGCTGGCTGAAGTGTACCGCCCCGGGGGGAGGTTATGAAACGTGTTCGCTCGGGGCGGCCAACGTGGCTGCGCTTGGCTCAGCGCTAAACACGTGGTAATACCTGGGGTGGATTTCATATTTTATTCCCGCTACCTTAGATTAAGTCGGATTAACCCTTTAAAACCGCCGCAAACCAGAGAGTTGGCGTAATCCAACGTCTGCAGAAGCCTTGGAAGGACTAGAAGCAGGTTACCTGATGAGGAAGTCCATTGCTTTGCTACGGTCGCCAACCAGTCTGACCTTTGACCCCTGACATCGACAAGGCTATTTATATCAGTCCAGCCCATCTGCCACCTACCAGCATCCATGTTCATCCATGTTCACCTTGTTCAAAGTCTCTCAAACCTCCTAATTCCGAAACTTCTGCGAGAGTTGCATAAATTATTTTACAAATTCATTATGTTGAGAGAGTGATAGCCAAGATCAGTGTGATGTGGAAAAGACGAGTCCTCATTACGTCTTTTACGTGACCAAAGTCTCTGTAAATGACCCAAATTTATTCCACAAAAACAAAAACGCCAGCCCACTTTCCATTGTGTCTAGTAAACAAATTATTGAAATTATTGAATTGAATTGTGTGTCCTGCAAAATAAATACCCAAGTAAAACGTAAACGTATATATTTTAACCAACAAAAACAACTCTGCGACTCACTTTTGGGTAACGACCCACGAGTTGAGAAACTATTGTTGCAGAACCTTCACAGACATACTGCATTCACAATAGATTCACCCAATCGCCTCCCATTGTTCTGCTTTCATCCCAAGATGGAGATGCGAAATGAGCCCAAACTCCTTCCCAGTCGGAGCGCCGCTTTCATCCAAGAAGCCACCGCAGAACGGCAAAAACATTGCACGGGGTAAAAATCTGCGGTGGGCGGGAACGCACAGACAACAACAAATAACGGCACGATCCAAAAGAGCTTAAAGGCCACGTGTGTCACAACGGGTTCACGTACACGCTGCCTGGCAACGAGCCTGGAGACGGGGACTGGGCGCAGCAGCAGACAAATATAGCACACTGAGTGGCGCACGTACGTACGTAGCGTAGCGTAGCGGAGGGTGTGTGTGTGTGTGTGTGTGTGTGTGTGTGTGTGTGTGTGTGTGGGTAACGTCAGCAGTTTTGCCATGCTTGACATTTCTCTCACTTTGCTGGCGAGCACATGCAGGCTGTCCGCTGACATTTCGCGACGGGAGAGCGACGGAGATGGGGGCAGGGGGGCGGGGGGGGGCGGGAACCAGAGCCGAGGTTCCGCCCACTGGGGTGTAGGGATGCGTTTCCTCCGCCCTCCCTCTGCAGTTTTCCGCCCTCCCCCCTCTTCGCCACCGATTCCCGTCGCGCTTCTCACCTCATTGTCACCTCCATCTCTTACTGTCTCCCTCACGGGCGTGCACACACGCACGTGCACGCACTCACACAGCCGTACGCTTGGCGCACACTTGCAGCGACACATGGCGCAGCAATATCTCTATTTTTGGCGAAGCCGTCATCAGTTTTTTCCCTCTTTTTATTTATTTTTTTTTTACCTCTGCTGCGCTTTACTTTCTTTTTTTTTCATCTCCCCCCCCGCCCCCCCCGTTGTTTTTTCACCCTTGCCTTTTCGCTCCCTCCGCCTCTAAATCCCCCCCCCACCCCCCTCGATCGCCCCGAGCCCCCTGCGGCTCGAAGGTGAACGATTGAGACGCCACAGCGAATGACGGGGGCGGCGACTGAGGAATCCGGCTCCGCCGACTGCCTCCGCCGACTGCCCCCCCACCCCCCTCGGGCGCCTGCTTTCCTTCACGGTGGCCGGCGTCGGCCTCCCTCTGATCCCCCATAATGCAGCGTGATGGCTGTGTCAGCGCTCGGCCTGATGTCGGAGAGAAACTACGTCCGGGGCAACAAGCTGTATACGTTTCCTCTCCTCCTCTTCCTCGTCCTCTTCTTCCTCCTTCCGTCTCATCATCAGCTCTCCACAAGCAGCCTGTTGATGGAGTGTCTCCGCTCCGCTCGACTGTTTTGCGGCAAACGCATGAGCGCAGACAGACACAGGCCGGGGCGGACGCTTCCTCTTTTGGCTCTGGGGCCGGCAGCGGCGGCGGTGTTACGGCTAAATCGATGGGCGCGCGTGAAGGATGAGGCTCCTCCGGGTGGCACTTTAACGAGATCATCACCCCCCTCACCCCCTGCCTTCAAACCTTTGTGTTTTTCTTCCTTCACTTCTTACAACCTGTTCCACCCTTAGGATACCTCGTCTGTCTGTCTGTCTGTCTGTCTGTCTGCTCTGCTTGCCTGCCTGTTCTGGGACTTATCTACTCTCCTCCCACTTCCCAGCTTCAGCCTCGTCCCCGACGCTCGTCGGCGTTCAATATGGCGGCGAGATGGAAAAGCTAACAACTTCTCCGCAGGTGACGAGGCGGCAGCGATGCGACTGCGGCCTGGAAGCGGAGCCGCCGCAGTCCGATGTGCTTCCCGAAGCTCGTTTTTTTTTTTTTCTCACTGGCAGCGGAATAGAAATAGCAGTCCACCACAAATTTGACAGATTTGAAAGTCCAGTGTTCTCTAACGGTAATACATGTCTTCAGCCTGTCAGCGAACTCCCCAGAAATCAGCTAATTACATCCTTTAAGTAGATACTACTTTGTCTCGCACTGTTGAACTAAACACAGTTCTGGGCATCAGAACATAAGCAATGAGATCATTAACGGGGCCCAAGGTAAAGATCTGACGGAGTTTAAAGATGACAGCTAATCCACAAGGTTGTGTCACGTTTGAGGCTTCAGGATAAATTTAACAGTGGTCTGCAACGCATCCATATAAGGAGATGGATTGTGTGCAGTTTGCCTTTCCTGTCTGTTTTGTCATAAGAAAGAATGCCAGAATACAAAGACGCAAAACATCTGGGAATAAAAGTCTGTCTCTTTTCCCATTCTTCATCTTCTCTCCCGTTCATCAAAGGTTGCGGATGATTGATGGCAGCGTGCCGGAGAAGACTGACAGACTGACACGCCGGCAGGCTCAAAGAGTGTTTAGGACGTGTTCCCTCCCGCAAGCAGATGGCGGAGCGACGAAATAAAGGATGGCGGGAAAAAAAAGGTATTAAAGGACGTGCCATTCCTCCAGTCACTTCATTTTCGGCGGTAATCGCGGTGCGGCCCGATCCGAACGGAGTGCCAACATTAGCGCGGCGCTCGCGCGGCTGTAATTCACAGGTGTGGGAACAAGGAGGTAATCAAACCGGCGATTATCCGCGTGGCATCCAGATGAAGATCGGAGCCTAATGCGAGGTGTGAAAAGGCGCACGGTAATTGGCAGACTGGGGATTGCGGCGGCGTGTTCCGGCATATGGTGGGAGTGCTGGGACGAGGACGAGGACGAGGACGAGGACGAGGACGACGCTCTCTGGCGAACGCGGGAGTTGGTTTTTCGGAGAGGAGAGGTTGGAAATGACATGAGCGCGAGATTAAAGGCATCGCGCCGGGACACATGGGAGCAGAAAGCACGTATGCCACCGGTTATGTAAAAGGCCCCGACTATACGTACCCACGGTGCTTCCACTCGCTGACAGGCATCATTCAGATTTACACACAGAGAGGCACAAGCTGTTCCTTCTCATTTGTTTTTCTGCAATATGCTTTCCATCCTGTAGAGGCTGCTTTATCTCACACACTGGGCCTTTAAGCGCGGGTTTCTGCATGATAAATGCTAGGATGTAGCCTCCGAGACAGTGCACTGACGCACAGTTTTGATGGATGATGCGATCTAACCATTCTCTCCTGTATAGATGCACGCACACGCACAGATTTACGCACACTTGTATAGTGAATTCTGTGCATTTAGTATTGAAATGATGCCGTGCTATCCAGCACGATGGATATGTGACTGTGAAGGTCGCCTCCTTTATATAGTGTATCCATATATGCACATTATATGTAGTCACATTCACAGTCATAGCTGAAAATGTATATAATAAGGTTATAGTGCGTTTACCTTGCATAAATACTTACTGGGGTTTCGGGCAGACAGGATTCGTGGTGTTTATACATATTTCTGATCACATTCAGTCTAAAGATGATCCCCCCCAAAAAAACAACACCCCATAATATGAATAATTTCCATCCAAACGGAGCAGTGCAGGACCAATTAGCATTCTTGGGAACGGAAGATCCAAAGACAGTGGCAGCGGTGGCAGTTTCATCAGAGCGGGAGAATGTTCTCATTAAAAAGGAGAGAACAGGGACGATTTTTCTTTCCCTCCACTTGGTTTTGTTAAACTAGTTTTTCCATCTTTACACAAGGTGGTGTTGGCCGTCGCCCCCTCAGATCGGACCGATGGGAAGCCTTTAACTGTCACAGCGAAACTGCCAAGTGTGGCCACTCCCACTTCCTCCCTTCCAGATTGTTGATTTGATTCGCGAAACATCTGCTGCGTTCAACCCAACACTAATCCGACCCTCTTGTCGACACCACCACCGCCATCATCATCATCATCATCATCATCATCATCATCATCATCATCATCATCATCATCATCTCCCCACAGGTGAGCGCTGAATCACCGCCGCCGTAAACAAAGCGTTTCCCTGCGAGGTCCGCCCGCACGCGTGTGATTGGACGGGGGGGAGGCGCGGGCCGACGTGTCCGCTCACAGGTCGGCAATATGGAAATGAACCGTACAATTAGTCACCGGCGCTGCCTCGCAGTCTTGTCTGCTTGGCTTATTTCCTCGTCTGTCCACATGACCTCCCCGTCGTCGCGCGCAGGTCTTTGTCATCCCGGCGTGCGCGTGCACGCGCGCGGTAAAAGCGGGCTTCTGGTCGGTGCTCCACAAACCCTGTGGCCGTCACACAGCACATCGACTGTCATAACAGACCTGACTCCCCCTCTGAGGATCACGCATGGCTGAGTGTGATTAGGTTAAACACGCTCTCTGAAGTGACGTGATGTGATGTGGCACGGCGAGTGTGTGGACACGCGCGTGCACGCACGCACACACACACACAGACTCTACATTTTAACGTTGCTGAAGCCACGAGTGTGTGGGTGATTGTGCTACTTAGGTCTCTTTCCATTTTTGTTTCTTGGCGCTCACACGTTTTGCTCAGAGGACATCAATGTGGGGTTTTTTTTTGTTGTTGTTTTTTTCCTGTTCTTAAGGTGTCCACTGCCATTTGTGGCCCCCCTCGGTTGGAGGTGGGGAACTCAATTCTTTTTACTGGACTCTTTACTCCAATGAGAATCTGCCTTTGGAATCATTTGTGTCGGTCACCCAGAATGTGCACACAGCCAACCCACCCTCTCCCAAGAGCCAAAACCACGAGATGCGTTTCCATTGCAGCTTTTCGCAAAGTAAAAGCGATACTTCTAAAATTTCGACTTTCGAGAATTACGTTTGCTTTTGTTTGTTTCCGTTTGTTTGCTGTGGTATAATGGTTGTTATATTTTTCCTTTTGATTAGTCTCCTCCTCCTTCCAAACATAACGCACCATTTGAAGTGAACTGGTCACGTGACTCCATTCATCCCATCCAGTGATGTGTGAATGCAAACAAAGTGTTTCCATGACACTTTTGCGATATACTTCGATATCGATTCATCTGAAAAATCACCTCATGAGAGCGTCAAAACCTTTTTAGCGATATCTGAGAGGTTTCACAAAGTATAGGTTTTCCCATTGCCAATTTTTTATCGCGATATTTAGGTTTTGCGCAATTCCAGGGGATTAATGGAAACGCAGCTAGTGATTTGAACAGTGAAATTTCATTCATATTATCATTTGAAACAATGGGAGCAAACTGTTCATTTTGTGATAGGGCCGGGCTACTGGAGCGGCTCAGTGATTTGCTCATTGAGAACTCATTCTCACAGCAGGGAGGGAAAGTGGGAGCTGAGTTGAAACAACAGGGCTGAGCTGCTGTTCCCCCCCCACAGGGTTAATGCGGCTATTAACTTCATCTATTTATACACACGCCGTTAGAATATCAGTCGCACAATAGTGACTTATTGTCTCGTCTCTTCTGTACAGCTAACTGGTTAGCGCTAGCAGGCACGGGTGAGCGAATGCGTTAATAGAGGCGCGGAGTTGTGACTCACGAGTCGGTTAAATGACTCTGGAGTTTTTGGCGCGCACACGCGCACACGCACACGCACACACACACACACACACACACACACACACACACACACCCCTAAAGTCGTTAATGTTAAACCGGTGTTTCCTCAGCGATAACCACGTCTATTTAGGTTCACAGCAGGCGCAGCCTGTTCCCAATAATTGCTTTTGCTTTGCGATGCACTGTATATGAGTCATGTCCTTTGAAATTCTTCTGGAAACCGATAGCGGCTGGCCACTTTGTATGTGCTACGCGGGACTGAGCACGTAGAGCATGATGTATGGTCTCGGCGAAAGGGGAAGAAAACTGCCTCCTTCACTGGTGATTCTCGGCCTGGACGCTCTTCACGTGATGGGACTGAGCTCGCACTAGAATGTAGTGACCCTTACTATTATTATTAGATATAGATAGATAGATGAATACTTTATTAATATCCAAGAGAAATTTGCATCATTATTATTATTATTACTACATGACAGAATGAATATACTATTCCTCAGAGTGTGGGTCAGACTTAGAGCTCCATTACTTTCCTGTCCTATCAGTTAAAAACAACAAACCCAAAACACAATTACTGCCATTTTCCGTCCGCCTGACAACAAAATGTCTTAAAAAAAAAAATCCCAAACAAGGCGTCCTGTCCTCCACCCAGCGCTCATTACTATTCTGGCAGTAAACAACTTCCCTCCAGCCTCCTTCTTTCTTTGAAGTGAGAATGCGTCGCCCGTCGCGACGGCTCCTTCCGCGTCGTCTTGCCTCCCGTGCCGCCAGTCGGCAGGTGCGACCCGCCAAATTGATGCATTAGCCGTGAAGCCGTTTAGTCCACTCTATGAGCAGGGGTTATACCTCATTATCGCAGAATAACAGAGCCAAAATTGGAGCGAGATATGTTTTTTTCCCCCCCCTTTCCCTCCTTCCCCTGCAGTGACGGTAATGCTATCAGTGAGCCCGCAGCGGTCTAGGCTAATCCTGGGCATTTAATGTATAGCCATGCAGTACACCTCGGTGTAGGGGCTCATATCAGTATCCGACAGGCACACACTCACACACACACGCACGCACAGGCGCGCATTTTCCACGGGATTCCACGCTCAGCCTTTGAACTGCCACTCTGCGCTGAGCTGCCCGCGCACATGGAAAAAAAATGCAGTCTTTGCTTTGCACATGCAGCATTTCTAAAGTGCTTTAGCGTGTGCGGACAGTGAGTCACCTTCTCCCGTGTGCTCTCCCTCTAAACGCCTCCCTCCGCCCGTCTTGTGCAAAACTTCAATTGCCTTCTTCTCACAACTTAGCCACAATGCGAAACGGAGACACGTTTCACAGAATTCCTCTCTTTTTCTTTTTTAAGGCCCGACATGTGAAGGCACGTATTGATCCGCACCCGTCGGAGGCGACCGAGGTGACAGACAAGCCCCTCCCCCTGCCGTCCTACTTAAGTGAAAACAACGTGCGTCTTCAGTGGTCTCAGGATTCCGTTGAAAAGAGTCTGTTTGTTTAGGTTTGTGTCTTTGTTTTGTTCAGTCAAGGGTTCTATTTGTCCCACCTTTACATGTTTCGGCGGAGCTTGTCGATTCAGTTGTGTCGACCACGCCACCCGTTACCCGTCCTCTTCCGAAATCACACAAACCCACAAAGATGACAACAAAGCACAAAACGACGCAAGTGGAAACGGTTCAAACGACACCATCCGACTCATTTGAGCTGTCATTTGTCTGATTAGCTTGACTCAAATAGCCGCCTGAACACACTGCCCGTGATGGCTGCAACTGCTAAGTGATTGACTCTGTGTGTGAGTGTGTGCACGTTTTTCTTGCAGCAGCCACGGCTGCTTACCGAGCAGAACGAGCTCTTCGGTGTCCTTCAAATGACTGAGGGAAAACAGCACCGCTGCACGGTGACGGATCAATGTGAGCGTGCGCGCGCGCCTGCCCGCCCACACGTTCACGCACGCACGCACGCAAACTCCGTCTTATTAAAGCGCCTTCGATCTTTATGCACACGTGTACAAACTGTCAACACGTATGAGGTTTTGGCCTGAGCTTAGCGGCAAAGCCCTCGAGGCTTACTGCATCGTTCTCGCCTCCCGGATAATTTTAACCCTCCATCGCAGCAAGTGTGGACCAGTAATTTTGAGGATGGAGAGGAAGAAGGAGAAAAGGAGGAGGAGGAGGAGTTGAAGGAGAAGAAGAAGAAGAAGAAGAAGAAGAAGAAGAAGAAGAAGAAGACGACTTGCCTCAGCTAAGTTCAGTGTTGTGCCATCAAGTTACCATAAGATGTGAATAAAATCAAAGTGGGAAATGGAAGAAAAACATAACAATCTATGTTTTTCCCCCTTGAGAGCTGCTAAACTGGACTCTGGGGCGAAAAACAAAGACGTGAAAAACCGGCAAAATACGGGCTCACGCCGAAGACGCGTCCGCCCGCTCTGCTCCTCCGATCCCTCGTCCGACGCGTCCACTCATTTCCCCCCGCGCTGAGCCGAGGGTTTGGATCGCTGTGATTGCCGCCGCGGATCAGCACGTACCCCAATCAGAGCGACAAGCGTCCCCGCCTTTGGTTTCAGTCGCCCCGACCGCCTCGGTCTGTCTCTCCCCCGTCTCGGTCATTGTTTTGGCAGCTGACTGGAGCTGTAATCTACAGCAGCCCCGGCTCATTAATAAGCTTATTCTGAGTGTTCCTCCTCTGTGAGTTGTCTGAGTTTCAGGCCTGGCAGCAGATTAGCGCAGAACCAGAGCAAATAGATCAGGACGGCTGGCGCACTCAGCCCTGTCCTGCCTGAGAGCTTGGTTGACGTATTCTCTCTCTGCCATCCCGTATAAGGTATCTGCTTTTTTCATATCCTGCTTTTGACATGACTACTATAGAGTTTTTGTTCTCAACCAATCACTATCTTTCTGGGATTCTCCTTATATATTTAGCTGTTTTTTTGTGCCCCGTCACCTCAAAAAGTTTTTCTCTGGACGGCGGTTCTAAACTCCCGAGGAAAGAACGGACCAAAATGAACATCAGGTCTATTTATTGCAGCTCTGTGATCATTTTCTGGGTGACTTTGGAGTTCAGAGGGAGAACGAGAGGGATCAGACAGCTCAAAAGAACCGCAGACGCTCTGTGGCTGTGATTTAGAGGGTGGAAGAAAGAGGTGGAGGGGGGAAAAAAAGAAACGCGGGGAGCGGATTGGGAGCGAGAGGGGAGGAGGCAGGCGCACGGAGATGACAGGAAGAGTGGGAACGGTGGAAGGGAGAGCGGGGGGACGGGGACCTTGAGGGCTGCGCTTCTGTGCCTTGGCAGGCGGCAGATGAGGGGAGATTGGCAGCTAATGAGAGGGAAGTGGGAGCGGAGGGAGCGAGACGGCAGGGCAGGGCAGATCGCAGGGGCGGTAAGAGCAAGACAGAGATACGCGGGAGGATTAGGGAGCCGGCTTACACCTGATTTATCCACCCTCAAGTTCACGACATCTCAATCCAACAGGAATTTCTGCTTATGCCAGGGCTTACCTTGCTCAAAGACGCACGGCGGGCTTTCCTAGCCGGTTCCAGAACCATCCTGTCCAGTTAATTGACTGGCAGCGCTTGCCATTGGCTTCCCTAGGTTTGGTCTTCAGTTTCGAGGTTGGTTTCTGGTTTTACTTTCACCGCCACTGTCTGTTTGTGCAAGCACTTGCACCGGAATGTAGTTTTTAATGTGCACTGGAAAGTGAATGTTTTGAATGACACAGTAAAAGTCTGAATGTCGGGATCTCTTAAAACAGATAAAACAGAGAGGGCCCTGGTTGGGGTTAAAGGCCCCATATCCAGCCTGGTCTCATTGATTCTATTATTTTTGGAGAAGCTGTGCATGACTGAATGAATGAATGAATATCAATAAAGACAGACAGACAGATAGATAGATAGATAGATAGATAGATAGATAGATAGATAGATTTTGCCACTAAATGGAGAGAGGTATCAGTGCCCTTTGTGACATCACATAGGATGAACAATAATTTCAGACACAGTCCAGGAGATGCAGTATTGTTAGTTAAATGAGTAGCGTAATAATACAAGAATTTCAAACTGCTGTTCATACAACCGTACATGTATGAAATGTATTTATTTTGTCTGCATTTCTTTTTCTTTTTGGATCATTTCATGTTGCAAGCACTGGTGCATTACTACAGTGTCTGTGTTTTTAAATGAAGCCACACCCTCACTGAGGCTGCGAGTGGTGACACACAACCCTCCTGTGCTATAAAACTCAGAGAGTCCTTGTTGTGTAAAAGCCGAGCGTTCTGGGGTCAGGTGGAGGCTGCATTAGCAGTTGCAGAAGGTCAGTTGTGTGTGTGTGTGTGTGTGTGTGTGTGTGTGTGCGCGCGCGCGCCTCTCAGATGCTAATTGGAATGGAAACACCTCCTCTGAACAGATCATGAGACCCGAGGTCCCATCAGTCACTCACTCACTCAGTTCCTGGGTTGGGAGACAAGTTGTGCACCTGATGCACGCACACTGCGTGCATTCTGCCTGCGCGGGCACGCACGCACGCACGCACGCATACGTTTACAACATGTTTACCACACGCAAACACAACCCCTCCCCCACCGCTACCTCAGCAGTGGCGCGCCGCCGACCGGCTTAGCGCGGATATAATTGACTCTGGCCCCATGTGGAGCTGCATCGATGACCCACGGGGCCGCAGATGTAAACAAACGCTTCTTTTTATCCCCCCCCCCGGTCGCTCGGTTGGTCGCACACGCGCGCACACACTGTGTCTTTTCACTTTGGCCCCCGTTCTGCGTGATACTCCCATGATACTCATTTCCTTGTTTTGATTTCAATGTCACAGCGATTCCACCTCCCGCCTCCGTCCCTTGCTCCCGCCTCTCCCACTCTTTCCTCCCTCTCCACTTCCTTTAAGGTTCCTGCTCTGCTCCCTTCCCTTCCTCCCCCTCGTCTCACTCTGTTTATTATCACCCCACCACCTCCCACCCACCCACCCTCCGTATGCAAATTATGGCCCACAAATGCAAATCCCCCACTATCGGAGGCGAGACCTCCGGCGGCGGAGGAGCGTGTGGTCGCCTCGGATACTGCCGGAGCCTCCGCTGGCGTGGAGGCTACTTCACAGAACCGGCCGTTCTGTGCGAGTGTGAAAGTTGCCGAGCTGATCCAAGGCGCCGCCACTCCGAGTGATTCACGCCGAGTTTGCAATGTAAACAAAGGCCGAGAGAGGCGCGCAGGACAGTGTTAATGTCAAGGCGCGTGTCTCAGAAATGATTTGCAATCGCAAATCGCCGTGTGCTTCGATTAGGTTTGGTCAGGGACATCTCGAAGTGGTTCAATCGTTTTTCAAGGTCAAAACTGCCTCTGAATTGCGCATGCACAACATCTGTGAATGACTTGAGCAGCTTTGACGTCACGATATTAATTTCTATGAAATAGTTGAATCTGCTCCTTTGGGGATGTTATTTTATTATTATTCTTTTTTTTAAAGCAACCCTTTACAATTCATGTTTTCTCTCTCCAACTTTGTGTGTTTTTTTTCTGGGCCAATGAGTAGCCTGGTTGGCATCTCAAAGCAAAGCTAGGCTTTTGAAAGCGTCAAAGAAACAACAAGCCAGCTAGGAGCGTTTCCATCAGGTAATTTCAGAAGACGGCAGTGCAGGCAACATACCTCAGCATTGATGTAACAAACCTCAAACAAAACAAATAGTTACCCTGGAAAAATACAACTTGGCAGGTTGGATTTACATTCACGAAGACAAGTCTTCAATATTATAGTTAAAGTGGTAGTTCATTCAAATTTGAAATTTCACCAATTCCATTCTCGCCCTGTGTCGACACAGGCTCAGTGCATGCGACATTTTTTAACCTACAGAAACTTTGCCAAGGCCAAACGTTCATAGAAAAGGGAGGAAATACATAATACATCTCTAAACTTTTGCATGCAGGAGACACAACAGTTCGATTTGACCTTGACACAATTATTTTCAGCCAAAAATATTCACTGTTGCCGCCGCCGCCACGCAAGGTTTGTTCCAGCAGAATGTAAACTAGATTTCTATTCTGGCGGGTTGCATGTTCAGAATGACAATAAAGCCGTCTATTGTATTGTAATGGACTTCCAGTGAATGGAGAATACATTACAACATCGCCGTGCCCCTTCGCACCCAAAGCGGCGGCCTAAAAGAATGCGTGCAAAAACAGCAACTGGATGGAAACGGTCTGTGGCGCTGTCCGCGGTGCTGAAAAAAGAAGCCCGTCAATTCTCGCCCTGCTCTGGGCCCGAACGTTGCGGCAAAGCTGCAAGGATCGGCAAAGACTTGAGCCGGCGTGCCTGAAATCGGGCTCAAAGTGATCCAGACTTGCCGGCTTTCCGCATTCCCTACCTTCTCCCCGCTCTTGTTGCCAGCCATCTGTTCTCCTTGCGCTCCTCCTCCTCCCCTGCCACACGTTCTGATTCACATCCCATCGCCAGAAACCCCCCACTCTCACGCACGCACGCACGCACGCACGCACGCACGCACGCACGCACGCACGCACGCACGCACGCACTGTTTGCGCTCCTGTTTTTCACACTTTTTCGGATTACAATCTGCTCCGGTATGGATGGTCGCATCTACTTCCAAGATCCTTTTTTAAAGTCTGGTTTTCTCCAATATCTCCCTTTTTCATGTAAATACGCATCCTTCGTCATCCTGTTGAAAGAACTCAGATTTTTGCTTTCATTTTGGTTTGAAAAAAAAAAAAAAAAAAAAAGAGGACAAAGTGTGGGAGTGCGCAAGGATGACGTGTGAAATGTTTGTGTTGATGCAGCCCTCTACATATGTTAATTCATTAGCAGGTTTGCGTATATGTGTGCGCAAAGGCACACGCTCTGTGTTGTGTTGTGTTGTGTTGTGTGTGTGTGTGTGTGTGTGTGTGTGTGTGTGCAGAGCAGCAGAGTGACTGTCCTCGGGGCGGCTCTCCACACCAGAACAGAGCAGAGCAGAGCAGCAGCTGACCAGCTGTCCCCCCTCGCAGCTAGCAGCGTGTCGTCGCTTCTATTCTCTCCATCTCGCACTCTGTTCATCCTTCTTGTCTCACCTCTCCCCCCCCCCCGAACCCCCCAAATCTTTCCCACCCTCTCTTGTTTTTTTCAAATCATTATTTTTTTGCGTCTTGATGCTGACACGCAAGGTCCCAGTCCGTCCATTGCTCCTCTGGTTTTATACGCTTTTCCCAAACAGTTTCTTCGCTCACTTCTTTCCACTCAAATCCTACTTTGGACCAAAACTCCCATCCCTGCTATCTTCCCCTGAACCAGTCGATGCAACCGCGGCGCGACCTCAAGATTTTTATTTCCCCCTCTGTGTGTTTTTTTGTCTCTCCTTCTCATTTTTCTACCTTCTCCCTCTCCGTCAAACCAGCCTTGAGCTCAACGCCGCGGCACTTTCATCCCTTAGTTCATCTCTTACAGTGTATTAAATATGCATCTGGCTTTGAAGCGAGCGGCAGCGAATGGAGGCAGATAAGGAGATCACTCCTTTGTCGGGGAGGGAACGCGGGGATTTGGCTGCTGTCCTCATTATTGGCGGGAGGAATCGGAACTTGTTCTGAGAAGTTTCGCGCTAATAATCTGCAAACGGGCTCGGCGCCGCTCGTGTGTTTGATCCGCGGCCTCGTCTCGTCACCGGCGTGGCGATGCACGTTGCCGTTTCTGTTGAGCATGTAAAGCAATGGGAGTGCTTGATTATTCCCTCCATGAGAAAGGAACTCTTATCATTGCCTCCTGAAACACTCTCAGTGGCAAGTGAGGGAGAAAAGCCATGAAATGATCCTAATTGTTATGTGTGGGTATCAGCGGTTTGCTAAATTCAACTTTAGATTTAGAGGAAGTTGATAATTAGCGCCCTGCAGTTCTGGCAGAGAGACACAGATGGAACTGCCACAGTGGTTCTCCTGAGTTTGGCTTCCAAGGCACAAACAGACACCAGTAGCTGTGTTTCCATTACCACTAGAATTGCGCAAAAATTAAGTATTGCAAGAAAAAAATGGTAATGGAAACACTTACATTTCGAAAAACCTCTCAAATATCGCTAAAAGGTTTTGACGCTCTCACGTGGTGGTTTTTCCAGACATATCGATATAGAGGTATATCGCAAAAGAGTCATGGAAACACTTTTTTCGCATTTACATGTCACCGGACGTGACGTATGGGGTCACATGACCAGCTCACTTCAAGAGAAAATGCCAGGTTATGCTTGGATTTTTTTTATTTTTATTTTTTTACAAATAATCAAAGAGAATAATATAAGAACCATTATTGACAGCAAATACACGTAAAAACAAACAAAAGCTAACGTAATTCTCGTGAAATCTCATGGGACGAGATTTTACGAGAATTGCAGCTTATGCGCTTCACACCATTCAAATGAAACACCTGCAAATCGCAACTGTGCTTTGTCAAAATTTTTAGAAACATCACTTTTATTTTGCGAAAAACTGCAATGGAAACACAGCCAGTGTCACATGCAGAGGCAAAATGTTATAAATGGCTGTTTTTTTCTATTGGGCTTTTACATTTTTGACCTGGCAGATTTAAGCATTAAGTGCCATTAAGAGGTGATTATGTGTGTATAATATAAATGTATACTATATAATATATTCAATAATTAATTTACAGATCTTCATACATATTTCCACTGTGACTCCCTCTGGCTGGTTTGTCACTCTGTCTCATCTGTCCCTTTCCCATTTCCTTTTCAACCCAACTGGTCAAGAGGCGGGTCTGCTCAGGGTTTCTCCCCACAGGGGAGTTTTTCCCTGCCACTGTCGCTCCACACTTGCCCTGCAGGGATCAGTTGGTTTCTCTTTTGACTGTGCAAAGCGCATCGGAACGTCCGTGAAAGTGATTTATCACTTAATAAATAAATGCTGACCGACAGACCGACCACCAATCCAGGTACTGCAACTCACCTTCAATGAGTCTGCTGCATTTGTCTAATATGCAAGAAAACACCTGGCCTGCTGAACGTGATCAGACGAGGTCAGCTCGGCCGAAAGGAAACGACGTAACCCTCGACAGATGCATTCAAGAGCTATAAGCACGGCAACACGACCTCCTGTTAATACACAAATGCGGTTCTGTCTGCTAATTAGACAGCGAAGACCAGAGTGAAAACACCAGGATGAGGCAGCGTGTGTGTGTGTGTGTGTGTTAAGCCAAGGACTTAATGGGCGGTCGCTGGGGAATATAGAAACAGGAGGACCAAAGGAAAGTGAGAGGGAAAGCAGTGCTAATAAGCACCAGAACAGGGTGAAAAAGAGGCCAAACACTTGTTTACCGCCAACGTGGGAAGCTAAGAGTTAAGGGATACGCCGAGGCAAATTCCTTTTGTCTTTATGCGTCAATAAATACTGCAAGCGTTGGCGTGTGCAAAACGTGAAATAATGATGCTCGATTATGACTTGTGTGTGAGTTATTTAAGTATAAAGCAGCCCGTTTTATTATTTTTTTTCTCCCCTCGACGCTCAGTGCAGCGGCCCTTATTTTTCTTTTTGCCATCCTTGCATTTGAGAACAAGATCTCAAGGCATTAACAGCAAATGGGAATAACACTAGACAGGAGCGACAGTCAAACAGGCCCGGACGCTATTAAGCAGCGGGAGCAGCGGACGGCCAGCGTGGCTGCTGCTGCTGCTGCTGCTGCTGCTGCTGCTGCAGGGGCCGATGGCGAGGAAACAGAGCATGCCATCGCTCTTGTCACAAATGAGCCCGCAGGAAATATGGCGACTAATTCGAGCCTCACTTCACCGAGGAGGAGGAGGAGGAGGAGGAGGAGGAGGAGGCGGCGGCGGCGACGGGTTTCAGCAGGGCACTGTGTGTGTGCGCTCTCTGGTCCAGCCATCAGAAGAGAGGGGAGGACAGATGGGTCAGACAGAGCTCCCTCTGCGGGGCTGGAGCTGGAAAACACGGCTAATTACATCTTAATTAAACATGACCTGTCTGCCTCTGTGTGTGCGTGTGCCTGTCTGTGTGTGTGCGTATGTGTGTCTTCACCACTGTCTGTGAGGTTATCACATCAGATCAGAGTTTGTCACGGCGGATGTCAAGGGTCCCGATTCGACTGGAACGCATTTGTCTTTATCCGACACAAGTTTATAGGAGTCACTCACCAAACTCTGTTTGGTTTTGATTCATTTGAGTCACTGAATTGGCCACCCACGGGGTACACAAAACCATATGTATGCAAAAACTCCGCCGACTCCAAGATCAAATGAGTGATTTGTTCATTTTGAGAGTCGGGGCCGGGCAGCGTTGAGCAACTGAATGAGCCGTTCGTTCAAAGCAGGGAGGCAAAGGGGTGTGTTGGTATTATTGTTGGTGTTACCATTAGTATTATTTACATAAGCTGAATCTATAAGCATTATTATCAATATAACGTTCAAAAAGCAGGCATGTACATGAAGCATCTCAGTTGTGGATGTTGCATCACTAAACGATTCACCGAACAAAGAAAATACGAAATCGAATCCTGTCAGAAACGGAGGGAGTCAGACTGACCGTTGTTGGAGCGCAGAGCTCTCGCAGAGATGCCGTTGGTGCCGATCCCAATAGGATGGTGGACGCCGGTTCCATCCACCACTCCTGCCTCTCCCGGCTGCTTCAGAAGTTCGGTCAGAGTCCTGCAAGGTGAGATTGAGTTTCGTTTTGGATTGCAGTCAAAAGGCTAAACGGTGAACAATAAAAAAAAAAAAGAAACATCGACAGGGTTTTCATGATAAATGCACGATTCATGTTAATGTGAGTGTAATTTTACATTCCATTATCACACTTTGTGAAAAATCTTCATTGCAAAGGCACCACCTGAGCAGAACTCTGCCTGCGTGTGCAAAACAAACCCCGAGCAGAGCACACACACACACACACACACACACACACACACACACACGCACACACACACACACACACACACACACACCGTTTCAAGACGGAGGGGAATGCGGGATGAAAAGGACGAGTCTCTGGCTGTTTACCAGCTGGGAGCATCAGTCGTTTTATAAAATATAAAGCAGCTTCCCATCCTGCCGCCGTCTTATTGTTTTGAAGCCTTTGAACAAGTTCAGATGCCTCCACAAAACTGGAACACCGGCAGGAAGCGGGCCTCCAACATGCAGATTTAACTCTGGAGGAGCGCTGGAGGAGGCGGCGGCGGCGGCGGCGGCGGCGGTGGCGGCTCCCGTTTATTCGGAGTTATCTCGTTAAAATCACCGGCAAAACATTGAGTCACGCCTGTCAATAAACAGCGAAGATAGGAAAGCGCATCTGCTGTGACGGGCAGCTGCACCGGCAAGCGATGCCTTAAAATAAAGGAGAAAATCAGCCCGTTGTGATGTCACGCAGGGCGCGGGCACGCCTGCAAAGTTAGCGAAAACACCCGCAGCCTGCTAAACGCGCCGCAGGTTGTAAACAGAGGATAAAATTGAGTGTTTTCCGTATATTTAGCAGGGGATGATGAACCGAGCGACTGGGCACCGCAGGGGGACCGAGGATGAGGAATGAAGTGAAAGTGCGGAGAACAGGGGAGCTTTGGAGCAACGTCGGCTTATAAAATAAGAGGCCGCCGTCTGAGAGCCGCTGCGCTGCCCAGACGCCCGTAAATTCTTCCCAGCGCCGAACCTCAGCGCTCCTTCGAAAAGTCGGCGGAAAACGTAACCGCCACCCGCCTCCCCTCCCCCCCACCTTTTAAGGGGCCGCCGGTGAAACACTCCCCCGAGCTGTAAAACATGAGCAGCAGTAAAAGCACGGTGTGATTCAGGACGCTAGCGTCAGCGACTGTTCCGAGATAATTCAGTTTTTGCCCCTTGACGCCATTTGCAACAAAAGAAGGACAAAAAAACAAAAAACAGAGGAAATTCATCTGGCTGTCCTTGTGCTTTTCAAAAAGGAAACAAAAGGAGGTCTCCAAAAAGAGTCGAGCCAATCCAAGATGAAAGATCTCCAGGGGAGCGGCGCAATTAGCCCTCGGTTTGCAGCCCCCTTGCAAAAACGCTCCATAATGATTCTTGATAAAAACCGACGCTATGTTGGATGTTTGGAAGCGGGATGGCTCAGGGGAACGGAAACCAGACCCCCTTGTGATGACACTGGTGACATCACGAGGGGCTGATTCCAAGATCGCAACTGACGGATTGGATGTCGTTTGGTGGAAAGTCCTGTGCGAAGAAGTGAATTTCGCCCGATAATTTGTGCGTGTGTGTGTGTGTGTGTGTGTCTGCAGCCTCGGAAACACAACGGTTCCCAAATAAAAGTTCCACCGCTGACACAACGAGGCGCCTCCAGCTGCGCTGTAAAACGCTTGACTTTTGCCATTTCAGCAAAATCCATGATGTCAATTTTCTGCTCCGCGGCCGATGCACCTCCCGCACCTCGTCAATATCCGTCCACTTTCATTCCATTAGCTCGGCCCCGCCCGCCTCCTCGCAGGTAATAAGGCCAGCCGACGATGTTGGCTTTACTGCTCCTGTTTGTTCTCCCTGCAAAACACCCCTCCCTCCCTCCCTCCCTTAATGCCTTCCCTCTGGTTTAGGGATGTTAACAATTAATCGATAAGCGACTAATTGTCGATAAAGAATTTAATCGATTACATTAAATTTGTTGCGATTAATTGAACATTTTATACACTTTTTTTTTTGTTAAATGGCGTGGTGTATACCTGTATACCTAGAACAAGTTACTTTTAAACAACTTCAAAAAAGAAATGTTGAAATGTGACCCATTAGAAGTCAATTTGAAGTCAGAGGATAAATGTTGAGGATGTTTTCACTGTTCTCCAATGTAAAAATTGGTCACATTGGAACCTCAACATTAATCAAGGGTTAAGAAATGTCTTTCTGACACATTTTTCATTGAGGAATTTAGGTTCACAGGGAAAATCGCCTCTTATTAATGAATCGTTAATCGATCGATAAGGTCAATCAACTAACCATTAATGAATTAATGGTTAGTTGATTGTCTAACGACAATCCCGACTACAGTCGGGTTCTCCTTGGCCCTCTCACACTGTGCAGCTCCATCAGTGAGTCTCCCGCCCTCCGTTTTCTTTGTTTGCCTCTGTCTCTCCGCACACGGCAGCTCCCTTTTCATCCCCGCCATGCATCTTTCACTCTGGAGTCTTTTCACACTCGGCGGCCCAAACGACGGCGGCCGCGTCGCGAAATGTCAACAGGATCGGCCCATTTTGTTGTTTTGTTTAAATCCGAAAAGCCTTTCTGAATCATAAATCCGCCTCCACTTGACTGAAGAGCATCGGTGGCGGTGAAGAGATAATAACGACCCCCCCAGTGGTCGACATAAAGGCCACGTTAGATAGAAAACGCTGATTAAATGACACCAGGTACCAAGAGTTCACCTGAGAGCCGCGTGGATGAACCGACACAAAACGCATTGCACGTCTTGCAATAGCATTTCCCCCTTTCCCCCTCCCCCGAGTAAACATTGAAATGCTATTTTCATCTCACGAGCTTTTCAATATGTCATGTTTGCCGCGCCGCAGACGCCGGTTCAGGTCCGCTCCCGCGTAGCCGAATCTCTCGCGCAGCGAGCACCCGAGAACACGAACGTATGCAGATTTCATGACGCCGAGTCGCTGTTTCGCGCCTCTTTGCGTGTAAACAGGCGTCGTGGTCGCGTGAAGAGCGAGGGAGAGTGTTCCACGCCACTGACAACAAGCGCTCGGCGCGTCTTTTTTTTTTTTGTTATCACGTGGAGCAAAAATTCATGGGGGGTGTCAGCCAGTCAGACTCATTCGGTGTGAAACTGATTATCCGCTGAGTGAGCTGCTAGCAATTTATTTTGTATGTAATGCATATCTGATAATTCATTTTGTCCTATAGTAGCATGATATAGAAACGTTTTCACTCGTTTTATCTTTTTGTTGCATGTAATATTTGCAGCATGTAAAATTGTGCCCTAGTTTTTGTTTACTTTATTGGAGTTATCAGCTATTTTCTGTGACCTTAGTAACTAATTGAGCTCTTTTCTCATTAAGGCGCAGACTGGAATGCCAATGAAGCTCCTTTGAATCTTTGAATGCAACCATCAGAATAAATCAGCAAACTCCCCCCCACCCCCCATTTCTATCCAACTATTATTATTTGCTTTGTTATTTCGGGCTTTTTGTCTCGACTGTAACACAAGACAGCGTGTCTCGTGTTACAGTCGGTTGGTGTCCATGTATCACATCCACACACCTTGTGAATACCTAGAGCCAGGTTTTAGTCTGGCTACAACAAAGCTAACATTTGGCTTATTTTTTGTTCGCAGTTTGACAAAAAATGTTAAAATTCGGAACGGAGGCGAGGTGCGTGATTCCTCTTTCCGTGAGGTCGAGCGGTGTGAAACCAAGCGAGGCGCCCCGCGACCTTTCCGTGATCCCGGCGACGAAAAACAAAAAGCGTGCCGTTGTTTTCAATCGGGCGCGTGCTGCTAAAAATAAAGTGAGAAAAAGTGCCCACGGTTGCGACGCGAGGCGTTTTGCATTGTTCTGCATCGCACACATACACACTGGCTCCCCCCCCGGGGGGTCTGTAGCACAGCATTTTGTGTGTGAATCACTCTTCACTGTCACAGCAGGTTAGTTTATATTACAAGACCCCCCCCCCTGCAGATGATTCCAGAGGCCTGCGAGCCAGCGTGGGACCGAGCGTCCAGGCCCAACTCTGCTGCCGTGTGTAATTGCGTGTTGCTCTATTCCACCTACAGAGGCATCGACCCACACACACACGCACACGCACACGCACGCACACACAGACGCACATGTGATGGAACTGTCTGAAAACATAGGCCGAGCAGAAGCAGCATGCCTTCGCACACCACACACACACCTGCCAATGTCCTTCCTACAGTGTGGGCCCTGAGGGACCTAATTGATGCCACACAGGAGTGACTCACCCTTTAATTCTCAGGGGTAATAACGTACAGGACAGGTTACAGAGCGTGCGTGTGTGTGAGTGTGAGTGTGTGTGCGAGCGGGCAAACGCGTACACTCTTTTGTGTGCAGTCCTGGTTTCCAGCGGTTTCATAAAATTCCTCCGGGGCAGGAGAGAGAAGGGAATTTTTAGCAACACAGTGCATGGGGTGTGGATGACTTCATGACCAAGTGGGAGCTGCTTCCTTTCTGCTCTATGAATAAAAACGGTGCAACTTGTCACAACAACAACAGCAGCAGCAGCAGCAGCAGCAGCAGCAGCAGCTTTGTTAAGGCCATTTGACCGAGTGACGCAATTTCCCTCCCACGGAAGGTGTCATTACGATTTAGAGGGACCTCTGTGTACATATATATATGTGTATGTATATACATATATGTAGACACACATATGTGTGTATATATTTTTGCATATGTGTATATATATATATATATGTATACGTATATATGTATATATATATGTATACGTATATATATATATATGTATATATATATATGTCTATATATATATATAAACACACACAAAAATATACATATATATACATATGCATATATATGTATTATGTATATATATATACATATGTATATATGTATATATATATACATATATACATATATACATATATACATATGTATATATGTATATATTTGTGTGTGTGTATAAATACACATAAATACATCTCCATATACATACATATACATATATACTCATATACGGACACACATGAATGCATGCATACATACATACATGCATATACATACATACATATATATATATGTATATGAATATATGTAACCTTCCTTCCTTCTCTTCCCTCCTCCTTCCTTCCTTCTCGTCTTCCTTCCTTCGCGCCGCAAAATGACAGAGCGGACCCTTGAAGTCTCTCTTCATCACAAATTCACCGCACTGTATCCCTACATCGCAGTCAAAGCAACGCACACACACAAACACGGAGGCGCGCGCGCGCACACCCTCACGCACAGCCAGATAGACAGTAGGCTAAATGGACACTGTAGTGGCACAACAAGCGGCGGCGGGGCGCTTTCTCCGAGGGGGGTCTGATACACAAGCGCTCGCACGCTGGGCCCAGTGTGTGCACACGCGCACGGCGACGCGGACGTGCGGATGCGTGGTAGCTGCCAGATAGTGCGCCCTCGCAGGGCTTTGGTACAGAGCCTGGATCTGTCTCCCACCCGGCTACACTCCTATTAAAGCTGACAGCTGCCAAATAATGTCCCTTGGCATGGCTGAGCGCCTGCCATGCCAGGGCCTGTTTGTGTTCATGCACAGTGCCCAACATGAGTGTGTTTTCGTGAGTAACCGTTGCACAGGAAGCGCGCCTCATTCCGAAGCGACCTGTTTTTTTTTTTTCTGGGGGGCGGGGGGGGGACGCGGGAAAAGAATTTGGCAACGACAGAGGTTTTCATTAATGCTTTCAATAAACACACATCGACCAGCCAGTTATATAAAAAAAAAATAATAATTTGATTAATCGACAACACTTATAATTATGGCTTCAGTGCAAAGCATCGTTAAGGCGCTTATCTTTAAATGTATATTTTGGCCATGAAGATGAAGCATCGCCGGCCTCGGAAGAATCTCGCGCGCGCGCTTAACGGCAGAATTAGCGACATAACGCTCATTTAAGACGGCCGACTGCAGTGAGTCTGAGGTTAAAGCTGCTTCAGTCCGGCTCCCCTCTGATCTAAAATTAGACCGTTGCACCAGCAGTGATAAATCACACTAATATTGTCATTACATTACCTAATCAAGCACAATCCTCCCCTCCGCGGCTCGCTCAGGAAACAGCGTATTAGTCCCCAGACTAATTACCGCCGTGGCGTAATAACCAAACAGAAATGTGACACGCCAGGCTAACTTACCTACTGCGGGTTAAGTGCGAGGAATTTCACTCTGTCCAACGTCCTGCTGGCCTCTGACCCGACTCACCTGACCGGTCAGAGACGTGTCACTTCCTGTCCTCAGTGCTCAAGAAGTTATTTGGGGTTTGCATGTATATATTATGCATTTATATATGATTACAAATAGATAAATAAATGAATGAACGAAAAATCAACTTCTGAGTATTTTATGTTCAGTTCTTTTTTCTTTTACAATTATTTAGGTCAATAGCAACTGAGCTTGTGTGAAACTACCGCTTCGAAGTTCTCCATTTTTTCAGCCTTCTTTTTATGGAAACTGCTTTTTCTGTTTACCACAAATGCATAAAACTGGCATTCTTTTTTTTCAGCTCAGCCCTTTTGTTCCACCTCATTCTCTTGGGCGACGCTCGTTTACCCAAACAACATCAAAAGTAACAAGTTAGTCCGTTGGACACAATCCCCAAACAGAGCTGGACTGACTATGTATTATACATCTACCACTGGTGTTGTCTTGTGTTTCATCACCTTCATATTCTGGGGCGATATTCAGACGCTCTGACCTACATGTGCTTTTTCGCGAGAGGCTCAAAAAAAGAAATGCATTAGTAAACATACCCAGGGACGCTCAGACAAGGACCACGGCCTTGAACCCGGACTGGATCTGTCCCCTGATTTCAACACGGTCCCAACACTGTTTCCAAAACCCTTCTGCGCAGTCACTCCAAATCCCCGTCAGATCCCTAATCGCTCGTCGATACACGGAATCCGTCCGGCGCGGAGCGTGGAGATGGCGTCAAAGCGCAGAGTTGCCAGCAGGCCCGGGGAGCGGCGGCGAGGCCGTCGCTGGCGAGATCTCGGCGCCGAGGCAGTGGCGCAGCGAACGATGATGTCACAGAAAATACCATATGTCAGCCGCTGAGTCACTGCCTGCGCTCATTATTTTTGGGCCGCCTTTTATTTTAGAAACAACGACGACAACAACAAGCAACATACGCGCTACCCACACACACACACACACACACACACACACACACACACACACACACACACACACACACACACACACACACACAGTCGCAGAGATTCATTCTCCTTAAGGGATTTGTTCCCAAACATTCATCAGTGTGACGCACGAATCAAGCACACATGAATACACACATGCGCACACACACTGGCGGAGGAATACATTAAGGCCCGTCCTGCGAGGCCTATTGATAAGGCGCGGGTCACTCAGTGCGCCATGATCTAGCCACCATCCATCATCACACCGGGGCCAACAGGATGGTATCGATCGGTTGTTATCGGCTATTGATTGAGGCGTAAAGAAGCGTCCGGCAAGAGAGGAGAATTTGTTATGACGGCCTCTTTTGCATGAATAAATGAGCACAGCACACTTAATAAAACTGAGGGCAATTCTATTATTATTAACTGACTCGCCTGACTTCGCTGTTATTGAATTGTTAACTATGCAACAGTTGTTTTCAACAGGGTGGTGGATTGCCAATGATGCCATGAATGCGATTGATAAGTCAACAGTGTGGTAATTTTTAAAAAAACATTTACTAATAGCGTGTATTCATTTTTTCATAATGGGAAGTTTTGGCATTAAAAAACATGGATTAACATTGTTTGCAATACCCTTTTTCGCCACTACACGCCGCTCAATCTAACACACTGGGCCTTTAAACACACGCCGAAACACATATCCAACAGCGCATGTTAACCATCAAATATTACAGCATTTGATCACAAATACGCATCATGATCTGAAATGATTGAATGATTGAAAACAAACACAACACAAAGTGGGATATGGAAATGTTAATACTAACAATTAGTATTAGCAGTGTTTGTTCGTGATTATATTTATACTGCTATTTAATCTACTATGTTGGGTCACTATCAACAGTGTCCCATGTTACACCCAATTCCACGGCATTATTTTTCAGCCTGGATGACAGCTTGCATTTTCCAAACAACAACAACAACAACAACAACAACAACAACAACAACACCGTGCAGACCACAATACTGCTTTAAATCTAAACAATTTCATTTTATGTTTACGATGAAAAATTACGAAGGTTCATCATAAAAGTTATTCTTGTCAATATCAATGTTAAGATAGTATGTTAATATAAGTGCAAATGTTAGTTTGTAAGCACTCGTGACCTCTTTTTACTATTGTAGTAGGTTTTGTGATTCATCAATTCACTTCATTCAAAACTTGGAAATGGATGATGAATCTTATTGCGTTTTAATTGGTGAAAGCAGGAATCCCCCTCCCCCCCCAACCCGCCGACGGAAACCTTGAGACCCTGATGGCGGAGTCACCCTCCCGGTCGTCCATCCCTTTGACACCGACAGTCAGATCAATCCAACCCTTTCTCGCCTGAAAATGTCACGTACTGTAAATATGTCACGCTCAGGGCGGCGCTGATAAATTGGCATGACCGCGGCACTCCATCACACCGCCGCTGTGACTGGGTCCAGAAAATGTTTTCACCGTGTGCGTGAAGCGCCGAGTTCACTGACCTTGGACTTCGGCCGCCGGCGCCCACACACACACACACACACACACACACAAACACACACACATTCACACACACACTAGCGCTGTATGTGTGCGCGAGTTTTCTCCGTTCACTCTGTTGGCCCAGGGAGCTCACTTCGGGAAGGCGGGACACGCACACACACAATAAATATGCACCGCGACGGGACGCATGCATGATGTAAAGCCCCGTGTACATCACATGCAAATTACACAGTGCATCATCCTTGATGGGAGCTGCTGTCACTCAGCGACGTGAACCACGAATGAACTCACGCACAGCCTGATTATGCGCGCGACTATGTGGAGGTTCTACAGCTCCAAAAAAAAAAAAAGTCAATTATGCTGATGATTTCAAGAATATCTTGCGCTCAAAGAGTATGGAGGGTTGTTTTATTTCAGCCAGTGGAAAAAAGCTACTGTTGAAATTTAAATGAGAAGGTTGTGAATAAAAAAAAAAGAGCTGAGCGATTTTTATTTACATTTTATTTATTTTAATTTGAAAACTGATTTTGCATGTATGTAATACGAAGTTATCTTTGTTCCATATTCAGGTTGAAGCAAAACCTGTTTGGCTCCATACAAAAAGGCTCACTGTTCTACCTGGAGGAACATTTTTTCAATAAATATCAATGTTGGCCTGAGACTTTGTCCGAGTTTGACATTTTGGCCCACTGAGTGTTTGAGTTGAACACCGCTGCTTTAGTGGCGTTCTTTTTGGATGACACACTGTAGTCTAGTTCTTATGAAGCTGCTCATTTTTATGCCGTCACCGGTTACAAGCTCCCGCTAGCTGTGTTTTCTAACAGTTGAACTTCTCAAGGGAGGCTGGTTGCTCCGTAAAACCAGCGTTCAGCTAAAAAGTGAATCAGAGTGTTTAGAAGCCGGCGAAAAAAATGAAAAAATCCAGCAGCAGATGCCAGTTTGCGAGGTCACACTGAGCTGAAAGAAGATGGGTTCACTGCAAGTTAAATGATGTTTGGACGCATCTTTTCCAGAGGAAAAAAAAAAATAGTCTGGGTTAAACAACAATCTTACGCAAAGTAGGGCGGCACTCCGACCGCGTTTTACTCTTTTTTTTTCTTTTTTAAACGCCGCAGACTTTTTCTTACTTGTTGGCATCTATTTTCACAGACCGCTAAATCAACCTCGCCGCCGCCGCCGAGCGCAGCAAGAACAAAACAAGGCGGCGGTAATCTGCCCGACGCGGAGCAGCAGCGTCTTTGATGCAACGCAGTGTAATGCAGACGGAAAGTAACACCGCGGAGAAAAAAGGGGGGGTGGGGGGTGGGGGGGCATTCCGGAGAGAGTCGAGATTCAACCTGCGTTTAGGTCATCGTGCACGTTCCGTGCACCTTCCTTTTAAAGTGCCTATAACTTCACACACACACACACACACACACACGCGGTGGACTAATGGATAAACCACTTTCAAAGACAATCCATGTTCCTCGTTTGTCATGAATTCAAACAGACACACACACACACACGCACACGCACACACACACACGGACACACACACGTGCACTATACATCAGATCAGGGGTTTCCGCATGAGTGAGTGCACAGCTACCGGGCGGGTCACATCAATGACTCTAATCTATCAACCTGTCCGACTTGACTTCTTCTAATTCCATCCACATCTTCCTCCCGCTCATCGTCATCATCGTCGTCGTCATCCTCCTGGTCTCTCCACTCCTCTTCCTCGCCTCCCGCGTTCTTCTTCGGCGTCATCTTTTATGCCTTTTGATTTATGCATGATCGAGTTTCCACTGTGTTTTTTCAACGGGAGGAGACATTGCGACAGTTTCATAAACTACAACTTCAGAAAACCCGCAGACCTCAATCTGGATCCACCATCAATCACAGATATATGGACCGTGTATCATCTTTCAAAGGACACCTGCCTGCTAAGATGTCTTGTCCCAATAGGCACTGCACTAGTAACCTAAATTTTGATCCTTGAAATGCATGTAAAGAACCACATGGACCTTACATGCAAAACATTTTTAACTCTGGTGATTACCATTAACAAACTTCACATAGATCAACTCTCTTCAATCATCAGTCAGGATCTTTTCCACCGATTTGTCCCCTTTGTCTTTGTCACATCTGAACCACTCTCTCCGATCCTCCATTGTGTAATATGTGGAGATCTTTAGGAAGAAACAGCAACATCAGGTGATTACATTCTAGAGTGCAACGCTCTTACACTTGCCAGCGAACTACAATGGCCAAACTTGGATACCTCGTCCACCTTCTTCTTCGTTGGTTAATTTTATTTAAGCCAAATTTGACACACTTGTATGTTTAATAGGCTTCTGCAGACTGCGACTACTGCGTTCTCTCGCATTAAAAAAACCCAAAAAAACAGACCACACTGTTGCGATGTGTGTCGCACCGTGAAGGCTCTCAGGCTCCGTTCCCATACGCGCCGTGGCAGCCGTTCCGAGAGGAAATGGAAAACAGGGGGGAAAAGAGGACGTGAGACGGTCGGAGGGACAGCGACGGAGCAATCGCAATGAAAAAATGGACTGGGCCACTCCAGCCTCTTGATAAGACGGCAATTAACCAATCTCTTTCACCGTGTAATCTCCGAATTCTTTGCCGTTCCCGAGCCTCCTGCCTCTCTTGTTTTTCCTCTGCAGCCTCTGGCCTGTTCCTCCTGCTAATGGCTCTCCAGCGCCGACGACACACTCATTTCAGCGCCTTCCGCTGCTCCTTTCCTCTCTCCTCCCACACTCGGCCGCCGTCTCCATTATTATTAGTTTTACTATTCTGTCTATTGGCCCTCTTTTATCTCCACACCCTCTCTCTCTCTCTCTAGCTCTCCCTCTCTGTTACGTGTGCTGTTTAGCCGCGCTTAGCTTCACCTGTCAGCTCGGATCAGGGCTGTGAAGCAGCAACATGACAAACTGCCCTCTGATTCACTTGCACGCGCGCACACACACATACACACACACGGGCGCCATCAGACACTGGCAGGCGCGCGCACACTTGTAGCGTCTTCTTCTCTTGAGCTCTTAAAAAAAAATAAAGGAGAAGGGAAAAAAAGCGCTGCACCACCCATCTCTGCATTTCTCTTGCGTTTCACGGGCTTCTCGCTTTGTGTTGATGCTTGAGCTGCTGGGGGGACCACTGCATTGCGTCACCTGTTCCTGGACGGTGCGCACCCATCGCCTTACCTTTAAATATCAAGCCAACACCAGAACTGTGCAGATGCCGGAAAGCAAGTGGTCTTCAAATTCCATGGAATCACCGAACCTAAAACATTAGTTATCTAGAGTTTGTAGAATTTGATCGTGATGCCCCAAGTAAGCAACTACTGCTTGCTGCTCTTAAAAGTCCCAGAAGATGAAATAAAGATTCAAGGAAAACAACCAAGGGTCTAGCACAGAGGTAGGCAAACTTTCTGACTGGTGGGGCCACAATGGGCTCTAAAATTTGACAATTGGTCGGACCTGGAGCAGATGGATGGAGTGTTTTGGTGACCAACCTCATAGGAGAAAAAAAAATAACCCTAACCCCATCATGGGATATGTAGAAAACACTGAAGAACTTGATGAAATACAGCTATTTTATTGCTTACTGACTGTTCATATAATGGCTCTCGGGCTTTATTTTGCTGATGTCTGGCCAAGCAGGTGAAAGAAGAACGCAGAACGGCACAAAGCGTTGCTTTCCTCTGTGGGAAACACACGTCCACCTTTTCCTGAATAGCACCACCCAGCAGAGGGCCTTGACCTGTTATGTCCCCAATTAAACGGCTAATTGACACGCTTGAGCGCGATGGGCACAAGGGTCGTCCAATCACCTTCCGAGTTAAGTTCTGCCTGCCAATCGCCAAAAGCTTCTACGGGCCCTTCACCACCTGGGCATGTGAACAGAAGTAAGAGACACTCCATCTCGGAAAAGTTGCGTTTATTCTGAATAATTCAGAGTTAAACTGGAAATATCGACGCAGGCGCCTTTGCATTAAACAAGCGCAAACACACACAAACACCCCTGATTATTCCCTTTCTGCGCAACCAACCCCCACCACCAACCCTACCCGCCTACATTTACCTCACTTTAATGCACATGATGTAAATTTGTTGGCACAGGCTCCTCGGAGTCCTGCGAGGCGTAGAGGTCACCCTCTGCCACGGGCTGATCTGTGAAGCTTGTTTCTAACGCAGTAGAAATGATTCATGTGAAAGAGGTAGTAAGCTGGTCGTGTTAGAGGAATCTATTAAAATGCGCGAGCCCACCAACAGTTTTCATGTGAAAGCCCCCCCCCCCCCCGCCCTCCCGCCGACCATTTTCTCCTTCAGGATGTTTAGAGGTAAATAGCGAAGGGCTGCTCGTTAAACATGCGATGCGCTTTTATCAAGATACAACAGCCAGTTGTGTGAAGTGAATGCTTTATGCGGCGGTTAAGCGGAGAAGCTGGTTTGTTTTGCCGTCAAAAACACACCAATAAAACAGATGGCGTTTAAAAGGAACTGTAATTATTCTGCTTTACTGCGACTCCTTCATTATCTCATCTGGCCCTCTCCGAAGTTGACATTCAGCAAAATATTTCCCCAGCAATTCCCCCCCCCCCCCAAAAAAAAGAAAAAAAAAACCCGGCCCAATTATTTCCCTTATTATTCAAATCACCCCTAGTGAAATGATGCCTGCATGAACAACAACAACAAAAAGGCCTCCCTCTCTCTCCCTCTCCCTCGCTCTAGCGAGGCAGATGTAGACATGTGGAAGACGGAGAGCATTAAATGAGAGTCTCGGAGAGGTTTCTTATAGCTGGCGAGGAGCGGCGGCTCCATAAATCCACTTAATGGCAGGAGATATTAGCATGAGCTAAGCTGCCGGAGAAGTCATTGCTGAGAGGCAGGCCAAGATGGAGATGGATGGCAGGAGACGGAGAGATAGATAGGTGGATGGAAGGCGAGGAAGAGGAAGAGGAAGGCGGCGCTGCGCACACATACGTAGAAGTGCAGCAGGCAGCAGCTATTTTGCGCTTTAACAGGATTGGTTGATTGATTGGTGAATTTACAACAGAGAAAAATGCTTAAGTTTTTACTTATTTGCTCATGAAGATATAACACATTATGAATGATGAGGTTATAATTAGTTACATCCACTATTTATCCACCCTAACAAATCTTATAATAAGTTGCCAAATGTAATTATGAATGTTTAATGAAGCATTGTGAATCCATTATACTTCTTCTTATAAAGGTTTATCTTATCTTATCTCTTATCTTCCTTATGAATGTGTTTATTATATTATATGCAAAAACAAAATTGGTTCTGCAAATATAAACATCTGAAAATGCACTTAGAACCTTTTGTGGGAAAACTGTTGCACGATTGAACTGGTTTGTGCAACATTTCATCATCACATCGACATCTCTTTATGCATGGGTGTCGTTACTGGATACAAAAAGTGCAAAGTTGGACCGAGTCCTTGCATCTGTATGCACGCTGGCGTATCTTTGACACGGTGCAAGACAAAGATCACTGACACGTCTGGCCCGGGCGCCTGCAGCTTCCATCTCGAGATAAGCCGGCGAGCTAAATGAAACGTTCCTCTGGGTTTATCTCACATTTCCATCTGATGGAAAGCTTGTGCAAAGTTGAGGTGGGGCTCAGAAGGTGATGAGGTGAACTCCTCGCCTCTTACATTCAGGTGGCTGTTGACACTGCTGCTAATTTGTCTCTGCTTGGGGTTTGTGGCTGCTCTGCTTCGTGGAGAGTCTTGCAGTCAGGAGGAGGTGCCTTCTGAAAACTGCCTTTTACTGCCAGAGAGGGAGCTGCACAGCGAAGAGAGCCCATTCATTCATCATTCACAACCTGTGCTGACACAATTGTGAATTTGAAAAGATTTATACCTACATTTTAGGCAATGATGATTTCTCTGTGCGTTTCTCTCATGCTTCTACTGCATTTTCTTTACATCCCTGGATGAGATTCTACCTTAGGAGGAGGGACAATGAGACAAACTAGAGTCCAGCAACACAACTCAGGGGAGAACATTCGCACCACTTGTTGGCCGGATGGAACTCTTGGAAGCTCTTTGGTTGACAGAAGAAGAATTCCAATCAAAACTCCTGAAAATAAATGTACATTCACCGAGTAAAAGTATTTGTTTTGTGCTTTTAAAGGAACTTAAAAACAACGATCAATGTAGTTTGACTGATGATCAGATTATTGTGGTGCCAGAGTTCTCTGCAATGAACAATCTTGCTGGCAAACTATGTCCAGTACAATAAGAAATTCCCAACTGATATTAATTATGTGGTGAGAGGTATTATTATCTCATGCTGGCTCAAGTCACAGAGCATGAGAGAAAAAAAATTTCAGAACAAAAATCCAAACAGATGAAAATTGACCGAATCAATTTTATGAGCTGAACGTCAGAATTTGATAGGAGGAAGAGTCCAGAAAACTTCAGCTTAGCAGGTTGACACCTGGTTAAGTTGAGCAGTTGAATGTTCTGCCGCCGAGTTCTCAACCGAGTTCTGATCACTAGCTCCGTCCACTTGACTGAGCGCTATTGCCACGATCACACTTACACCTGGCCAAATAAACAGTACCAAGGGGGATAAAAGAAATCAACTCCGGTGCAATCCATTTGAAAGAAACGAGGCAGGCGTCCAAGCCCCTAGAGACAGATTTATAAAAGCCCTCTGTTTCCTTGAGATGGAACAAGCTAGAAAAAAACAATTTATCGCTCCTCAACACGAGTTGTTTAGCTGCTCGGCACCGACGAGGCCTTTTTTACTCAACTTTGACATTGCGAAAAATACTTTGAACCTCATTCACTGCCAATTCTTGCCTCCATTTTCCACGCTGAGCTGTCAAATAACTCCAAAAATGGCCCGAGGGTTTCGCAATCCACTTCAAGTTTGCAAACTGAAGAATGTGAAGCCCGGTCACCAGGCGGGTGGAGGGGGCTGGTGTGAGTTAACTTGCATTGCCTTTCATTGGGGGGGGTGCAGGTGGAGGGAGGGAGGGGCAACGAATAGCTGCTTGTGATGTGTATGCGGCACGTGGAGCCCGACGGCCCTCTGCCGGAGATTTATCACGCTCATTTGTGCAAAAAGTAGGAAGTGGGGGAAGCAACGTGGCCGGAAAGTCAATGATTCCCAATGATAAACATAATGAATGGAGGAGAGGAGAGCACACTGATGAATAGATCTGCGGGGTAGTGAATGGGTGGCGGGGGTAAAGGAGGACAGAAGGTTATTAAGGAAGGGAGCGAGACAACAGGGGAAGGGATATCTGGGCAAAATAAAAGCACAGAGGAGCGCATGATTGGGATCAGAGGCGAAGGCGACAACCGCAGGGTGGATCTTTTTTTTTTTTATCACAAAAACAAACGGCTTTTGTTGTCGTGTAAGAAGCCCTCGTTGTGATGTGCGTGACGAATGCGTGGTGTTTACTCCGAGCTTTGTGTTTGCGATAAGTGGAGGGAGGGGGGACATTTTAGACTCGGGACTAATGTCTTATCTTGACTTTGCAACACAGAAAACAAAATAACCTTGTAGGAATGAAAGGAAGAAAGAAAGCATCTTGTACGAAGTTATTTAAGATTTATCTCAGAATCTTTTATTGATCTGTGGCTCAGGCTGCGGGGGCAGACGTGCCAATTATAAGAGAGACACATTTTTGAATTGGCCATTAACTTTGAAAAAAAACAACAAAAAACAGCCTTTAAAAATGTAGGATTTCAGCTAAATACCTGAGGGGAATCGTGTTTGGCGGCTACCAAATTCAAAGAAAGATTCTAATGAGAGGGAAGGCAAATATTTTGCAGGGTCTCCAGATGGTGATCTGTAGAAATGATCGTCCCCTTTCATCCTGATTAGAGGTGGGAAAAAAACCCGATATGAAAACATCGCCTCTATTGCTTTGAAAACTGAACCGGTTGTTCACTGAGGTGAAGTTTGTCTTTGGCCGAGTGCAGATTCTTTACTTCTTCTACTTTATGGAGGATTTTCTGTAGTGGAGCCAAATCTTTTATGATGTCACAACGGGGCATCAATATCGCTCATCAGGTTAGTGACCCCCACCCCCTTCCAAAAGTGAAATATCATCAGCATAGAATAGCATCAGCTTTGGCAGAAGGCTCAAACGAGACGGTTTTGCTGCAGGCTGTAAACAGAGAGCCATATATGGTCTTTACCAGAGGCCTGGTACCAGAGGCCTGGAGTTTTTTTTTTTTTTTAAAGATGATTATGCATACAAAGCTGCTCTTCTGGTGAAGCACAAAGACATGAAAACGGGTGGGACTTCAAAAGTCCTGAAGCTTCATCTCCGTTTACGTAGATTCGTGGTCTCGTCCGTCAGTCAATCTGCAACCCAACCTCAGATTATATTCCCGTCATAACCATGAACAAAATCCCCCCTCCCGTCTCCGTCCGCCCCTCACGCTCCTCTCTCGGTAGCGGACCGGAGCTCTGTGTTTGTTTCCCCGACACGCTTCTCTTCTTACGTAACCGTTGTTTCTGTGCCTGCCTGCTCCACTTTCCGACCCGAGGTTTGGAAAGACTCAGCGCGGCTAAAAACACAGAGAGCTGACGAGAACTGGGGTGGGGAAGGCGTGGGTGGGGCTGGAGCCGGACTGGGTTTTAATTGGTTAAGGGGGACGAGTGACAGTCGGCGTTTCTCACCGCGTCACAGCGGAGATCGCGCATGATCCCCAGAGCCGTTTCACGTCAGTCGCAACGCAACTCTGCCTTACCTAAGATGTTTTGAATACATTGCGTAATTGCTCAGAAGCCTCACTGTGAAATCAGACAGATTTGAACACGTGGAAATATTCTTTTTTTTCCAATGTGTTTTCCAATTACTTTCAATGACCAGACGCTATTCATGAAAAATTAGATCCCTGCAAGTCATCCAGTGACTTTTTTCCCCCGCTGCCATATCGGTAACATGAATAGCAATAGCAAACAGTTAATTTGGCCTACTTTCATGTTGCCAAAATGTAAACAAACAGGCTAAAAATAAGACGCCGCATCCTGCAGCCAACAGTATAATCCATGGAATCCACGGATAGCCTACATTTCACTTCCTGTTTGGGCTAAATTTTCAACAAACTGAAAAAAAAATATACTTTTATGTAACCCATATATCTTTATTTCAACCCACCAAAAAACAATATTTATGTATTTCCCAAGTCTCCAACAGGACTCAGACTCAGAGATGAAGCGGGGGATTCCCTCACATTGGGTTTCGTTTCTTTATGTCTGAATCCAAGAATTAAAAGAGTTTATGATTTGCTAGTTAGTTTCTTTTTCTTTATGCAATGCTCTTATTTTCTTATAGCCCACATCGGCAACCCAGAACAAAACGTGCAACAGTTTTCATTTCCACTTCAATGTGAGCCTTCTATGCAAGCAGGACCAAATCCTCAGAACTCAAGGGGGTCCCTCCCTCAAATGCGTTCGAGCCATTGATGCTGCCGTCTGTGCGAGAATGTGTGTGTGTGTGTGTGTGTGTCCAGGCTCACAGGGGAAGGGCGGAAATAAGAAGCTGGACTTTAAAGGGGAGGCCGCTCGGGCTGCGGTGCTCCCAGGGAAGACGGACAGACGACGGGCAAGGGGAGGGATGGATGGAGGGAGGGAGGGAGGGAGGGAGGAAGCGCACTGGCTGTAAAAGTGTAAAGCGGGAATGAAGGTGATGGATTGAGCACGGGGTGCCTGGAGAGAGGGGGGAGTGATCGGGCCGAGGTGAGTTGTGGCCGGGCCATCGCGGCTGTCACGCAGAGATGAGGAATCTCGCTTCTCCTGTCATTTTCTATTGACTCGGTGTTATTTTACAGCGAGCCGCGGGGGAGCATTATATTGTTTTCACGCCAGGCCGACGGGCGGGAGACATCTATATCCCTTTCCTTCCTTCCTTCCCTCTCTCTCTATCCCTTTCCCTCTTTCCGACTCCGGCCCTGGCCATCCTCCCCTCTTTCCGTCACTCCGCCCCGGCGTCAGTGTTGCATCACGCTGATATTTATAATGTTCACGCCGCATCCGTATAATTAGAACGCAGGCATCGACTGCATGGCCACTGCCAAAATGCGGGAGTGTGTGTGTGTGTGTGTGTGTGTGTGGGCGCCCGCTCAGACCCACTTCAATCTGAGGGATTGGAATGCGCGAGACTTCCCTCTGACCCGGGGTTTAGATAATTGGGTTGATATCAAACTGTGTTGCAATCTTTGCTCAATGTTGTGTGTCAAAATAAAAAAGGGACTTTACTGTGTCAAAGGTCTGACACACGTGATAAAAAGACACAAACAAAGTAAAGCAACAAACAAAAACAGTCAAAAAAGGAACGATATTTTGCAACAAAAACTATTCCAGGATTTTCTTTAACGACATTGTTTGCACTGGTGAATGTACATTGGAGGAAGACCAAAGCCTGAAAACAGAATTAACAAGATCTCTGGATTATCATTTTGGGCTGGAAGTGGTAACCAGGAGGGTACATCTCTTTCTTCATTAGCAACAAGTCAAGACGTGCGAAAACTAATCAGGAATAAGTCATTTAGAGGCTCATGTTCGAGACAATAAGAAAGATCTAAGAGCTACAATCACGGCTGCTAAAATTGTATTTGTGTGGCTGAGTTCATTTATTTTATTTATTTGTTTTTGTAACGACTGACAATTTAATCAAAGGCAATGAACTGGAGCATTATTCCAGCCACGGAACAATTTCAATCCGGCAACGACCTCCCTGCGATCCCTGCTTCTCTGACTTGAACTTCTGGACTTCCTACAGGTGAACGTGAACTGCAGCTTGCTGCCGCTGTTGTTCTCGCGATCGCCAGTGTGTGTTTTGTTTGTCTTTCCAGCATCGCCTGCGTTTGTATGCAGGTGTCTTGTGTGCGCGGGCACGCAGGCGCGCGTGCGGCAGGTAGGCCGTCTGCCGAGCGCCAGACAAAATGATTTAGCGACGCTATCAAGCGGAGTCCCTGAACCCCCGTGGTGTCATCAATCATGTGACAGGTTACACCCCTAACACACAGGAGTGGACCGCCAGTTAGCTGCCGGGGAACGGTAACATGGTGTAGGACCATTACTCAGTTTAAATTAGATTGAGGGCACGTGTTGCTGCGATGGAGTTTCATCAAACGCTTAATCTCCTCAGAAGAGCCTGGCATTTGCTATAATGTCGCCCCCTACTCATCCATTTTCAGTAATTACGGAGAATTCCATTGGAGCAAATACATTCGAGACATGGTTTGAATCCGAACCTACACAAGTCAACCATTTTGGTCCTTTTTTCTTTTATTTGCTAAAAGAAAAAATGGATTTTGTGCAACACACTGCTTAATATGTTATATTCTGTTCTGATTGTGGCCTCTGGCTGAGAGTTTGTTTCATCAGAAATTTTCCAGACTGTGTCGAAAGTCACATGGACGAGGATTCAGGAAATGCAACTGGTAGCAGCTCTAATCTTTGGTGATTTTTTTTTACTGTCTGACAATCACCCTGAGCAATATCTGAATGAATTAGGATGTAAAATGACAGTTTGAGTGCAGTTCCTCTCACCAGCTGCGTTTCCATTACGTTTTTTTCGCAAAATAAAAGCGATTTTTCTAAACTTTCGGCAAAGTACAATTGCGATTCGCAGGTGTTCCCACTGAATGGCGTGAAGCGCATAAGTCGTAAATTCTCGTAAAATCTTGTCACGCGAGACTTACGGGAATTACATTTGTGTTCATTTGTTTACGTTTGTTTGCTGCCAAGAATGTTTGTTATATTTTTCTGTTTGATTGCTTGTAAAAAATATTCTGTCTCCGCCTCCGTCCAAACATAACGCGCCATTTTTACTTGAAATGAACTGGTCATGTGACCCCATACGTCACGTTCGGTGACGTGTGAATGCGAAAAAAAAAAAGTTTCCATGACACTTTTGCGATGTATCGATACGTCTGAAAAAGCACCTCATGAGAGCGTCAAAACCTTTTAACGAAATTTGAGAGGTTTTTTCGAAGTGTAGGTGTTTCCATTACCATTTTTTTTATTGCGATATTTCGGTTTTGCACAATTCTAGGGGTAATGGAAACGTAGCTAGTGAGAGCACAAATGGCAAGAAAACCTTGTTTTTTTGTTGTGCGAAGTTTGCCTTTCCCCTTATTTCTTGTGTCAGATGTGAGTCTGTCTGCGTGTGTCCTCAGACAGATACACAAGAGAAACACACAGTCATAAACACAATCATACAAACAGTACAATCTCATCACAGCGCAGCAGCAGCAGCAGCAGCAGCAGCAACAACCACTGAACATTATCAGATTCTGATGGATGGATAATTGGCAGCACTGCCTTTGGTTCATCGACATCACCGACTGATGTACAAACGAAGGAAAACAGGACAGAAAAACTTCAGCCGGCTGCAGGATAATTGAGCCTGCGTTAAAAAACAAAACAAAAGTGAGTAAAAGTAAACGGGGGGGGGGGGACAAAACCGAGAGGGGAGAAAGACCGTTGAGGAGGAGGGGGGCTCGCACGCAAAAAAACAAAAAAAACAACCCGCAAACAGACGGTGAACTGGGACGACGCAGGAATGAAAGACGAAATCTTCCCTCTCATCTTCTGCGGTTTCATCCTCGCGCAGCCACGGCACCACAGACAGTCTGGGGCCACGCCAGAGTAATTATTGTTTTTGAACGAGACGGAAGAGCGGTGACTGGAGATTGTACTTTGTAGCTCGCGCGTTGGTTTTAGGCGTTCCTAAAACATCGGGAAGGAAAGAAGAGAGTGAAAAGGGAGAGCAAAGCCCGAACCCCCGACACATCGCAAAATAGAATATTTTCAGGTGGAAGTGGTACCAGGAGAGTTGTGCATCTCTTTCTTCATTAGTCAAGGTTTGAAAAAAAAAAAAAAAAACTTATTCAAGAATAAGTCATTTAGAGGGTTACATTAGAGACAATAAGAACAATTTAAGAATTATGAAAAATAATTATGGCTTCTAATTCTTTATTTATTTAGTTATTTAATCAAAGCCAATAAAGTGGAGCACTTTCAGCCACGGATCAAGTCTAATCCAGCAACAACCTCCTGCGATTCCTGCTTCTCTGCCTTTAAAAAGTCAGCGATGCAGAACCTAATAGCCCGGAAAATGTATTTTTCCCGCCTCGTACGCACATTTTGCATTCGGCCCCCTGGACGAAATGTTCCAGGTAATGTGTCACCGAGGGCCCAGACACCAGGGTCGGCAAAGACAAAGCAAGTCGAAGTCGAAGTCTGTCGAGCAAAAACTGCGTCTGGTTGTCGCAGCGTACTTTTCAGAAGAGCACTTTAGCTATAAAGGTGCAGTTCTGAAAAGAAAAGGGGACGCCAAAGACAAATGGAAAGTGGTGCTAATAAGAAAAACAAGCTCTGATGAATTTAATACATAATGTAGTGGCCATTATAGGGTCCCTTTAAGATCATACATTACAAAACTCTTTGGATATTTACGATAACACAAAGAAAATGCCGCCTGTAACATTCATCATCATCGTCACCATGGCGACAGCTTACCACCAACATTTCTAACGATTAGGTGACTAATGTACCATATAAGGACAGTTATAGTGTTTCTTAAATGGAGCCCTAATTGGATGCAAACCAGACTCCCAACCTCATCTGTGACCCTCACATTAACCTGTGGCTATAAAAGTTAAACATTCCACCACCGTGCCACTTTGCAGCGCCTGTTACACTTTACAGATTTACAGTGGAATTGTCCGATATTCATCTTTTCATGAGGCGAAGCTGACACCTTCCTCAAGGACCATTTTGATATTACAAATAACACTCATTCACATTGTGCACGCCCATCTTTTTCACTTTTTTTCTGCGCTTTTTTTGATGTTACCCTTGGCTCAGGACTCCCAAGGACGGGCCGATGGTAAAAGATAATGAAAAAAAAAAAGAAGAGCGAAAAGAGATAGAGTTATGACTCGGAGGAGTCAAAGATCCAGAGATGACCAGCTACAACACACAGCGAGCGATAATGCTTGTTACTGTGCGCTCCAGCAAACAGCTTCAAGTAAGCAGTTGATTTTCTGTCAGGGCGACTCGGAGTCGGCGTCAATCTACGGCGGCGGTGGAGGGGGGTGGGGAGGGGGAGGAGACCATTACCGGGACCACTGGAGTGAAAACGGAGCCCACGCTGGACGGCCTGTACCCAGCGAGTCGCGGGGAGAGGCACACAATGTGACGCGCACGGGAGAGGGAAAAAAAAACAAAAAACACGAGTCACGGCCCACAGTGCCTCTTTGTGAAGAGTTGGCAAAACATCGTTAGCCGGAGTGAAGAGGGGAGACCGCGCGTTCGCACACAACAATGGAGCCTCCCACCGAAAAAACTCCCACAGTGCCTCCGAATTAGGGCGTCCAAAGTGGCCGCAGCTCCTCGCCAACGGCCCTGCCGGCAGCCCGAGGCCTCGCGGCACCGTGGAGTCATCGCTCATTATGCCCAAGCGGGTTTTATCTTTTGGATTCCGCACTTCTCTTTGAAGTTAAGGCTCGATCGGACGTTTTAAACACAAGGCCTAGTTTGATAAAAAAACAAAAACTAAATCTGTTCATTTAGGTGTGTGGGATCTGATGACAAACCAATACATAATTCATAACAGTAGGAGGATATGTGGTGGGTTCTTTTTTTTTTTCCTTCCGTTTCTCCTTTTTCCTGATGTTATTTTGGATGAATTCAGCGAGTCACAGCGGAGCCGAGATGAGGCAACTGGAAGCAGCGCTGTTGCAATGTTGACACGCAGCAGCGAGGCCTCTTTACGGGGAGAACGTCGGAGAAGGTTAAACTCACTTAGTGGCAGCGATAATATTTGCAGGAGAAGTGGGAGACGTGTGGTCGCGGCGAAGCGTCGTGCGCTTCCACTTTTTTACCTCGTAAAGTGTTGCTGGGGTTTAAGTGTTTCGTGTTAAGTTCTTGGGTGTTAAGGAGCTCAAGTTCAAGGAGTTTGGTGTCATACTTGCAACTTCCCTCCACGCAGCTACAAGAGTTCTTCTCTTTAGCTAAATAAAGGCGATCAAAAGATAAATTCCACTTCCACTTTACATCTTCCACATTTCTATTTGTACAAAAAAGTTTGACGATTCGTGTCAAAGAAAGACCACTACTGCTAACAATATTAGCAATTATGATTAGTTGGTTTCATCAATTAGTTATTGTGAGAATGCATTGCGTTCCAAGCCCTTTTGTCCGCGTTTCAGCGCTCACTTGACGTGCACCGTGTTGCTACACCACCGATATACGGTGTCATTTCCTCCTTCTATCACACCATCTGCGAGCCATTGTTCCTGGCCTGACCACACCGCACCCCGCACTGTCATCCTCCGGTGGGGCCGGCGCGGCATGAACGTGAGGTAAGAGGAGGGGAGATAACGAGAGGAAGCGTCAGAGGCTGGCGACGGGGCCGAGGTGAGGGGGAAAATTCAATAGTTGTCGCCTCGGCGGAGACGCTGCAGCAACAGTTTGAGGCGGGGGAAGTTCGGCGCTGCCGCTCTGCAGCAGCCTGTCTGTCCGTCTTTCTGTCGGTCTGTCTGTCTCACTGGGCTCTGCTGCAATGAGGCGTGGTGCAGAGTTACAATCGTAGCACGGCTGCGAGCGTTGTCGGGCGACACACCGCTGCAAAGGATTGCAGAAATCTAATGGTAAAAGGTCCCATATTGTGCAAAATTCACCCCAAACAGTGTTTTGTAACAACAACAATATACCGTGAGGCTTCAAAGATAGAAATTTAGTTGCTGTTGTTCATTTTGACATTTAAAGCACATGCCTGCTACATATCCCATGATATATTTTTTTTCTCCTATGAGGTTGGTCACCAAAACACTCCATCCATCTGCTCCTGCTCCGGCCCCTTTGTCAAATTTTAGAACCCATTGTGGCCCACAAGTCAAAAAGTCTGCCCTCGCCTGGCCTGGCCTGTGCATTGAGATCCATTTCAGCCAAGACGTCAAATTTCAACCAGCAAAATATATGTAGCTGGATTCATCATATTCAGCAAATAGTTTTTAAATGTTCTGGAAATCTTCCCTCTATGTTGTTACAATTTTATCGGATAGAGATGAAATGTGCTTGAAAGTATATACAGGTACTACCCGGAAAATTTGAATATCAAGTAAAAGTTGTTTTATTTTGGCAATTTAACATAAAAGATGAAAGCAACACATTTTAATGAGCCATTACACACAAATTGACATCTCAAGCAGTTCTTTGTGGTAACTTTGCTGATTAAGATTTTCAGCTTATTAAAACCACAAACTCAGAAAATTATTATAAAATTTGAGGGTTTTTTTTAAGCTGCAAGACCTGATCAGCAAAGTCCAAAGAAATAAAAACTTGAAATATATTGATTTGCATATTATTCGTTTATATAATATGTCAAATTCACCTTTTAAGTTGAATTGCAGAAATACAACAACCTTTTCAGGATATTCTAATTTTCTGGGTAGTACCTGTATGTTGTAAAAATCGGACAACAAAAGAGAAACAGCCCGCTGAAAGGAAACAAGAGGAACAACATTGCATCAACTGACCAATCTAGCGCACCATGTACAACACGACAGGCAGTGGGTTGCAATCCATCGACCAGAGCTGCTTTCAAAGGCCGACAACAAAAGGACGAGAAGAAAACAGAATTTTGAATGTTGCACTCGCGCGGAGCCAACTCACTTCAAGCACGTGGACCTGCGTCAGTACCCACAAGGCACTGCTTCCAGTCTGAGTCATTAAGTGCTCGGGTTTGCAGCTGTTACAACATGATGTTACAGCAAGGAGAATGACTGACTGCCTACGTCACGTCACTTTGACTGTCCAGCTGTTGAGCTTGTGTGTCTGTGTGCGTGCGTGCGTGCGTGTGTGTGTGTGTGTGTGTGTGTCCATATGCTTGGGATTGTGCAAAGTGAAGACACAAGAATCCCCCCTCGACTACTGAGCTAAAAACAGTGGTAAAGCGGGGATTGCCTGTGGATGTGAATTAACTGCACTGTTTCATAACTCAGCTGCTGCAGCGTTCTGGGACTTGAGGAGGAGGAGGAGGGAGATGAGGAAGAGGAAGAGGGGGAGGAGGTGGAGGGGGAGGAGGAGGAGGAGGAGGAGGAGGAGGAGGAGGAGGAGGTTGGCTTCGCAGGCGTCATCGCTCCCAAACAAAGACGGTGGGATCAGCAGAGGAGCCCACAGACATGTTTCACATCAATGGGCTTTTGTCACTTTGGAGAATTAGCGCTTCATTTCATCTGTTTCATTCCCTTTTGTTTTGCGCAGATCCTTTTTTTTTGTGCCGTTTATTTTTAATTCAGGCATCAAAAACAAAGCAAAAAAACAAGAAAAAAAAACAACAAGAGAACGACCAAATTTATATTCTCCCCCCCCCTCCCCCCCGCCACTTTCACGCCCACCTGACAAGCCTTCCGAAAAAAAACGAAAAATGCAAAAAAGTTCATGGGGCTCGGCGCAGGCCTCCCCCCCCCAAATATTAGACTCATCCATCCTCGCCGCTAACTGCTCGTCGAGAGCGGCGCTGTGTTTATCCCCGGCCTCTAAACACCTGTCACGGGCGGTGATGAAGAGCGCCGCCGCGGCTGAACAATAAAGGAAATAGAAAGCCACCGCCACCGCCACCGCCACCGCCGCTGATGAAACCCGATACAGTAAAAAAGGTGGTGGTGGTGGGGGGTGCTGCTGGAAATGGTCGTTCGGCTTCCCTGGCGGCTCGTTATGGCGCCGCCGCCCTTGAGATCACGGCGGCGTGGCGGAATAACTTATGCTTAGCGCTAAAATGTTGTTGACAGGGGCCGAGCGAGACACAATAAAATGATATGCGTGTGTGTGTGTGTGTGTGTGTGTGTGTGTGTGTGTGTGCGCGCGCGCGCGCATCTGTATGAAGATGGCACTTTAATAAACATTAAGTCCCATAATGCTGATATTCACTGCTTGGGTAAATCCAATCAGCTGACCTGACTGTTTATGTAAGCAATGTTAAGCCTATTTTATATTAAGATTTTTAGGTTTCTGATTGTCACAAAGCCCTGTTTTGCTACTCTATAGGTTCTCAATGACATTACAACCGTAGCTCCTGCGATTACTATCTTCAATGGTAATAATAACAGTAATAATCCCACAGTCTGCAGCACACAGTTTGCAGAGTATGATTCTTTAAAGTGCATACATCTGCTTCGCCACGCATGAGCTGACACGAGGCTGGGAAATCTTTTCTCGCCAATTTAAAACTCCCCATGGCACCTTTGTGCAGCGGAGGTATCGTTTTTTTTTTTTTTTATATCGCTTGCATGTTCTTTTTTTTTGGCACGTATCTGGTTATTCCAGAAATTAAAAACGGCCGGAGAAGCATTTAGCAGTGCTAAGAATTCCGAATGCCATTCCATTTGTGTGTTTATGCAGTACAATTCAGTGCAGTGCACACATCTTTTGATAGACAATGTGGACAGGGCAGCATTGTCCCAAATTACACGCTACCCAGCAGTGATGCCATTTATATTTTTTTGTATTTATCGGCCTGTTTGTCTTCTTCTTTTAGTTTTTTTTTCTTTAAATAACAAACTTTGACAGGTAGCCAAATACAACCGTCATTTGGCAAATTAGATGGTGACACCAAACTGCCAAAATTCATATCTGTTACTTGCAAAAAGTTGAGAAGTTTGTAACATGGAGGAAAACAAAAACAAAAAACAAACCCTCAATTGTTGGATCATTTGATTTGGAACATCGAAGTCCACTGCTGGTTACCTTGACTTGTTTTACTGTGTGAAATCTGATTCATGTTTCCATACATTTATTCTGAAAAGCTGCTGGAAAGGTTAAATCCACACAACAAGTCCAGTTACACTGGACTTAACAGTCAGCAACCTTTTCGTTGCTTCATCCCTCTCTCATCTTCCTCTCAGCACCGGCTTTGCATCCAGTCCGCAGTCTCAGGACCTGAGCTGGGCCTAATTAGACATAACCTGATTTGTCGCATCGACTGCATTTCTCCCAGTCAATATCAAAAGGACATAATTCATTTCTGGGGGTTCGCCCGCCCGCCCGCGTTTTTCAAAAGCTACGGGCGGAGGGGCCGTGCGGGAGGTGAGAAGTAGTCGGCGTGGGGGGGTGTGTGTGCGCTGCCTTGCAATAATAGGAAGCGCGGGCGCGTGTCTGCGTGTGTGTTTTGCGCAATACATCATTCCGCCGTCGCCCGCTGTGATTGCCTGACCCCGAGGCATCGCTACCTGAGCAACCAGGATTTGGTTTTGTCGAGCAGGGGGGGGGGGCGCTTACACAAACACACACACACACACACACACACACACACACACATTCTTACTCACAGCTGGGCGGAGGTGTCGCGCTTGTCAAGTGTTTGCGGGTGGAGAATAAATCGAAAACGCGACGCCCAGCGACGGACGATATCGCCACCATCCCGCGGCCAAAACCACCAACAGGTCTCGTTCCTCGATCTTCAGGTCCGTCTCAGTCCCTCAATGTTTTCATACCGACGACATTTCTTTATTCTGAGACCTGAGTGCATTCTTTATGCAATCCGGCTCAGACCGAGATAATTTAAAGGCGATACCGAAGGACAAACGTCGTCGGTGCGGCGTGTTTGAGATGTGTTTAGATCATTCACGCTCCATTGCGACAGTCTGGGGCTGAGAGAGAGGGTTTGTTTGCCACCCCCTCCACCCTCCGCCCCCCGTCCCCCTCCCCCCAAACTCCCTCACCACAGGAGCATTTCATCCCCGGCTCTCGTGGCGAATCAACAGCGAGTCTAACAGATCCGCCTTTTATTACCCGGCACCTCCCTTTCCCTCTCGAGTAAATTTCTCACTACTTCGCCATCCTCTTCTCCTCCCATCACGCTCCACTGGACTGCTCCCCTCCGCAGGCTCCCTCATCGCTTGTCCTCTCGTCGCTACTGTGGATCGTTAGCACTGCTGACGTCGGCTCCGTCGACAACAGTCTCTATTCAGGCTTTCTCAAGTCCAGAACTAGGCTAAATTGGATTGATCTTTTTCCATCAATGAAATGGTCTCATACTACAGAATAATCCTTAATACTGGTCATATATTGTGTAATATTGCCGTGTCATTTAGAACTGTTGTGGTCGTTTGAAAGAAAGAAGAAGAAAGAAGGGGCGATGCTCAGATCCTTTAAATAAAATTAGTATCAGACCTTGTTTTTTTGAATGATTCATTCCTGGAAAGATTTGATTAGTTGAGTATTTGCAATGCAGCCTACATACATGGTTGGGTCTTTGTTTGTAATTAGGAAGGCACAGGTGTGCCCCATGATTTGTAATTGGTTAGTAATTGAAGTCTCAGTGTATATTTAAGATGTGTTCATGACTGTTTGGACTTTGACCCTGATGAAGGCACACAGCTGCAACGCATGTATGGCCATGCCATAATAAAGGCTTTTAAATTTGCTATATACAGCAGAGTCACCGTGGATTTTTCAGTTCCTCATCCTGCACTTCACTCGTACACTCCCCTTTTTTTTGTCGGTCTTAACTAAATCTGTCAGCTTCTGTTGTTGTTGCTGTTTATTGGTTGACAGAAAACATTATGAAGATTTGGTCCACTCCAATGCGCGCAAATATATATTGAATTTTACTTGATTTAACCTTATGAAGGTCTTAGGAGTAATTTAAGATACTTTGTGCAGATAAGGTGAGTTGTGTCGTCTCTTCTTTGGATTGAACGATTGTCACGTGGCGCGACCATATGATGACCACATGGCCACGACTGCGTCCACAAAAAAACAAATAAAAACACACCCGCTAAGCACAAGCTGTTGGAAATTTCTCTTTCCGGATCTGCTGCCTTCCTACAATTTTCCGCCGTGACCTTAAGCTTGCGTCCTTGGAAACCGGGATCCGATCAATAGAAGTTTTTCCCTCCACTGAATTGTGACCCTACAGATTACCTCCTATTAAACAGGCGGGGCTGCTGTACAGTCGAGCAGAAACCTGATTGGAGTCACCGACTGCTTGCAAACTGCTGTGATCTGTTGCTTTCTTTAATCCGCTCCTCTTTGCTCGCAGAGTCAAGTGCAGCGCTGAGCCTTGGCGATGGGAGGATGGAGCAGGACACCAAAAAGCAGCTCGGTAAGATATTTTGCGACCGGTGGTCTGATTCCGTAATTAGTTCTAATCTGTTGCACGTGTTGCACCAGGATACCCCACCACCACCTTCCCAGCACGCATTTAATTCCATCGGACAAACCAATTTTCCTTTTTTTCACCCCTCCTGATGTTGTTGTTCTATTCCCTCACCCCATTTTCAGTCCAGGAAGGTCAAACTGAGCAATTGGGCCATATGAATTTTTTTGGGTTTCTTGCTCCAGGACACTTGAGCGGGACAGATGCTCGCCAACATCTGTCTCAGTGATTGTGAGGCATGCAAATGTCACTGCCCCGGCAAAAAAAAAAAGGGGGGGGGGGAAAACCTTTATTCTAGTGCTTAAAAAATAAATACATAAATAAATGAAAAGCCGATGAAAATGCTCGGGTCTGGGGATAGAATGTTCCAAAGAGCTGCCAGTTTCCATCGTGTTATTGGTGGCTCAGCGTGCTATAAAAATTAATGAGCTCTGAGGTCCACTGTTGTCCTCATCTCGTCCCCGTCCCTCCCCGAGTGGAGCCGTCCAGTAATGACATGGCTTTAAAGGGGCCCCCGTGCGGTCCCGCTCTCAACACCCGATTGGCTCGCTCGTCACACCCTGCACACACACTCCGCCTCTCTGTCGTCCCATCTCCACACACACACACACACACACACACACACACACACACACACACACACACCCATGTTCTCTGTACTAGAATTATCCCTTGGCTGCACTCCAGTCGGATCCGCTCAATATTCTACCCTTCCAAAATCCACCTCCCTTCATTGTTCAGCGGAGGCCGCGCAGTTGTGTCACAGCAATCAATCAGCCGTCAATGTGAAACGGCTGCGCCAGCGAAGACACGCCCACGCTGCGATGGGCCTCACCCTTTACTATCACCTGACAAGTCCACATTGGAGGCGCAGCCTTCTGCTCGACGGCCGCAAGGTCCTCTCACGCCGCTCCGCCTCCCGCGGTTTCGTGCGGCTGTCCGACCCATTCGATTGGCCGCGGTCGGGCCACCCGACTCGTTCGACGGGTGACCCACATGAAGACGGAGTCTCGATCCTCTGAGTCAAGTTGTCAATCACATCCTGGTTTCAAATCAACATTATACCATTCGACAATTGGATCGCGCAAAAAAAAAAGACAACAACCTGTAACTGCTGAATCGTGATATATTTCGAGGAAGAATTAAAACGTTTTTTTTGTTGTCATAAGACATGAAAAAAAACAAACAGCAGAGAGGGTTTTTCATTGCAAATCAGCTCATTCAAGCAGTAATTTTCCCCACTATGGTAACTGGGGGATTAAAAAGAGGGTGGAGAGATTATACACAACAAAAAGGTGCAGACTGAAACTGAAAGCTTTGAAAAAAATACAACTTTGTCCATTAAATGTCCATCCATTGGTCCATTCCACTCTCCATCATCCATCCATCGTTCATCTGTCCTCCCATCAAACGTCTATGTCCAGACCATCCATCCATCCATCCATCCACCCACCTGTCTGTTTATCAATCAATCTGTGAAAATCCAACTACAATCATCCATCCACCCATCCCCTTTCCCTCATTCCGTAGATTAATCCACCCATCTCATCCACACATCGTCCTTCGTCCATTGATCTGTCGATTCATCCATCCACCTATGTGTCCACCCATTTGTCTGCTTGTCCAGCATACATCAGTTGGTACATCCACCCACCCATCCATCCATCCACCCATCCATTCTATGACCCCAGTTTATATTTGTGTGTAATAATTATGTCCGCAGTAATGATACACATTTACTCAAACTTCACAATCAACCGTATCACATTATCAGTCCCACCGGTCATCACCATCTCGCCCGACTCTTACCTGGAGTTGGTCATGTCCGTCTGCCCTCCTTGACTCTTCTCCAGCCCCAGCTTGGTGAAAATCCCCACCAGCACCATGATGGCCACCACTCCGCAGATAATGTACACGATCATGTGGGTCCGGTCGCGGTCGGGCTCCTGGTGGACCTCGGTCACTGGTGCCGCCGGCTTCCCGGTGTTGGCCCACACGGGCGTGTCGTAGTTGGAGCAGGACGTCTGGTCCAGGCTGTGGATCTTGAACTGGCAGCAGAAGCGGTAGAAGCATGAGCCGCAGCAGAACAGGTAGATGCCGGCGTTGCAGTTGAACGGCGGGTCCCACTGGCCCATGACGTCGTAGTAGCCCCAGCAGCGGCTGACGGCGGTGGGGAACACTTTGTCCTCCTCCGGCGTGGGCGTGGCCAACGCCGCCTCGGGCACCGCGGTCGGCTCCATCGTCTGGTTGCCGGTCAGGACCTGGGCCAGAGCCTGGCCCGGCGGCCGAGACCTCAGTCCGCCCAGGGAGGTCAAACCCAGGAGGACGGCCAGCGATAGGCTCACCAGGAGGGGGTGAGCGGAGGTGGCCATAGTTAGCTTAGCGCGTGTAACTATGAATCACGGACAGAAAATAGACCTCCTGCGAGAATAGAAAGAAGAACACAGCGCAGAAGAGACGGGGGGGTTAAATCCATTTCTAACGCGTAATTACTGAATAAACGTACGTAACAGCGGAGAGTTAGCCTGGAGAGTGTTCAATTACTGTTGCGGGAGTCGTTACCGTGCGCGGCAACAGGAAACTAAATTGTCGTCGAAGGGGGCCGAAGGGGAAAACTGAGTGAAGGAAATCAATCTGCCATCTCAACATGCACCTAACAGGAGCGAATGGGTCCCCTGTGAGCAGGCAGGCACACAGTCACACACACCTTAAGTGCCGTCTACTGTACTGTGTGTTACACTGTGTGTAAAGTGTGCAAATGTGTGTGTGTGTGCTATCAGAGCAAAGTATATGTTCCAAAATGCAGGTAATGTCACCTTTCACAAAGCCATATGTCACCAGCAGACAGCGCAGGCAGTCGCAGACAAATCCCCGGCTCTGCCTCGGAGGAAACCCACTTAGGAGGGCGCGCTACAAACAAAGTGACTCCCCTCCGGCATTTCCAGCCATATGCTCCCCCGCCGAGCGGATGAATAATCCGTGGAAGAGAGTGAGAACTCAGGGTAGGGAGGTGGATGCGAAGAAGAAGAAGGAGTAGAAGAAGTAGAAGAAGGCCGACCCCTCTCGAATTTGCACGTGGTTCGCAGGCTCATGAGCCCCTGAAGTTTGATGGGAACTCCGAGTGTCCAACGAGCGCCCAAGTCCACGAGCTAGAGCACAAAAAAAACAAAAACAAGAAACTTTGGAGAGGAGTGTGTGAAGTGTTGTGGAGGGTTCTTTGTTGTCCTCAGCTTAACTTGCGTCCAGCATCTTCCTGCTCTCAGAGTCACAGCTCAGATTGTGCATTTTTATTTTGGTGGTGGGCATCTTTTTCTTTTGTTTTTGTTCAGCTGCGCCTTACGTCCACTTTTGGGGAACTTTGCCGCTTCCTCTGAGACGTGCACATCCACTCTTTGAGTCCCAGGGTGCTCCTGATGTCGCTCAAGATCTTCTCTGCCCCAGCAGCTCGTCCTCCAGGAGAGACTCCTCCAAGGCTCCTGCAAGGTTTAAAATCCTTGGACGGTCGCAGTACGGCCGAGTCCCCTTTTTGCACCTCAGGTGTGTTTTCCCCGACTCACACGCACTGCTCCGCCACTTGTTCACAAAGGTTCCACGGGTCCTTTTCCGTCAGTCGGACGGACGTGCGACGAGTCCGTCGGCTCTTTGTTCCTCGGCGAGCGCAGCGGGGAGGCGGAGGATGAGGGAGAGGAGGAGGAGGAGGAGGAGGAGGAGGAGAGGGGGAAGGGGAGGGATGGGAGCGGGAGGCTACTCCTGTTGCTGCTGCTGCTCAGCTCACACCTCGTCCACGGATACAGGGGTTCGACGGCGGAGGGGGGTGGCGGTGGGGAGCGCCGGGGTCAGCCCGGCTCCGTCCCGACTCACGAGCTGCCCAAGCTGAGGGAAAAGGTGGGGGATTGGGGGGATTGGGGGGGGTGGGGGGGTGGGGAGCGGGAGGTGGGGAGGGGTGCGGGAGGGCGGCGAGAGCCTCGATCTGGAAGCCGGCGGGAAGCTGGGAGACGCTGGAATTACCTGAGCGGCGGGCGGAGCGTCCCACAAAAGCAGACCGGTGGGCTTCTCCCCTCTGACGGTCACCCTCGTCTTTCGCTCCCGGAGCCGTCCGGTTCTACCTCTGGTGCCCCCCCCACCCCGACCCCGCCACCCCCGATCCTAATCCCCTCCTCTATCAATCCCCTGTACTGTACTGTATTTTTTTCTCTCTTCGCAGCCTCTCCTCCCGCCTCCCCCTCCAACAGAACTTACCTCCCCCTCCCCCCGCCCCCTCTGGGGAGTTGATCTACAAGGTTTCCTTCCGATTTCTTTTTTTTTGGGGGGGGGCCGGGAGGGTTGTTTCTTTTTTCCACCCGAGGAGACACCGTTGTCGGAGGGAGCCCCACGGACGGCGCTCTGCCCTCTGCACTTTGAGCGGCGCGCTGGAATATTGGCTCCCCGAGACGAGAGCGGACGCAACAGCCAAAGCGACGGTGGGGGGGATGGGGGGGCGGGGGGGGCGGTCGGGGGAGGGGGGGGGGCTGATCGGTGAGAGATCCTGTTTTCAAAAGAAGCCCCCTGTGAGAAAATAGGACTGTCTGCAGTAGAGGCTCTTTGTTGCTGTTGTTGCCCTTCTTACTCACTTGCCAGTTTGGAAATTCGCACCCCCCACCATCAGTGCATCTCCGCACCAGCGCGCTTTTTTGTCAAATTTTTTTTTTTTTTCAACCCCGGTGGGCAAAAAAAAAAAAAGTGACAAAAAGGAGACGAAACCCCGCAAGAAAAATAGGGGGGAAAAAAATCTCCAAAGCGTCGATCTGCAACAGTTTTTTTTTTTTTTTTTTTTTTTTCTCAAGCTCAAGGCTGCAGAGGCAATGGATTGTTTTGCTCTCAACTGAGTCCCTTCTCAGGCTGCGGCTTCTTTGAAAACAGGCATAATTTGATATATATGTATAGGAGTTTTAGATATATATCATATGTATGTGTTTTCACTGGTGCGCTGCTTGTGGGAAGCCCCGGACTGAAGGAGAAAGTAGAAGCAGTAAAATTGCTCTGCTTCTGTTTGTTTTTATTCCGTCCTCCCCATGTGCCGCCGCTGCTGCTGCTGCTGCTGCTGCTGCTGCTGCTCGGTCTTCATCAGTGTGTATTCCGTTTTAGCTCCTTGCGTGCGCGCGCGTCTGTATCCTGTCTGTCGGCGATGCCCTCGCTGCCGCTGCTGCTGATGCTGCTGCCGCCGCTGATAACGCTGCTCCCCGCTTGCTGCTCTCTGGCAGGACTGGACCACAATGACTCTCTCTCTCACACATGCAAAGTCTCTCTCACTCCTCCCTCACTCGCTGGCTCGCTCACTCCTCCCCCTCCCGCTCACTCCTCCTCTTCTCTCTCCCTCTCTCTCTCCCTCTCTCTTTGATACGCGCACTTATATTATTTGTGGGCAAACGATCACAGCTTGCCGATTCTGTGTCACCCTCTATGTTTTTTTTTTTGTTTTTTTTTACTCCTATAAAAACTGACTCTCCCTTCTGCCATTTGTTACCAATTAGGTTTTAAATCAATCCCCTTATCCTCATTTGCATCTTCCCCCTCCCCTCTCATTTTGGATTCCAATTTTTGTCTGAATCCTTCACTCTATTTTTATCCCCTTTATTCAGCCGCGATCGCCCCTCATTTCTCACCTTTCGGCACAACAACGCGCAGGGAGCGTTAGTTGACCGAGCGGCACCGACACCCCCCCCCCGCGCACCCCTTGTCTCTGAAGCGAGCCTGTCTGGAACATGTGCGGCGCCGCAGCAGTCTGAAAGGAGCTGATTAAGGGAAAGGGACGGGAGAAGGGAAGAGGTTTGGGGACGGCGTGGGGAGGGGGGTGGGGGGCAGGAGAGTAGGAAGCAATGCTGGGATAAACAGGGAGAAGGAAGGAGGAGGACAGGAGAGATGGGGGTTAAAAAAAAAAAAAAAGAAAAGAAAATGTAACGGCTGCCAGCCAGAGAGGATGGAGGGGAGCAGGAAGAGACGGGAGGAATTAGCCACTGGGAGGGATTAAGGAAGTTGAGGAAAGGAGCCGGGGTGGGAAGTGACAGAGAGATTGTGCGTGCGTGTGCGTGCGTGCGCGTGTGTGTGTGTGGAGGGGAGGGAGGAATCAAAAAAAAGAGGTGGCGACAGGTAGGAGAAAAGATAAAAGCCACGCGCAGAGGAAGGGAAATCTGAAAATCTAATCTGGGTGAGGGAGAGAAGAAAATAGGCCTGAAATGTTCCCAGGAAGTAGACATGGAAGCGAAACACAGGGAATTTGAATCCAACTACGCAGTGGACGTCACCGGAAAAATACAAAACGCAAAAAAATACGAAAAAGCAGCCGAGGAACCGGCGCGCGATATTTCGTTCTTTTTGCGAGGAGCTGACGTCTGCTGGCAAAACCGGCTCGTTCAATTTCCCCCCAACCCCCCCCATCTTAATCTTGTTCTCCCTCCTCACATTTTCCTCTTAATCGACGCAGAATCGGCATTCTCAAACTAAAAATACCCGCAGCTCATCTCCGCCGTCTGTATCCTGTCCAACCCTTTCGGCCTAAATTCGCTTAAACTCTTTGGCAGGAGTTGTGTCAAGAACATGTGCACGCACGCCCGCACGCACGCACGCACGCACGCACGCACGCATACAGACACACACACCCAATGGGCGCGCTGGCAAAACACATGCACACACATCCGCTGCGTCACACTACAAATGAGCTAATCCTTCTCTTTCCCGCGGCCTGACGTTAAAGTGTCCTCAGCACAGTTTCTCTCGCGGGTCATTCGTTTAGGGTGAGAGGAATCCGAGTTTATGCGGCGGCGGCGGCGGCCGCAGCCACTCCAGCAGGGGGGCTGCCTTTGAACGCTCGGAGAGTGAAGGCGGGGAGCGAAAAGGGATGAGGTGGAAGCGGGAGAAGAAAGATGGAGGCAGAAGAGGAGCGGGGGAGGAGGAGTCCTGGGGGAGCAATGGAGGCGGAGGGGTTGGGGGTGGGGCTGGGGGTGGGGGAGGCGGGGACTGAGCAGGAGAGCTGCCTTAAATCATCTCACTGCCTGGGCTGTAATGTCAAAGCACACATTCCCCACTCGGTCTCGTCCCCCTTTCCAAGGTTTCCTTTTTTTTTTTTTTTTCACGCCCGCAGAATACGTCTTGCACGTCACAAAAAAAAAAAAAAAGAAAAAAAAGAAAACGCGATTTCCTTGGGTCCCGATCTTCATGACAGCCTGCTTGACGGGGCTGATTCGAATGGGACTGACAGTCCTGTAAATTGCTTCATCATCTTTAACTCGCAGGCCGCCCAGACAGCGAGGTTGGCAGGCTGAAGACGTTTTGAATAACAAATACTTTTTTCTCACCATCAACAAAAAAAAACAGCGAACCCATAAACAGACGGCGAAGACGGGCACACCACAAAAATTAAATGTCTGACTGTAATGGGCGGCTGCAGGTATTCGTACGATAGCCAGCTGAGAGGTAGTAATGTTAGCAGGGATGCACCTATACCACTTTTTTTTACAGGATGAGTAGAGTTTGAGTATATGTTAGTACTCACCGATACCAAGTACTCAATAACGCCATCACACATTATAGAATTACTTTGATTTGTCTATTTTTCCACAGATGACGACAAAAATACTTTCATATTTTTCCAACAAAATAATTCAGGGCAGTTTTTGTTTTTGGTTTCGTGCCATCCCGGCACAGACAGAACAAAGTGCACACTGCAAGAATAAAGTGAAGCTTATAGTTGGCAGGTCTGTGATGGCCCTAACATAGAAAAAAAATATCCGAAAGAAGAAAATGAACAATCCAGAGAAGACGAGAAGAGATGAATCGAGTGTGAGGAGACAAAAAAAGTGCAAACGCTCCAAACTCATGACAGAGGAGGAGCACACAGACTTCAATGCGTCAGCTGGTATTAACAAGGGCCCGGGTGAAACTAATGAGGCTAATCAGAGTGCGTCAGTGTGACTGCCAGGTTGCCGTCAGCCAGGGAGGCAGCACACAAAAGCAGGTAGTGCTGTATTTCAACCGACGATTACGTAAAACCTTTTATTTGTGCTCAAATGTCGCACTGTCGGGAAATGTCCTTAAAAACTGACACGTGTGCACTCTCCATTTTCACAGTGCTTCACGGGGAGGCTGTAGGCAACGCGGTCCGGGGTGAGTGGAAATCGACCTGAGTGCAAAGTTTTGTGTGGTAAGAACCCAGAGGTTAAAGATAAAAAACACAAAGTTGGAAAGTCAGACAGACTCTGCCACTGGTGGTTTCGTTCGTCTTGCCAGCCTCTTGACTTTGCATCTCGCTTTCAGTTAAAGTTTCATTTGCAAGATGAAGCACTCCCTCCAACCCACCTCTCCTCCATCTGGGCCAGCCAGATCTTATTCCCAGCTGTGTCACTTCTTTTTTTTTTTTGTAGTGGGATCCCTCTTCGCAGCCCTCTCATCTTTCCATCCGCTCCGGTCAAAAGAAAGTGCACAAAGAGCCCGTCGCACTCCGACAGAGAGACAAGTCCCGCTGTGAAACAAGAGCCCTCGTCCGGGGCCCCGCGCTCCGGTCTTGAATTTCATGTTGTAGATTTTTGTTCATTGGCCAACTGGGAGGCCTGCCGTTGGACAGTTTGAATGTGCAAATGTCTGTTCTTATAATAAGGAGTATTCACCTCTGTTTGATGCCTCTTCGAGAGGCTATTCATGGGCTTTCGAGAAAGATGACTTTCTTTGTAAATACATGAGTGATGGGAGCATCCTCCCGAAAAATGGTTGTGACGTTCAAATAGTGCTAGCTTAGATTAATGTCAGGGTGTTGACATTAGCATTACATATCAGCTGTGAAATGTCTCATACACTGTGCATGTGATGATTTTCATCCCGGACTCGCATGATTCATTTTCCTTGTTTAATTAAAAAAAAAAACTGCTTATTTAGCCCTCTGTTCACGGCTGCCAGCCAAAAAAGCTAGCTTTTTAGCTTCCTGCTAAACATGCCAACACTAAACTGACATACATGCCCGTGCACGTCAGGCTGAAACCAACCAACGCAGAAACCAATTATGCAACTGGTACAGCCCCGAGACCCCGAGGCGCTGCTTGTGTGCATGGAAAGCATCCGCGCACATGGAGCCATGCAAAAAAGCTACCAATCAGCTGGAGCCTCCCGGGGGAAAGAGGACCCGGGTGCCATCATCAGCGGCGTTCGTCAGCGGAGGATTATCCCGCCGCGTCATTGCGGGTGGGGGCGGGCGGGCGGGGGAGGCGAGGGGTGTCATTATCAGCCCGCCCGTCTCCCGTCTCATCGCGACGCGGCCAAGCCGAGGTCCCCTGCAAAGCGACAGGCCGTGCGAGTTTGTTTGTCTGTTTGGGTCTGCGCGCGTGCATTCGGCCCGAGTAACTCAATCGGGCCCCCGTCAAGAGATAAGAGCCGCCGTCCTCGCCTCGTTCCAGGGTCAGAGTGAAAGAGATGCGGAACGAGGCTGCTCGGATTGGGGAAGGACGGAAAAGGTGAGCCGCGGGTGAGCCAAAAACAGGGGATGGGGCGCGGCTGCGGAAGGTTATGGAGTCGAAGGTTATAAGGCGCCACCCTAGTTGAGTTTCCCAACAGAAAAGTGTCTTCAGGCCTTGAGTTAAGTTACTCCAGCAAGTTAGGATGAGAGGTCATGAATAAAAATTTCAAAACACTTCAGACTTCACTCGTGTCTCATCAGTCTCATAATTCCTTACACAATATTCCTATTTTCCCACTGTGGCCCGTATCTATCAACCTTCTATCAACCCACACGTTGAAAAACTCCCTCGTCAAATTGGCTTTCCCCTCCCCTCCACTCCCAAACCCATTCCCGTGGTCTCAAGCCATTTCTTTCTAGACAGACAGATGTGAAACACAAGTCCAACTTTCCAGCTAGCATCACGTAGCATGTCAGATTAATAATCTCCCTTATTCATTTCCATGAGAAAAACGTGAGCTGCTTTGTCAATTCTTCATAGACTTTTGTACATATATATATAATTTAAATGTCAACCCCGGGGCACCGCTTAAACAGTTGCACTCCTGGCAGGAAGAGGGCTAAAAAGACAAGGAGGGGAAGAAAGCTGCAGCACGAGCTCGCCGTCATTCACTCTGTCCGCCTGTGCCAAAGTTTGGTGGCACAAAGCGGATTTGTAAAATCCACACTGTTATTGAGGCTCGGCGTGGATGCCTAAAGCCCTTACATTAACATCTTTGATAAGCAACACGGTGCACGTCTGTAATCCACTCTTGTATTAGCACACGCGGTGTGTTACAATTACTCCTCAGTTTAAGCTAATCGTACGGACGGCGCTTTCACTGCCGCCGAGTTCGGGCGGTTGTGCGTGCGTCTCGTTTAAATGTATGGATTCCGGCGGATTAGCCCAGTTTGCGCCTCGTGTTTCCGTCATCCAGGCTCCCAAACTTGCGGATGACTCATATTTGGTCCAGTCCCGCCAATTACATCACGGCTCATCTCAGAGCGCCTCTCTCCCGGGAGCTGTTTATCCAACCACTCTATATTTATCCCCTCATCACGCTTACATAGGGAGCGCGGATCGGCACGTGCTGCCGATTCACCTGAACGGCAAGAAAAGGAAGCCCAAGAGCACCTTTGAGCTCGCCGCGACGGGCCGTAAACTCGGGGAAAATCTCATCTCGTTCACAGCATGTAAATATCTGACATATATTGGAAAGCAATTCCGCCGTAGGAGGATTTTTTTTTTTTTTTTCCAGATGTAATCTAAAATGCTCGCTGCTGAGATGGCACTATCAAAGGCGCCGCTTCCTCTTTAATCCGATTCTTCAAACTTCAAAGGGAAAGTCAAGTTTGGAAGGCTTATGGCGCTGCCTGAGTTACTGACCCTTTTTTTTTTTATCCTTCTGGGGGAGGGGGGGATAGGGTAGGGGATGGGGGGGGGGGGGGGGGGGCACCAACTGTTAAAATAGAGGATGAATTTTATAATGTGAGCAGCAAGTTAGCAACATATTAACTTTAAATACGTTAAAATATTCAATCAGCACGCCTTGATGTTCATAATCCAGCTAGAGAGGCCGTGTGAAGCCTCTTTTAATGTCTAATTAGCGATTTGGGGCCTTGAATTCCCCCCCCCGGCCCCCCCACCGTTGATTATGCAGCTGTTACGCAGCTGTTTCCCATTGTCCGCAAAATGCCGCATCATATTCAGCGCAGTGAAGTGTTGCTACGTTCAGCCACTGAAGCAGGAAATATCTCCTTTTATTGGCTTAAAAGGAGCGCTTACCCAGGATACTCCCACAGATAAAAGTCCTGGGTGACTGCACATCGCGCGCATCAGAGATTTATCGGAGCCACAAGTGATTGCGCGGTCCCGCCAAATCCCCGATGTTGACAGCAAGCGGCACCTTTCTTCCCCACCCCCCCACCCCCACTTTCCTCTCCCAAAGACGGCTTTGAAGTCATTTTAGAGCGACACCACCTTGGGTCTAACTAAATTAAACTCCTCCAAGGTGAAGTTTCTTTTCTCTCTTTTTTTGCAGTTCTATTCCAAAGTTGGCGGGGGGCGTCTTTTAGGATTCGCTCCACGCACTTAGCGCGTTTTTTTCCCCCCCGCCGTCATCAAAGCCAACCGCATGACCCCATTATTCCTCTTTAAGCTCCAAGCTGAATTGGAATCTTCGCTGTAACTCATCACTCCATCTGGGCAAAGTAAATAAACAATTAACCCTATAAAAACCATCTGGATCATATAAAGCAAAACAACTATTGCCTTCATTGAGAGGACGAATGAGTATTTTATTCTATACAGTTAGGGAGTATTAAAACATGCATATCAAATCTGATACCTCAGGTGAACAAGGCTTTACAGGGTTAAAGAGAGTCTGCCACTCTGACTACTTACATCTCGGTCTCTATCGCTCTCTCTCTCTCTTTCTCTCGCTCTCAACATTTTTTGCATTTCCTTTTCACCCCAACCGGTCAAAGCAGATGACCGCACTCTAGAGTCTGCATCTGCTCTAGGTTTCTTCTGACAGGAGACATCTTGCTTGCTCTGGAGGGTTCAGTTGGTTTTCTTGGTTGGTTCTTATTGTGCAAAGAACTTTGAGATGCCTCTGGATGTGATTTAGGGCTTTACCAATAAAAGGTGACTGAGTTGATTGAAGAAGAATTGGATTTATGAAAGAAAATCACAAAGTCACACTAAAGGGAGCTGATTGGTTGTAGGACCCTAACACAAAAGGAGTGTCGTAGCAGGTCTTGGTCTTGAGACTAGGCATGGCTCTGGTCTTGGCCATGTCTTGGTCTCGGACATGGCAGGCTGGTCCTGGTGCAAGGACGTTGTACAATTCACGAGGATGGTTGTACCCTGTCGTTTAACACTTTTTTTCAGTCTTGGTCTCAACTCGGCCTCAGCCTTGCTCGGACTGGGTCTCAACATGGTCTGTCTTGGTCTTGGGCTTGTCGTGGTCTCAGTACCCCTGCTCTTGCTAGTGTCTTGGTCTCACATACGGTGGTCTTTACTACATAAATGCTGTCTATTAGCAATTGGCAAGATGGATAAGAGACACTTCAGGACTGAAAACTAAGGAAAACGATCCAGCCTCTGTTTGAGGAACCTTTGAACTAAAAAAAAAAAATGCAAACAGCTGCCATGACAGTGGTCTTTCTCCCTGATCACATGAGGCGGCCAGACCCCTTCGCTGCAGTTCTGTAGTAGGTTATTTTTGGGTCAATCCATTCATACAATAGTTCATGGGAAAAAATATTTTGGACCCTTTTTTTTTTTACTAGTCTACTTTTGAGCCTTCCAAAAGGACAGAAAAATAGGACAGCAACAAGCAATTGTCAAACGGGCGCATCTGTCTGTAGCACTGGTCCTAAAGCAGATTCTAAATCAGACAGACTTCCTAATATCCCCCTGGTGGACTTCAGGGCAGACACAAAGAGGGCAAACAGTGAAATGTAATGAGACCAGTCATTAGAAATGCATTGCATTGGATATGATCTGGGAGGAAAGGGGTGTCTGGGTAAAAGGTTCATCTGGATCTGCGCAGGGAGACGCAAACATGGGCAGATAAAGCAGAATTTTCTCGCCTTTTATTCCACCCGCTGAGTAACACACAACTAAACACCGACATTTGCAACAGCGCACGAGCCCAACTTAAAAATAAATGCGAGGCTGCGTTTGACACGTCGTTTCATACCAGATCTCATTATCCGCTCACACGTGCCTTCTGTCAGTTTTCACACTCGCGCGCGCGCGCAGAGAGACGCTCGCACGCTTCCATAGGGAGCGCTATAGTAAGGGTGTGTTTGATGCTGCGCCTGTTTGCGCACGGCCTGTTTTCCCACTTTGTAAAAGGAATAAATCGGTGACCTCGTTTCCCCGCAATCGTTCTTTGTTGGGTTTTCTTGTGTGCGTTCAGTTAACCCCTTTAAGCCGTGTAATCGCTAATAACGCTCACAAGGTCACGATACTGGTTTGTTGCGCCGCACCCGCATCAAACACACACGCACGCACGCACACACCATTTTTACCGGCACTGTGAAGGGTCATCTCTGAAGTAATCAATAGTTTATGACCATCAGTATCGCTGTCATTGACAATATAATCACCTCACAGCCCAGCCAGAAGAGTGCGGTCCTTCATCGCGGTAATCATCTTTATAATTAGTATTGATCGGAATGGATGGATATTTAAAGCTCGGTGAAGCACGGAGCTCAGGCTCTGGAAGATTAAATGTCACATGCGCAGGCAAACATCGTCGGAACGGAGGCCAAAGTGTTCCTCGGCCTTATTCATCCCGAAAGAAATGTAACAGGCATTCTTGACTAGATAAACTTGAACGCACTCTCCAGTTTTAATTTTGCTTTGATATTTCATGGAAACAGACAAAATGATAGTGGAAGTTAAGTTGATGTCACTGTAAGTATCTCCTCTGTATTGTTTAGCATTTTAGGTTCAACAATTCAAGAAGCCATTCTGTCAGGATTGTCATTACTACAGTCATGGATATCCATTTTGCAATCAATCAATCCATCAATTACTTTCTTGGATTCGACTGCACAATTATTTGAGTTGGTGAAAAAAAAAAAAAGTGAAATGTGAAAATGACATTTCTGAAAAGATCATGCAAAGTTTTTCGAGAACCAGCTGAAACAACAACCACAAAAAATGTAAAGTATAAAAAACAACATTGAAACAAACAAAAAAAAAAACAACAGAAAAATTCCAGTCAGAACCAGTTTCCTTTTTCCAGCGTCTCCTTAATCAGCAGAATTAAGGAAACAAAGACATGATTCAGGAAAATTGTAATTCAATATTTTTTCAAGTGATTGATCAATTAATCGCTTCAGCATCCATCATTAGCGCTGAGCGACGTCAGCCGTTTTTCCTCAAGTCTGTTTAGCTGAATATCACACGATGCGACGGAGGGTCCCAACGTGGTTGGAAAACATTTCAGAGCCGTAATCTCACCTCCACATGTTCAGAGATTATTACTGGGGGTGAATGATTCCACTTGAGATGGCAATTAATTGTGGGGGGTAACGTCTATTTGTCGGACACTCGCAAAGCCAAGGTGAAAAGAACTCCGGGTACTGTGCTGCTGCTTCTTATGTGTCCATAAGGAGGTTAAATTCTAGATATAATGAGGTCGATTCAGTAATTATAAAGGACATTCGCTCATGACTGGTCGCCATAAAAGTCGGCGTTCCACTGCCGGAGTCGTAAATCTGGCCCAGCAGCTGCCCGAACGGCCGGCGCGAGTTCACACCAGTTCATGTGGGATTGAACCGTCATGCACACTTATACACATTAGTTCCCGTATGGATCTGCTGCTTACACGGGCTAGTTTGAATTGACAACCAGCACATAGCCGGGACCACTTTTAACGCGGAGAGGGTCACGGGGGCAGCGGCGAGCGCTCTGGCGGGGGCAAAAGCAAAGTCACGCCCACTGACTCATTGCTCACCGTATGGCACAGATGACGAAGAGGCTTTTTTTGTTGTTGTTTTAATTTTCTTGTTTTTTCTTTTTTTTTTTTTTTTTTACCTCGGAGAGCTTTTGTTCCTCCACTTCCCTTTTTCTTGACGCGGTTCAACCAGAGTGCACTGCCTCCGATACACACTAAAATAAGCAGCACTCCCTGAGACGATGCCCGACAAAATAATTACAGACATGAAAGTGAAGCGCGTTCGCGTCGAGAGCCATGAAAGCGATGACTCATCGCGGAGACGAGAACAGCTGTTTGCTTTTAAGGATACCGATTAGCAACAGTTTTCATCAAGGAGTGAAAAAAAAAAAAAAAAGAAAAGAAAGAAAGAAAGAAAAAGTGGGAGCCAGCTGCTACGGACGTCACTGTTTTTTTGGCCCGCGCGTGGAACAAAACAAAACATGGAGTTTGAATCCTATCAGTGGGAATTGGGAGGGTGATTATACTCGACATCCTGCTAACAATCCCCATGTTGGTGGAACCGTTTGTAGGTACAATGTTCCTGTTTTTTTTTTTTTTTTTTCCTTTTCTTTTCTTTTTTGCTCGGGGGCAAATATACAACACAATAATAGCATCAGCTGCCAGCCGTGAAGGCGCCGCGGGGAGACGGAGGCATTCAGCTCGCCGGGTGGGAGCCGTTGAGTCGGGGGAGGCTGAGGCGGCCGAGGCGCGACGTCGGCGACGACGCCGACGAGACGAGCGGAGGCAGAATGGCGCACCGGGTGAAAGGAAGGTGCCTTTCGGTTTAATTAGCGGCGGCGAATTAATTAGCGGCAGGATGTGAATTAATTAGTGTTCCAAAGGCGGTTTAAAGGCATCGCCATAAGGAGCCACTCTTGTGGTCCCACAAGGCTTTACAGTTTGTTGCAGCCCAAACATTATCCCATTAATTAGCAATTAATTGCCGGGTGAATCCAACTTTCTATCAATCTCTCGTCGGCGTTCTATTTTTTTTTTTTTGTTGTTGTTGTTCAGTTTATCTACTCGCTCGCTCTCTGCCTCTCTCTCTCTCTCGCCGGGCTCTTAAAAAGACACGAGCGGCCTCCTAAGCACCTCCACCCGCACACCGCCTCCCCCCGCTGCTAGAAGTCCTCCCGGCGCTCGCAGCTGCATCAGCCGCTCGTGTTGCGTGACTCACTAATTTTGTTTCTGTTTATTCGCGCAGAACTGCAAACTGTAAGCCCGGGGCCCCCCGGAAAGCCACATACGCCGAGCGGAAATTAGGAATCCCGCCGTATGTCTTCCACCAGCTGCGAAGTCGGAGCACCGAGCGGCGCGCTTCATATTATTATTGATTTTTAATAGAACGACTGATTTGCCCAGCTCCCGCTCGGGGACTCGCTGCCGGCGGTCTCATGGCCACGCGGGTTTGACGGGAGCCCATGGGTCAGTGGAGACGAGAGGCAGGCCGGTCCTCGCTGTGCTTTTCACACAAACAAATGATTAAGGGCTCCGCTTTTCAGACCAGTGATGCAACCAGTGGAGGAGCAGCCCGACGTCTACATGTTGACATGGTTTTGCTTGATTAATTGGTTTAATGTCACAATGTCGTGGTGATTGTGTGAGTTTTGCATTTCGTTGTACTGTTTGGCATAGGTTCAAATGTACAAATGGATATTAGTTTGCCCAACTAACTGCTTGCAAAGGCAGCAGTCTATCTCTACACATTATTTTAAGCTTGGGCCAAGTGTGGATTTGAACGTAGACCCTGACGGTTGGCTTAAACAAGTTGAAGGGGGTATTTGTTGCTGTTGTTTTCTTTTTTTGTGAACTCATCAAAGTCAACAGGCTCCCTTTCCCAGATTCACACAGCCACAAAAATGAAGACTTTACCTTTTCATTTTCAAAGGGGATCACTTTTGTGATCACCGAGTTTCAGGAGTTGGGTTCACCATCCACCAGTTGAGACCGTGGCTGGCAACTGAATGCAGTTGCCTGCACGGTCATTGAGTCGGACCTGTGTTTGTGTTGGAATCTCTGAGGGAATCTAGGAGGCTTGGTAGCAGGGTTTGTTTTTATATATGTATATATATGTATATATATATCAAAGAGCTGAATATTGTCCTTGTTTTCCAAGTCGCTTCCTGCGTCTTCCCGCACTCAAAAAGATCATTAAATTTGCTTGGGCAACTTGAATATCGTGATGAGTCTGTGTGCCTCCCCGCAGGCTGTTTGACTGTGCCCTGATTGGCTGGGCCTGTGATGTTTTTCATTCCTGTCCTGGCTGCAAGTTTCATTTGGGACAGCAACGTGTCATGAATGCGAGTGTGATAAACACCTTGCTGAAGCAACCCTAATGCCGCCGGACATCCTCCTGTTACGTAACATCAGGCTTTGGGCGGACTATCGATTCTTCCAGCTGGCTGCATGGAGTCGTGGGTCGTGCTTCTCCTCCGCCAGCTGCTCGTCGGCCGTCGGATTCAGCAGCACAGGATCGATGCTGCCAAACGCTGCGACCGCACTGGAGCTGCATCTCTATATGCAATTTCAACTTTTTTTTTTTTTTTTTCTGAAGCACAACGGGGCTGCAGAAAGTATGCTTAGACTAAATTGAATAGACGGGGAATGTTCCACAAATGGAATTTAATTCGAAAGGACTGTACAGAAATGCTGAGGAAAGTGGAAGCTGAAACCAGTCCATTGGGTTATTTGCAAAACAGTATTTTTCAGCCCTGTGAGCGTCTTCTATATCTATCATACAGTTTGTCTCGATGAAACCATGAGTCCAAGCAACTTCTTCCATTATGCTATTAAGTTAGACCTAAAGTTTCATGGCAACAGGTTTGCTAAAATGTTATCCTATTCAAAGATTCTATTCACATGATGATGTTGCTCTGCTGGAGTTGTCTCCTTCGGTAGCCACATAGCGCTGTCCTATGACATAACTACTTTTTACATAGCCTCGTTAATTCACACGAAATTGCTTAATGGAATTTCGGCACGAGCATTGGCCTTTTAAATCAGGGGAAACCTGATTGGACCACTCTAAATTAATGTGTGTGTGGACTCCTTTTGATTGTTAAGAATAAGAAACATAATGATGACAAAGAAAGTAACGTTGTCGTTTCAAGCCAGTCTTCTTGCTGTTCTTCCTGAGGAAATTCTGGTTCCATTGTTTCTGAAAGGCCAAAAGAAGATTAAATATTGAGGTGATGACTCTTCGGAAAGATTGTGACGGCCGTGATTCCCAACTCCGAGATTCATCCACAATCTCAGTCACAGGCAAACACTTTTTTCTAACCTCCATCAGATTTATTTTTTGAGAGAGACCGAGTAAGATGGAAAGAATAATGCAGATTTGGCAGTATTAAAGTTTATCTCACAACTTCTCCCGCCCTGCACTCTACACTCATACTTTGGAAAAGCGCTTCAGCTCCCAATTCTGCTTATTCAACACTCAGACTTTCTTGGGCTCTTTCGCTGTAGACTCTAATTCATTTGATCTTTTTCTGGCTTTTCATTACACGTCTATGCATTTTCAGCAGTGTTTTGCAATTTCTTTTAAGCATTCCAATGCATTTTTTCCTTTATTCCTTTTCCCTTTAAGCACAAAAGCATAATTAGCATTTCCAATGTTCCCTGTTATTTCAAGCCGGTGTGAGAGAGAAAATGGTTATGTTTCACACATATCAAAAGAACTGAGCACTTAACGAGAAGCCACAAATACAGCATGTCGGACACTAATGACATGAGCCGGTCAGACAGCAAATTGCATGCGCATGGCATTTTCCTTGTTAGCCTATCCATTTAAGCTGCTACCTTGCTAAGTGTCACCAGCGGAACAGGAAGCCTTGTTCATGGTGCCATCATGTCCGTCATCCTGTAAAAGGTCATTTTGCAAATGACAAGGACATTGGATGGCCGCCAGCTTGAACTTTCATCTACGCACACGTTTTTAGAGCTTTTGTGAAACTCAATTTTTTGGGTGAAAATTCCAGGGTCAAGCACCATTTTCTCGACACAATAAAACTATTTATATCTATCTGATCACAAGTGCTTCTCCTCCTGCTATTCATCATCTTAGTATAAAAACATTTTATCTGTTGTAATTGGTTTTTCTAGCGAAACCAAATCCATCAGAATGAAAAGGTCTAACGCATGAATGTATGTTGAGGAACGCAGACACTGTAGGCAATCATGACTCCCCTAAAATCTCTTGCTCTCTCTCTCCCTCTCTTTATCTGTCTATACGTTTTTTTCCCCCCGCTTCAGATTCCTCATTAAAAGGCAGTGAAGACATACGCAGGTGGCCCAGCGCCAAAGCAGAGAGATTGAAGGGGATGATAATGATCCTATCCCGGAGTCTGCAATAAATCCCACACTGATAAGGTCAGCGGGAGAATAACGACCATTACAGCGAGAAGGGCTCCAACCGTGAGGACATTTTTAGGCAATGAAATGGCACAGAGTCTGCACTCATGTACACCTAAACCCGCCCAAAAAATATACATATATTCTTCACGTTGCTGTATGTGTGTGTGTGCGAGTCATGTGGAGCAGGGGGGTGGGGGGGGGGACAGAGCATCTTCCTGTATATCTGCATGACCGAGCAATTGTGCGCTTTGGATAGGTTTACTCACTGAGCTGGGATTGGCGAGCCCTCCACCTTTCCCGTTTCCCCCCAGCCGGGAAACAATAGCTCCTTTGCTAAATATAGCCACGGCCACATTTGTACCTTTTCTTTTTCGCCCCGTTTCCACCTCTGTCACACACGCACACACACCCGCGCTTGTCTTTCCAAAATTTGTACAGATTCCCCATCTGCCCTTTGATCTCATTTGCGGCCTCCAATAATTTTGGCAAGAAAAGACGTACAGGGACGTTGAGATGTGTAGAAAAACAAAGGCTCCGTCCTTTTTACGACAATGTCAAATGATTTTGAGAATTTACGGGCGCGTTTTATCACTCAATCAATGTTTAGGTGTATGAGCTGATTCTAGTCCCACTGACATCAGCCTTGCCTCTCAAACAGGCCTAATAAATCACTTGCCGTCGAACACTGAAGTCTCTTTTACTACAAATGGAGTCCTTTTAAGATAGCTATTCAGTGGGCGACCGTAAGTGGTTATTGGTAGTAGTGATGGGAAACTCCATTCTTTCTCCGGACTTGAGCTTATATGAGTCACTGACCAAAGAGAATTGGGTTTTTGAGCCATTTCGGCCACCGATTCAGTCACCGAGAGTGCGTGGAGATCGATAGACGTACACGAGCTCCACCCATCCCTCCACCCATCCCCGGTACCCACTGATCAGACATGTGCGCCATTGAGCAGGATTCATTGCATTGAACAATCTCGGGCTGTCGCTCGAAGATTGATAGCGATACAATGGGAATCGGCAGGATCTCCAGCTCCTGCTCGCTGGATCCGAGATATTCTTTATCTTCTTTATAAACTCACTTGTATCACTGCCACGTATACTTATTGAAACAACAAAATTGAGAGAAAAAAAGACAATAAACTTCAATGGGTTAGCCTCAGCAACCCGCGCGACCTTGAGTGAAGGAAAAGCAGTGGAAGAGGATGAATGAATGGACAGACGCATGGATGGATGGGAACCTCTACATTTGCGATGCGCTGAGCCACTTTACATCTTGTGCGACGGCATCGAACCATCAGACCAAATTATCTGGAGGGTCTTTCTCAGCCGCTAAAAGGGAGCCAACACAAAGAGGGGTGGGGGGCGGAGGCACGCTGTAAGCGTTTCCTACGACTCTTATGCGACTTGGCGTGCGGCTTCTCCCGGCGTAGCCCCTTAGCCGCGCGGTAGCCGTGTTAACAATCCTCTTAAGCTCCGCTGCTCTTTGCCGCCCTTCATCCGCGCTGTCGCAGGGGTGCGGGCGCGGCTCGTCGCCGGAGCAGCCAATGGGGTCACGCCGATGCTAATAGCTTTAAAGAGTGTTTTCCTCATCGCTCCACTCTCAGCCCCACTGCCCCATTATCACGCCCCCCACTCCATCCCCCACCACCACCAGCAGCAGCAGCAGCAGCACACACTGCGTCAGCATTTTTCCTCAGCCGCCATGCCGCATTATTGGCACATGCAGCCGGAACGTTTGTGCGCCTGTGTGCGGAGATGTATGCTCAGCGTTAGCGCCCGGGCAAACTGTTGATGGGCATCGATTCAGCCGCGTGCCATTTGCATTTGGCTTAACGTCGGCGGCACGGGAGCGTTAGTCACAGCGCCGGCTTCTGTGACGCGGAGGCACGCGCGCACGCTAATGCCGACTATTTCAAAGACTCGCAAGTAGGACAGGCTCATTTACATTTGAGCACAAGAAGTTGCTGATGTTGATTTTTTTTTTTTTTTTTTACATTGCATTTTAGATTATGTGCTGTCCCAGCAAAAAAGGTTTAATGCAGAGTGAAACGAAACTGCAGTTTGACATACATTCTATGACATCTCTGCTCGCACTTTCTTAAATCCTGAAATGTGCAACCAAGGTAGGTAGTGTGTTTGGCAAATGTTAACATTTGGCCATGCTTGCCATTTGCCCTTTTTTACCAGTCGCACTTTTGCGATAAAAATCAGATCGCTTCAACATGACTAGGACAGATGTCGAAGTAAGTAAGAATTGATTTAGTTTTCCTTCCTCCAGCTGCCTGACAGCACATTCCATATTTGACGTGAACGCTCGCGTCCTCAATTAAACCGACGAAGAAGAATAGTTGACGAAATATCCAGGTTTGTGTGCGCAGGCCACCGCAGTTCACCGGCACGCTTGGGAGAAGGAGGGTGAGCGAATAAGAGCTGCAAACTAAAATCTGACCACTAGATGGCAGAATTTTATACGCTGTACCTTTAAATAACATGCTAATGTTTGGTGTATTAGAACAAATGGTCCAGATTTGCACAGGGCACACAGCAGACACAGCTTGCATGTCTCTGCAACCAGGAAGCCCCAGTGCAGTGGGTGTTTTGACTGTTTCGCTCGTGTCAAACGGGACTGCGTGTGCTGACACTACTTGCCAATTGCAGGACAGGAGAAGCAGTAAGGAGAAAGGAAACATGGACCGAAATACTCCTTTAATGTTAAACCGAAGGAACGCCCAGGCCACAAATTGTTGTAACCCAATGCTGCAGCAGTGACTGGGATAACAAGCAGAGTGATGGACCTGTAAAGGGACAGTGAATAATGCACTAGAAGGAGACGTTTAAGAAACATTTCAACAACTTGGCACTGCCGAAGCAAGAAATAGGCCTCTTGAAAAATCTTCACCTTGCTGTCTCTTTTCTTCAAATTGAGATTCATGTACGAAATCGAAAACAAAAAAAAAAAACATAGCACTTCCTAAAATTGGGGGATCACCACACAGGGCTCTGTGCTCACATGCTCTGTGGTAGGTATACAGTGGTGGGCCTGACGCTGTGCTTTGCCCGCCTCTCTGCTGACACATGTATTGGAAATCAATAGCGTGCAGGCAAACTATACACACAGCACTACAGCGGGGCTTCCCACTCTACCTACTGCGCCCTGCGCGCTGAAGCAATAACGGCTCCTGTTCCAGAACCGACACCACTCATTAAGTAACGGCCGAGCGAAGCCACCGCATAGCATTGGCCGGAAATAAACGGGCACATCCAGGGTGTTTACTCAATCAGCTCATCATGCGATTGAAGCTTAGAAAATTTGATGGCCCGCCCACATAGCTTTTACTGGCCCGGTTCTTGAATTGGCGTACGTCGATCAATTAAAGACACACAGGTCTGTGAAAAGAGGAGCTTGCGGAGACATTAGGTAATATTGTACAGATACAATATTAATATGATGTCTCATATCGAATGAAATATTGTCCACATTCTATTATGCGAACAAATGTCACGCATGAACTCAAAGGGTGAGTTCACACCATATAAAGGCAGATCTCTTCATTTCTCTGCCTTCAAACATGTGATCAATCTGTTCCATCTCAACAACAGGCCAGTTTACCCAGAAGTGAATCCACAGCTCAACAGCAACAGAACTGCTGGGCACCCAACTCGTCCCCTTTTCTTCCTCATTCAGTTTTGAGAATTAGCGCTTTAAATTCTCGCGTGCTACTCACCAGCCAGGATTCGTGACAACCCTCTCGCTGATAAGATCCTATGTGATAATCTGCCGGCGTAAAAAGAATAAAGCTGAGGCTCTGGACAGATTTTTAAACGATCCGTAACTCCGGTCATCGTTTCAGAAGCCTGACAAAACCGCTGCGGGTCTTTTTCTCATCATCAGACACGTCATGACAGCTACAATTACTTGAGACATCAGTATTTCACTATTTTTAAAAGTCCTTAGATTCTCTTTGAGATAGATTTTTGAAATCTCATATTCCCACTGTGTATTTCCGACTAATTCGATTTTATTTAGAAGCAGCAGCGTGAGAGTCAACGGACAAACATGTGACACGACAATTTAATCCTTGCTGTCTCTCGTGCTATGAACATAGAACCAAGTCACATTTTTTATCTTAAATAGAGGTATAACTGTACAGTGCTGGCCAGCTGGCCCGAGTGTGCCAATCACAGACAACGCAGCTCTCACCTCACGCTAGACTGTAAAGTCCTGGTTCAAACTGCGTGGCTGCAATTGTGCAACGTTTTGCTTGCAGTCTGTGACGGCCTCGCGGCCTCTGACCTAGTTTCTAGTTGGTTGCAAGGGATCCAGCTCACCAGGAGAGGCAGTCGACCCTAGAATTGGTGGCAATGCTGTGGTATCAGTGGAACTCAGGGTTGTGGCACCGGGTTTGTGTGTGTGGCGCTGTGGTTAGTTCTATTTTTGGATGACCTTCCATTTATACTCATTCATGCCTTACAAACGTTACTGATAAACGCACGTTAGTTGAACACATTTGATTTCTAGTTTCTAGTTTCTTTTTTCCTACCCCTGAGCCTGGTCAATCTTCTCTTCCATGTTCTCTCTGAACATATTAGCCTGGAGAGGGCGCAAAAACCCTAATTTAAGGGTCCATTATGTAAAATTCGGCTTAACTTGTGATGTTCGTATTGGTAAAAGCTTAACATACAGCCCATAAATGCATAAATAATAGTAATTTGGTTTGCCTACCCTTAGAACAGTTTGACCGTACATACTGTATGTGTATAAGAATATACATACAACAAGAGTCTTGTTCCCAGCTAGCTGCCATCTTGCAAGCCACATTTCTAAGGAAGCTGGGTGGGGACAATCCGGCCGGCCTGAGAGCATCTTCAAAGTACGTCTTCAAAAAAACCGACAAAGAAGAAGGTGGACGGTATCCAGGTTTGTGCTTGCAGGTCACCATAGTTCACTGGCAAGCTCGAGGGGGGGTACGGAATCCCTAAGAGGACTTAGGTGAAAGAGCGCTGCAATCTAAAATGTAACTTGATGTTGCTGCTTCTTCCTTTATTCCTTATCTCCATAAATTACACACTTAACCTTCAAATAGGCCGGTCTCCACCACTTTTGCACCCGTTTTCATAAGCATGTGCAATCTTAGTAGATCACTCACCATCTGCTACCTAATAACGTGCAGAATCTGTTTGTGCATACAATTGATTTTGCATCGTGCTAGCCGGGATCACAGTAAATCTGGCCCTCTGTTGTTCAGATCCCACTATTCTCTCCATAACGCCACAGCATAGGAGCTGAGAAGTGACAGAAAAGAGGGCAGCCACATCCTCCAACAAGCAAGTCAACATGTGCCCACAGAAGATGCTTCCGTAGTTGCCTTGATGGGAGAAAACCATCTTGTTAGTTGCTCTCAGTCGCCCCCGAGAAATGTCTCATCGACTGTCACGTCGGGCACCTTTGCTTCCTCCTCACAAGCAGCTCAGAGCCGAGCCTCGTTTGAAAGTAAAGAGCTGGAGACAAGCAGCGGGGAAGCCTCCGCCGCGCGGCTCGGATTGTTTCCGCGGCGGCCTCTAATCTTTGCGCGGCACATCCTGTAACCGAATCCTCCTGGGCCCCTTGTGTGGAAACAGGTTTAAATGAGAAGCGAGACAAGCAGCGGAAGTCGGGGAGGACGAGTCTGAAAGAAAAAGGGAAAGTGGAAAGAGAAACTGGAGGAGAAAGTGGGAAGAAAAGTGATCCATACAGGTGCTGTATGGATACCTTGGAGTGAGGAGGCTGAAATGAGATTCCGCAGCATGTTGTTGCAGTTTTTAATGCCCGTCTGTCAGCAATAAATGAAGGGAAATGGTGCACAAAACACAGCTACACCTGTAACGTAACTGACAGCTACAAATAGCTCCGCCATAGAAACGGCGTCTGCAGCGTTTAAGCACCGCCGCCAGGACGGAAAACTGGGCCCTGTCAAAGACAGAGGAGATCAGAGGGAGAATAATAAGATTTAAATGTGATCTACCGTCTGTCGGGGGGAGGACGGGAGAAGGGGGGAAATGTGCATTTGCTGAACAGGAGGTAGATAAGCTCCCAGCCTTGATCTTCACTCCCTGGGAATATCACAAATGCCTCCTAATACGCCTGACGGAGAGTAACTGACTCATCGATTGCACCGGAGGTTTTTTTTTTTTTTCCCGGAGAGCGTGGGCAGACGGGGTAAAACAGAAACTCTTACGACGCTCTGGCCCGGCTTCTGTCTTCATTTAACACTTGCACCGCAGATGAAGTCGACCGAGGCTCAGATGGTGGAGACCGCCTGAACTGGGGAAGCGCCTCATGCCGACGTTGTGATTTAGCTTTCAACCCCCCCCCCTCCCCCCTCTCTCTAATCTGCCGTCACCTGAGAAACCAGACAGGTGATACCCAGGGATGCGTGTCAGACCATGTTTTGTTTTATGCGTCTTTCTAGAAGTTTTTATTGAAGGCTGCTATAAACAAAAATGATGTGTCAATAAAGAACTATTTTGTGCTACCTAAAAAAAATCCAATGCTTCAAACAGGCAGTTGTAAATCAGAAGCGTCCAATGGGAAAAGGAACAGGGCTCGGCTGATTTTCTTGAATCTACAGACTGAATCACGAAGCACGAAATGCGACTAAAATAAGTAGACGTAAAACTAACTCTAAACCCATTTTGGTGATGACATGATACAGATGGTTCAGCATGACCATGGCGGTTGGATTTAAGGTGCAGACCTACACAGTGGCACCACTGAAAAGTCTGAAGAAGGGAGAGAAGATTCAACCGCAAAAACGGAAACTCTTTGGAACGTCCCCCAAAAAGTGTGACATCTCCTTGTCAAAAAGTGGTTTGTTTAGTGAGTTAAGGACTCACGTCTGCCCTCGGGCTCGTCAGAGACGAGCGGGATGTTTTAGAGGAGGAGTTTGCTGTTTGGTTGACTGTTATGGAGAGTGAAAAAGAAAATTTCGCTGCGATGAATCTTAACTGTGACAGGTTTTATGTAGGACAAGGGTGGCACATACGAGCTTCACAGACTTTCTACCTTGTTACAGTCAAACTGAATTTTAATATAACGTTCATTTGAGGTTCTTAACGTGTAACATTTACAAGGGTTTACTGGCAAGATTTGTACATATATTTAGTTACCTTCTGGTTACATGAATAGCAAGTCCACTGCAAGTTTACGCAATTTTATGCTGAACGTTGTTTGCAATGTGCTGTCTCACCACTAGGTGCCACTAACTGTCACGCAATGGTCCTTTAACCAATGATTCCACAGCTTCGCGCCTAAATCGTGACTGAGAGCCCGAGCAGCATCCTCTAAAGGCGGCAGTGCTGTCCGGCAAGCACAGTGAGAGGACTGGACTTCCGCATATCATCGCAAAAACTGTGCTAGAAAAACACAGTTTGTTCACATGCAATTCTGCTTTGCGTTTGCATTCTGCACAGCATCACAGCCTCGTATCTCAGCGCGAAGCGAAGACACGCGGCAGAAGCTTCCGCCGCTCCGCAGCCAGAGCACAAATGTGCGCGGACACTTACGAGATGAGACATAAAACGCTGACGCGGAGGGAAAAAAGAAAACAAAAAAAAAAAACGCATCACCATAAACAGATGGAAGCTCGGGATGCACAGCTTTCTCTCTCTCTCTTCTTCCATCCAACGCTCCGTCTCTCTCCCTCTCTCTCTCGCTCTCTCTCTGGCAAGGGTTCAGTATGTTTTGTTGAGCAGAGGGGGGAAGTATGGAAGCTGTCAGCCGCCATATGATGCTGCCTGCGCAGCTCGCACATGGAGACTGATGGCAGGGCAACGGGGAGTCCCGCAGGACGCCGATTCTCTGGCATGTGGGGCCACGAGACGGACGGACGGTCGGTGAAATTGATTTGTTCGCGTTTACACAGACAGGCCCTTCCTTTGCGGCCTCTTGTTTACACTTAATTTCCACGTACACAGTGCGAGCATGAGAGTCCTTTCGCGGCCGTCGACGGTGAAAACCTCTGCACACTGCTCGCGCACGATGACAAGATCTCAGAAGAAGATGAGCACACAACTGCTTGTGTTGTGGGAACAAAGTAAACATCAGTGTAATCTGACGGTGCCTTGCTGTTGACATTTTTTGATTTTTTTTTTTTTTTCTTTTTTTTTTAAAGGTACTGGAAAGTTCTGTTATTTCAGAATTTAGTCTATTTAATGTTAGGTGGTTAAAAGTGGTTATAAGCCCTGTTATTCACTTCATAAATTTAGAAATCTTGGTGACTATTAACCACAAACACAGGGTTGGACATCATGCCTATTTTGTATTTTTAAAATAAAGGTACACAAATGTACATTTATGTGATTTTTGCTGTTTGGGGCTATCTGAGCTGCACACACTGGTGCAAACTGAGAGGGAGAGAACTGGAATTTAGATGGATGCAAAGCGGTGCACAGTCTGCAACGCTCCGGAGTCTCGCTGCACTCTCGAAAATACAAAGACTGACGAGCTTCAAGGCTGTTTTGTTTCCCAGATGGCGACATTTGGTAATTGAGGGTAACACAACCGAGAATGCTGCAGCATGCGTGCCAGTCACGGGATTCAGCAGCTCGACAAGCAGACGGGAACATTTCCAAACACGGCATCGGAACAGCCTTTCTCCTTCAGCCCATAGGTGGCAGCAGTGTGTGTTTGGTTGGAACGCAGCCCTTCGGAAAACTGCATTAACCAACGTCACCAAAGCCTACATTTGCCTTTGCAGTGGTAAAAACCTACAATTTAGAGTCGAACATATCATGTTGTCTGACTAAACATTCAATTCATTCAAATTTCAAGGAGCAACTACTACAGATAAGGCGGGTGAGATCATCCAAGGGGCTCCAACATGTCATGCCACTGGCTTGGCACGTGATACAAAATGAGCGTGGTTTGTGAAAGCCGGCGAAGGAGCCTAGATGAGTGTTATTTCTGGTTGTTGCAGGGGCGGTTGCATGGTTTACGCCTTCGTATTGAAAGTTTAACTTAGCCTTGAGCTCCACCAGTGTGCGGATTAGTCCCGCTTTCACGAAACCAAATAGAAATCGATTCATCCGCTGCTCAGGAGCGCTGATTAGCCAGGAAGGAGACGACAATGGCAAAGGCGCCCGCTAAGACAGGCACTGGCTGATTTTCGCTTTGATGGAGGAACCTCGATAGCGACGCTCGGTAATCTGTCGCTTCTCAAATCTCCCGCTCGCTCGCTCACGGCCGTTTTTGACTGAAAACACAACTGCGTTACCCAGGAACTTCACTCTGCCAGCTTACACAGACGTAAAAAAAATAATAATAATCATTCACTCTAGTGTGTTTGGAAGCATTTGCAGATTCAGGGGCAAACAGGACACGGCTGTCACGCAAAATCAAGCCCGACCGGCGACAAAAACGTTTGATAGGGAAGCTCGCGCCACGCAAACGGGGGGGGGGGGGGGGGGGTTGCTTGTTCGTAACCTTCACCTGTAGTTTCCTGCCGGGCGTCGTGTGCGTCGCGCAGCAAAAAAAAAAAAAAAGGTCACTTCCGTCTCTGCTGCTCGCCTGACCCAGATTCACAAGGGCCGACGCTTTATGCGTTTGTGTGGCGCCAGGGAGGAGAGATTGCCACAGTCTCTGTATAATCCCACGCACCCCCCCGGTAGCATTTGGTTTCAAGCGCAAGTCTGAGAAAAGTCGGGGACTCGCTTTGCAATACACATGACCTACATTGGCTGCTCGCGGGGCTCTTAAGACGACACACACGAGTCACGCTTACTCCATCCTCCTGCAAAATATCCGCTCGGGGGGGCTGGTGTGTGTGTATGTGCGTGCTCGCGCGCAGTCTTGCGAGACACACGTGCACACAGCGAGGCTCAACAGTTAAGTAATGACGGCATTTTGAGAGAAAATGCTGCTGTCACATTAGGGCGAGGATTAAATTCTCCTTAAGCCTCTCTCATCAGGTTGCCTCCCTCCAGGTGGTTACAGAAGAACTATAATCTTCACGCACACACAGAGGCGCACACACGCCCGCCCGCCCGCCCGCACTCTTACACACACACAAACACACACAGTCTTGTCTACACCTCATGGTGGGAACACACGACGTGAACATGCTCAGATGTCACTTCAAGGTGTCAATCAGAAAACGGTAGAGTCAACTCGCATGACCCGGCAAAAACCTGACAGGTTTTGGTGGAATACTTGATTCAAATTTGTAAGATCTTCATGTGACTCCAAAGAATCTTTTTCACAAAGAAAACGTCGGAGGTCTTGCGGCAGAGAATACAGTACCCGGTGTTTTATCACGTGATGCGACGAGGCAAACGTGGCGCCCTGCGTGGCGGTACATGAAGTGACGTGGAGAATATGGTGCCTGTCGGAGCGTTACGTGATGTGATGAAAATGTTTTCCGGTGTTGTATTATGTGACATGGAGAACATGGTGCCCGGTGTTGCGCTACATGATGTGACGTAGACAATCTGGTTCCCCGTGTTGCGTTACACGACGCGATGTAGACAATCTGATTCCCGGTGTTCTGTTACATGCTGTACACACGAATGGATACAACTGTACGTACATTGTATTTTCTCCAACAACTGTCGGAGAAAGATTTTTTTTTTTTAGGACGCGAACTTGGCGAACCAAGCTGATTCTGATACTATTCAACATCTGACAAGTGTGTAAGGAAGCAGCCGTAGCAAGTAACTGGACGGTCCCCAGTAAATCAGAAAAAAAAAAAAAATGGACTGTGATTGGCAACATGTCAGACAACAAACTTGCGCGGATATGAGATCAACCTAGCAGTGTGCAAAAGAGCTAACGTTTAACCTACAATGCTCATATGGAAACGCCGGTGAAAGTCTACAGAAGGATTCCTACCTTCGTGCCAGAGGATGCAGTTCTGTCAGCAGCCTTCCTTGCTATTGTGGAGACTTCAGAGTTGAGGACATTGCACCGCATGACTGCTCTTCTGCATGGAACAAAAATGCAGAGGTATAATGAAGACAAATGAAACTATGAAAGTAAATAACAACCAACTTTAAAAAAAAAAAATAGAACAGCAAAATATGCCTAATCATCACTATGCTTGTATAACTGGTTCCAAATTGTAATTTTTCAGAGTTGATCTTGGTTCTGGTTAACATGACATGAAAGTAGCCCGTAGTGGTCGGTCAATTTCAGCTGTCAGACACCAAATAAGGGCTAGAACAGAGCTTGTTCTAAGTTAAAAGCTTTGACTCTTGTTTGAAATGACAGGACACATGAATCATTTCTTATTTGTTCATAGTAGGCAGTAGGTAGACTCATTAACCACTGATATATTTTTTTTTCCAATTCAAAGCAAGAAAAGCCGCCCGCTAACATGGCCTTAAACAGCTAAGAAGTGTCCGAGGTAAATACCGGGTTACTATTTCCTGTGTTTGTTTGTTGTTTTTATTCTTCCGGGTTTTTTTAAAAAAAAAAATAATAATTTAATTGATTAATCGTCTTGCGAATTCGCTTCCGGTACCTTAACTGTCACTTGCGTACAGGACGGCTCCTGCTGTGCTCGCAAGTCCAACACCGCCCTTTTCGCGAAGAAGAATCATATGCTTTGAAGAGTAGAGACTTCTTCTTCATCGCTCGGCACATATCACGTGAAAACCGTACCTCACGTCAAAATCAAAGAAAAGAAAAGGAACTAAAGTGAGGAAGAGAAAAATCTGTGTGTGCTGAGACCTTCATTTGAGGTGAAGAATGAACACATTCGCCAGTTCGCGCATCTGTCATGATAATAGTTTCGTTGAAACAAAAAGAAAACACGGTTTTGCAGCAGCTGCATGTACTTGGCCAAGACAAATTTCAGGGGGTGGAGGGGTGGAATAACGTTTCTCATCTCACTAGCTAATGTTGTTAGCTAAAATTATAAGGATGTTAAGGTTGTCCAGGATAACTTTAAAGAAACTCTGAAGTGGCCAATGTGAAATTGTCTCAATAGTCACGTTTACTGTGGTAGAAATTATTGCTGGTCATTCTCAACTAACATTGCACAAAATTATGAATAAACCAGACTAATTTCAAACGTGGCAACTGTTAGCTATGATCCATCTGGCCCTCCAAAGGGTAATACTGTGAAGATTAGACAGCCGTTGTAAATAAGAATTTGTTCTCAAATGCTTACCTGGTTAAAATTGAGATGGACTAGCAGTTTGTTTTTTTTTGTCACATTTGCATTAACTGATCATAAGTCTGTCTGTCTCTCTGTCCTTTTTACTTTCAGTGAGTTGAACCCTCTGATGACAGGATTCAGCCAGCCCTCCAAAACCCCAATAATACTGTACATATCTATATCTGAGAGGGCCAACAGATAATAAAGATCCAGTCAACAACATTATGTGATTGTGTATTTGTACACCTTAAAACACAATTTTATTTTTTATTCATAAATAAGTGCTTTTTTTTGCTTTCGCACTTCACCACCCGGTTGTGCAGTCAGCATACACTTATCGAACAGATAGTTTTTACAACTTGATCAATTTGTTCCTTTATCTTCGGAATTCATGCCAGTGGTGTGAATAGTGTGTTCCTGCCTTACCAGGTAAGAACAATAGGAGGTTATTCCAACCAAGCAAGCTTACGCACATTTTTGGGGGGCTATTCAGACAGGGAATTACCCCAACCTCCTTGTAGGTAACTCCAGTGACCATCTTTGTGGGAACCAGCATTTCGGTCCCCACAAAATATTTGTTGAATGACAACGGTTTCCACCATGTAACAAAAAGTACGGACTCACCGTACCAGGGACCGTCGTGAAGGCACTAGAGTCTGGTAAATGATATCACACACCTTATGCTGAGGCGCACTCATCTCATACACAACACACACACACACTTCCCTCATTGTGTGATATTTGGAGCAATATGGCAGCTGTAATTAGAGGTGCGACAGCCAGACAGGTAGGGAGGTGATGATAATGGGCCGCAGCTATTTTTTGCTCTGCCCTCACTCTGTCTCATCCCCTCCGAAGTTCTCCTTCTTCATACTGCAGTGCCAGGTTGTCCAGGTGGGACTGCACACATACACACGCCGCTATCCCCCCCACCTCCCACCTCATCTTATCTCCCGGCCTGCCATTTCTTTAGCCGCCTTCATTTGTCCAAGTGACGTGATGTCAGCAATTCCGACAGCAGCAGCGCAAGCTTGTTGATCTGCTGCAGCCGCGGCAAGGCAGGACAAAGTCGACAGGCAAAGTGTTAACATATGCGGAGGGGGAGATCAATTCTTAATTGGTTGTCGTTTCATACCTATGCAATTTCCCCTGGTCTATTCAGTTGCCAGAGCGAAAGTATCGAGTGAACCAAAATCAAACAACAGTTTGAGTTGGGGTTTTTTCGTTCGTTTTGTTTGACTCAACTTCAGTGTCTCAAGTTTGCTTGGCCGGTTTTCTTATGTGGTGTGTGTCGTGTCAGCCCCAATGGACCGGCATCTCCTTTGTAACTGCGGCAGACGTTCGGGGCTGAGATCAAGCGAAGCCAATCAAGCAAAGTGGCACCTCTTGAAAGCACTCCAAGGCAGCATCTCACTAGCGATAGTGCTGCCTCGTGTGGAGAAGGAGGCGTTGCCCCCTTTTTGGCTCTGAAGCACTTGGACGCGTGTACCGAGGACAAACAACAAAGTTTCAACAAGCTGGTTAACCCCAACAATATTTATTGGGGAGGTTGGATCTCGTGTATGTTAAAGTCATTGAAGGACAACGTAAACCAATGGAGAAACTGTCAGGGCACGATTCAGGAACCACAAGCAGATCAGAGACGATCAGAATTCTTTATTTTTTCTAACCTTTTTGCAAATCCAGCAGGCAGAGACGGAGTCCAAACAGGCAGGGGTCGTACACAGGCAGGCGGGCAGACTGAGGCAAGGGAAGTCCAAATCGACTGGCCAGTTCCGAGGTCAAAAACAGGATCGGTCTGGACAGGCATGATGAAAACAGGGCGAATAGTTTCTCGCAACGGTCAGGAACATCCAGATGCCTGAACTGACGATCACACAAAGCAGGATTGCCATGGCCGGGCTTAAGCAGTTCGCCTGGCGAAGCGCATGGTGACAAAAACTAAAGACAGCGACACTCTCTGACAGGTAGGGGGAGACACAAACGCTGTTCCAGATGGGAACCCTGACAGAAACTGTCCAGCAGACAATAGACAGGGTGCAGAAAGAGTGATTGTAGCCATGTAATTGTAACCTAGGACAGGAGTTGAGAACTTTGGCTTGGGCCGTCGTCGTTGCCAGCTTGTCAGCGCTCTATTTGGACCGAATTGTCCAGAGAATGACTTTAGAACCTCCGCTGTGGCCCGCCATTAGGGGGCAGTCAAGCAACCATTGCCTGTATTGCTGGAACTCTGACCTTGAGTATTTTTCAATGTAGCCGGTGGTCCAAACCAACTCAGGAGGGAAAAGCTACACACTCAACTCTCATTTGCATTTGTAATAGCCTGACACAGCAAAAAAAAAAAAAAAAAACCTTCTAAATGGCTGTGTAATTGATTATTAATTAATCTCAATTTGATGCCAACAGGAAAATAACACATGAGAGGCGCAGGCGAATACTGCTGGGGGTAACAGATAATCTGCACACATTCTTATTCATGCGGCTCATTTTATTCATTCACATGTGTGCCTGGCAGCCATTGTCAGCTTTTTATTTCCTCTCATCTCATCGTGCAGCTGGAGCCGAAATCTGCCACCTTGGTGTGCATGCGTGCGTGCATGTGCGAGCGCGCGCTTCATCCCAGCAGGTTTCCATTAGAGCCGTCCAGATTTAGCATAATATCTGTCATGTGCAGTGATTCCTCATGACCTTGAGGATCTCACTAAGAATACATGTTGTACCGTTCTCCACTTTACTCACCACCTCCCACACACACACACACACACACACACACACAATCCATTGCTGTCACTTCCTCTCTCTTCTCCCTTTATGTTAAGTTGGCAGATACAACCCCCCACCTCCAGCTAAGCGTGAATTCACTCTCTCATCCGCCGCGGAGGTGCGAGGATGTTCAGCCGCGTACAACCCGAGCTTGAAAAAAAACAAACCTGTCACTTTTGATCAGGAGAGGCGGCGGCGGCGGCGCTCTCCGCTTCAAGTCTGCGCAGTCTCGGAGCCAGTCTGTCGATTGGACCTCCTTTCCCAGTAGCACAATTAAAATAAACCAGCTAATTAAACGAAGTCTCCTTTGTTCCGGCCGAGGCTGTTGATTCACAAACACAAACAAGTATCAACATTTGATGTTCAGGGTAATATCTTTCATACGTATGCAATAGTGTAATTGTTTTTTTTTTGTTTTTTTTAGGTAGTTAAGATTCCCTCAGTTCAATGACATTCCCATTAGATTAACTGGCACATTATGTCAGTTGTACGTAAGAAGGTTGACAGTCTTTCTGTGCAGTCTTGTTGTAAAAACGGTGACATTGTCCAGAGTGTAACCCCCACCCACTCTGATAGGCTGGTGATCCTAAGTGCACCTTTAGTTGAAGAACCTCAAAAACAAAACTTCTGCTTATGTCACACATACAAAGGAGAACGACATGCAGTTAATTTTCATAAATCTCAAAAGGCAAAACGAGAAGTTGAAACAGTCGCCTCCTCTCTGTGAGCTGAGTCGAAAAATGCTGTTGCTCGAAAATCTGCAAACCCCAAAACTAATTAGGAGGCACCTCTTTTATCCTTAAAAAAAAAAAAAAAAAAAAAAATCACAAAGACCAAAAAAGATCCTGAAATAGTTTCTCATACTGATGGTGGTGGCATAAGATTTGATTATTCTGTATGTATGTCATCATCCTCAAAGAGTCACTGCTTCATTCTCCTGTTCTGGATCCAAAGCAGAACCTTCCTAACACAACTTTTCCTTCATCCTCGACGCTCGTATTTCCCCAAACAAGACTTGTGTAAACATGCTTGTCTTAGTCCACAGCTGTCTTACCATCAATCCCTTGCATGTGCATGCGTGTTTGTGCGCATCTGCAAACACCAAACACACGGCAGGCATCTCACTGCTGGGCTTGAGACGCATCAAAGCATCTGCAGAATGACTCCGGGGCTAAACTCCCGCTAAGCCCACTCCAGCATCACGGCTTGGGGATGCATGTGTGTGTACGTTTAATGTGTCTTTAAGCTGCTCTCCACGTGCCCTGGGTGCACACTATGCAGCAGGATGTTGCAGAACAGAAGGTAGCAGTTTGGTTTGGCAGGAGAGGAGCTTGTTTTCCTCCTGACCTTCTGGAAGAAACGCACACAAAGCCCTACATGGTGTCAGTCAGAGTTGTCGAGAACCTGAGGCTCAAACAAACACTTTGCCCGGCGTGGATTTTAGAACAGTCAATTATGCAGTGCGTTTGGTAAGGAGTGACACTGAGAGACATCAAGAGTAAGTAAGAAAATTAATATTTGGTTTAAGCCGTGATAATCTGCCAAATAAATGGGGCATAGTTAATCCTGCAAAGCAGCTCGCTTGAACATTGAAATTTCAAAATGTTGCTCATCCATCTTGCCTGTCTCAAATTGAAAGCATTTTCAGTGGCTCTCAGGCACACAATGGATTCCATTACTGTTCGGCTTCCTTGGTTTGTGATGAAAGCAGGAAGAAACCAATGGTATTTGCAAGCTGCCAATATTTGGCAGAGCCAAAGCAGAAATTGACTGTAACTGCAGCATTCATGCTGTGGGAGTGACATTCACAGAATTCAATTGTAGCTGCATTGCCAGAGTGGAAAGAAAAAAAAAAATCTGGCTAGTCTGCTTGATCATCAGCTCCCCTTTAAAAGCGCTTTTTCTGGGCTCTTCACAATATGGTTAAGTCAGATAAGGGCACTCTATCTGGTGTGCCAGGTTAGGATGTGGTGGTTAACATCTAGCTTTATTGTCTCTCTTTAATGATACCTTTTTGGGGGGCATTTTATTTTTACATTTAACCTAAAGCTTGACAAATATTTATCCTGCAAAAAAAGCCACGACTTTTCCAAAGTGCAGAGCCACAAAGCCAAAAGTAATTACTGCAATTTTTTTTTTTTTTTTTTTTTTCTAAAAGGAGAAGAAGAAGCTTTTTTGTGTGACTCAGACAGTCCTCAGCGGTCCTCATGAAGTCAATGAAAAATCTTCTAACAAGTCTCTGAAGCTCGCTTCTGTTGGAGGAGCCAGAGTGTGGATTAAAGGAAGCGAAAGATAAAGGAGGAGCCATGGAGGTGAAGAACAAACAGCATGCAGGAACTTACCAGGAAAGCCAAACCCTGTTGGAAGTTGCAGAATCAAAAATCTCCTGACTTACAATATTTAAGTTGTTTTTTTTTTTTCAGCTGATCTCGCTAACATGGCGTGTCCACACGACTATCTGGTAAAGAGACCACAGGAAGAGATTTTACTGCTAATTTAACATGCAGCCAGAGACTGACGACAAAATATCATTGCCCTGTGGCTAGGAGATGACTAAAAAAAAAATCATTACATTACAAAAAACTTGTTGTGCACCAAGTCAAATTTTTACGTGAAAGTACAATTCCCCTCTGAAGATACCTGTACGAATGAATTTAACAGCAGCTGTCCTTTGGAACTCACACTGGCCTCTTATACTTGGTCTTCTTCATTTCCTTTTCATTGAAACTAAACCTCTCTCACACGTCCCGCCTCTTTTATCCAAAAAAGGAAACCGATTGGTTTTGGAAATGCCCAATTGGACCAATTCGGCTGCCAACCATGCAAGACAAGTGACATTTCTGAGCCAAAGTCTGAGTGGTTCCGCCTGCTCACACACACAAACACACACTCTGTGTGTGAGCTTTGGTGGGTGGCCGAGGATGCCCACTGAGGAACGTTGGGATGTTAGCTTTGCATCCTCTGCTTCCATCCGCGGCTAACTTAAGAGCTGTGCTCAGCCAATCAACAGCCTCCCTCACACACCCACCTATGTAAGGTCTCGCAAGCATGTGTGTGTGTGTGTGTGTAAAAAATAAAGTGGTGTTTGCACCCTTCCTCTCCCGGAGCAGGGTTTGTACCATACAGTCATCTCGTTTCCCGCCCTCATGTGACTCACTTAATGCAGCACTACAGTTGTGTCATCCACCCGCTAACAGCGCGTTTAAGCCGCCTCGTCTTCATGCCGCAGTAGCGCGCTCGAGACGGCTGCGTTGCACCGTCGGCTTCAATGCAGGGTCTGTTTGTGACGGCTCTTTTTTTTTTCCAAGATAAGCAGCAGGAAGGCGGGCGGGAATATCTAAAGGATGGCATCAAATGAATGTTGCTCAGCTGTGACGAACGGCTTCATACAGATTCAGGATGCGTTACTGCAACTTTCACAGCCGGAAGAAAGAAAAAATTGTGCACACTATAACTGGGTTACAGAAATTCTTTAGCCGTAAATAACGAAAGGGCGATTAAGAGACAACAGGCAAAATGAATGCGCTTGTCTTTGCAATAAACCTTTAGATCTGTGGTGAGGTGGTGTTGAATCATTATTATACACATTAATTGAATCAGAGATCCTATTCTATGTGTTGTTGTTTTTTTTAAACTCATAAATTACAAGAGTATAAATTGAAAAGGTTGGAACAGTCTCTGGTCTTTTAATTTCAACATCCCTAAAGTTATTAAACACCTCACTTTTATGTGACCTAAAAGGGGGAAATTCGGTTTTAATGACACTTGTCAGAACATTCCTCTATGGACGAAATGTCTCCATGTTTGAGTTTTAGAATTTTAAGGGTATCCAATGGTGAAATTATAGACAAAACAATGTTATCTAAAAATGGACTAATAACCCAACACATTTATCAAATGGGGGTGTCAGTCACTTCTTTGCGGTCCTCCACTTCCTCTTCACCAACCAATCAACTGCCACGTCGCGAGGGGATCGATGTGTCCTCACTTAAAGGTGGCTATCGATTGGCTTTCCCCGGTGGTGATCACGTATTGGCTATCTTTACAAACGGCAGCTAAAGATTTGCACCATAATTAGTGGAATGCATTAGAGGCTCAAATGAACGCCTTCGACTCTCCGCGGGACCGTTGCTTCAATTGAAAGATGAGATTCACGCAGCGGGGGGGGAATTTTAGTGGCTCCCTCCGTGATAGCCCATCAAACGCCAGGTCCGAATCCACACCCCAGGGTTTCCCTGTGGCGTCGACGGCAGCAAGGTGTCGACGAAGCCCTGGGACCTGCCTAACGAGTTCCCGCTCTCAGATCAATGTTACAGCCTGTGAATGAAATAAATAAAGGTCACAGTGCTGGAGAAAAAAAAATTCAATATGCCAGCGTGCGAGGGGGGACACAGAAGGAGTACTTTAATTAGTTCCCGAGGCCTCTGCAATCAATTAGACACACTTGTGAGTGTTGGCTGTGCGAGGGCAGTGGCGGGTCATGTTTTCCTAACAGCCTCACTCACCCACCTGAGCCGCAGCCAACCGGCCAGCCGACCCCTTAAAATACGACTCGCCAGTAACCTGCACCCGGCGGGGCTCGTGTTGTGCGTGTGTCTCTAAAGGGAGGCAGAAGGGGGACGTGAGCTTTTGCACCCGTTACTTTTTTTTCTGTGCCATACAAGGCCAATTCTCTAGGTCAGTGGTTTTCAAAGTGGAGGCTGCCGAGGGGGCGCTCGAGGGTGGGAAGAAATTGGAGAGGAGATAAGGGGAAAAAACAAACAAATGAATAAACAATCAAACTGAATTAATGTTTAATTATTGTTATCCAGTAAAACCTAATAATTGTTTGATCGTTATTATTAAAATATATCATATGAATGCCTGCCAGTCGTGTGTTGGTTTGCACCATTTATGGAGGTGATTTGCTCTTCAAGCTAGCCTTGGTCGTGCAAAACGAACGGGTTTGTGACAAAAGGACCCAAGGAACAGACAAACAGCCCAGCTGTGGAAGACACTGTTGCAAAAGAACCTTAGAATTTTGCCAACGAAAGTAAGAAAATATCAGGCAGCAAACGGTAAGTATGGCTTTTCAGCCGGACAGAGAAATTGCCACGATTATCAACATGTTGGTTGACAGTATTCTTATTCAAAGCAAATATAACAATTATAGCAAATGTAAGTAAGAAAAAAAACGTTTAATTCATTCAATTTATATTTCTTTATGTGTTTCTTTACATAATTGGTAACATTGTCTGTTTGCGAAGGGGTTTCCCCGAACAGAGGCTAATGCTGTTTGGTGGGGCCATGGCGTGGAAAAGTTTGGGAACCCCTGCTCTTTGCCATTGAGCTACTGCGCTTGCATCCATCATATTCTCTCATAAAAGTGACCCCGACCCATTCGTGAGCTGGGGTCAGGCAGGTTACAGGTCGACCTGCGCATCGGTAGAGTCGGGCAAACCGAAATCAGGCTTGGATGATTCATTATAGCAGCGGCTGCTGGACACGCTCACAGGTCCCAGTGGATGGCCAGGTCAGGACTGTCTAGGAAATCAGTGGAAAACACACTGGAAGGTGTGGGTGGTCCCAGGAGACCTGGCGAGAGGGGCTCCTCCTCACCTGAGGTGAGATCAAACCAATCCATACCGCGCAGGCCCAGCTCCTCCAACGTGGCGCCGAAAGTGTCCAGTGGGGACGGTGGAGGGTCCAGGATGCCGGGGGTGCACAACATCTGACCGTGCAGGTCATCCATCAAGGTCGCCAGCCCGCCGGGCTCCGAGCCCAGGAAGTCCTCCAGCCGCCCGCCGTTCCGGAGGTGACGCTTGTCCTCCGTGGGGTCGGCCCACATCGGGAGCTCGGACTGCGCCGAGGAGGCCCACTTTGGGGCGTCGCAGGCCAGCGGCAACATCGGGAGGCGGGGGGGAGGCGGGGAAAACGCTGAGGAGCTAATGTGCTGGTGGTCCAGAGAGGGGCGTGGCTTGCGGGAGGCGGGTTTTTCTACAAGGAGAAAACAGGTTTGGTTATCATACTTGACATGTTACATCACAGACAGACAGAATGAATAAGTGTTACGAGAAATTACCTTCCGTCTGCAAAATGGTGTCCAGGAAACCGTCTTCGTGCTCTTTGGCCTGAGGAAACACAACAGCGGTCAGCCAAGAGTTAGTCCCGACCTGGCGATTTGATTGGACAAGGTGAGAGAGCGAGTGCTGCACACCTGAGGCTATTGACTTCTACTTTAGATAAATCATTAGATTATACATATATTGATTGAGCTATTTGAAATCTACTGTTGTGTAGTTCAATATAGAACATGTATGTAACAATGAATGTATTGTTTCATTAATTGCATTAAAAAAAACAACATTTTTACTTTTTACTCATTTACATTTCAGAACCTGTACTTTCTCACTTTTACTTGAGTAAAGGAGTTGACTCAATACTTTTAGTTTTACCAGAGTATTAAACTAAAAAAAAAAACAACGATGTCGGCAGCAAACATTGCACATTTCAAAATGATTCCAAACATCCAGTCAGATAAGCGAAGCGGCCATACTTCTCCAGCAGGTGATGAGGCAGCAGATCTAACGGAGGCTGGAGGCAGAGAGCTGAACAGCACATCCAGACCCGGGCACGGCTCCTTGGGGAGATCAAAAGATTGAAATAGACCAGGGCGAAAAGGTTTTATTTGAGTTTCCAAAACGGCCGCATTTATTATTCATCGCGGTGAAAATTGATCCGGTGTTATTTGGGGATAACTTACAGCCGGGGTGGGAGGCAATGAGGTGCGTTTCCCTGACGGAAGGGTCTCTCCATCCCCGAGGACGGGCTGCGGGCCGCCGGGCGCCGAGAAACTGCGAGAAACTTCATTGCCACATTTGCCTCTCTGCCGTTTTGAAAGGAGGGGAAAGAAAAAAAAAAAAACTGATTTAGGGGAAGCACTAAGGGTGTCGTTTCAAACTCTTAGCCTCCCATCTTCGCAGCCCCCGGTTGTTTTACGGGTCACTGGAAGCGCGCTCGCCGGAAATCTCGCCGCGTTGCAGAGTTTTTGCACACCTGCAACTCGGCTCCGAGCGGGAGATCGCAGAAACAACTCATTGAACAAAGACGTGACGTCGGCTCGCGGCATAAATCACGCTAATGACGGGTGTCGTCGGGGCAATTAGCAAAGCCATAACAAAGAGCGTAATAGAGCCTAATAGAGGCGGACGGAATGATCAGGCATGGCTGCATCAGACGGCATTCATCATTCATTTTCTGCCGAGGACTCAGAGGAGCAGTTCTGTCGTGGTCACGTGATTACCGACCTACACTCCACCGGCCACAACACACAAGTTAATCAGCCAGACACTATAGACATAATGCATAGATGTGGTGAAAGGCAGTAGATTATATTTAAAAACATGTCTTCATCATTTCATTTCTGGATATTTTCTAACATCAGACACTTTGATTATTCAATTGGCAAAAGCCGAATATATGCCTATAAATAAATTAATAATAGTGGATACTAGCATTACTAGTAATGTAGTGGTCTTGCTCCCAGTTAGTTGCCATCTTGCATCCCCATATTTACATATTACTAAGGAGGCCTGGTGTGGACAATCCTGTCGGCTTGACAGCGTGCTTTATATTTACGTTGATTGCTCTCGTCCTCTAATAAACTAACAAAGAAGAAGGTGGACAAGGTATCCAGTTCTGTGTGTGTGTGTGTGCAGGCTACTGTAGTTCACGGGCAAGCTCGGAAGAGGGTGGTAAGTGAAAGAGCGCCGCAATCTAAAATGTGACCACTTGATGTCGCTGTTTTGTTGTTTCAAAATATGCAAATATTGCACACTTGAACCTTGAAGAGGAAGTGTTGGGATTAAGTATCTTGTATATAAGTAGCTATTGTTCAACTATCTGATGCATCTGTACGTTGAGTAAACCTTGTTTAAGTCCTATGTCCACGAGCAGGTGACCTGGATGCAGGTCTGTCACTGGAGCAACACAAAGCGACAATACTAAGCAATATTAGAACACGTAACTTGGCTACTGAAAATAAAGAAGCTACGTACCTCTGGTGCATTTCCCTTGATGTGACTTGTCAGGGCAATGAGGTAGTGATGACCGTTGCCGCCGGCGACCGCAGCTGGTGCGGAGCTGCTCCTCAAGATACCAGGTGGAAACGACTGCTTCTGAGGCACCTGTACAAAAGATTACAAAACGTTTGCAAAAAATAAAAATCATTCTTATTACAAGCCAATTTCTTAGCCTTTCCTGCACTGATAACCTCATAGCAAGCGTGACTGACCCGTGGTGCCTGTCGCTTCACCTGTTGTTGGGCCCGCAGCGGCGGCTCCCCCTGTTTGTTGACACGTGGCGCCACGGCGCCGTGCAGGGTGTGAGGCCGCTGGCTTCTCTGCTGCTGCAAAGGCAGAGTCAGTTTCTTCAGAGGCGCAGGTTGCTGCTTCTGTTCGGAGCACTTCCTCTTCTTCGTCTGGCAACTTTCCAGCGTCTGACGGATGCCGGTTCCCGACCTGTGCTGCTGCTGCTGCTGCTGCTGCAACAGTTTCTGTATGGCCTGTTGCTGAACAAACTGCTGATTGCTTTTCTGCAGGAACACACGCTGCTGGTTTTTGTGTGAGATATTCTGCTCGGATTTAATTGGCAGGCTCAGACAAGGGTGCAGCCTTTGAGTTGTCGTTGATGCAACTTCTTCTTTCTGTTCGACACTGACTATGACAGTTCCGCACGGTGGTGACGCTGCAGGCTCTGGTTTAACTTTCCCAAGAACCGGCGGCTCTGGGCCTTTGGACTTGTTCTTCCCTTGTTTAAGCTGCGTCCTCAGCGCCTCCACGAGCCTCTGTTGCTGCTTCACCAGTCTAATCAGCTCCTCTATCCGCTGGTCCTTCTCCTTCAGCATCTCGTCTTTGTCTATAGTCCCGACCGGAGCTGTGGCTGTAGCGAAGGAAGCTCCTGAAGAAGGCGAAACCAGAAGATGGTCGCAGAGAGGAGTCTTCTCAGTAGGGGACTCACAGGGTGTCGGAGAGGAGAACCTTGGCTCTTCTTTAATGGTGATTGCAAGTTCAGCAGGTGAACAGGGCGCAGGGCTCAGCTGTGGGATTGGCGACGTCACCTACACAGGAAGTACAGAAGGTAAAGAATTTAAAAACGACACCATCTAGCAAATGGAAATATTGATGCTGAAGGATGGGATTCATGTGTCCCACTTTAAGAATTAATATGTGGTTGTCAACCGTTGTTTTGTGTTTTGAGATGAAAAAATAGAGCTCATTTTGAAAGTTGTACTAATTAGGTCATTGCTGGGCTGTTGTCTCAGATGAGACGCTGTCATTGTAATAATAGTCATTCCTCGTCTTCCTATCTCATTTCATGCTCCTTACACTGGCATGGTGGTGTAAAATAAGTCTAGTCAATTCGCATGGTTTTGTTCGTTATGAGCCAATAGCAGGCCTTGTTTTGCACGAGCCAATAGGAAGCCTTGTTTTGCACGTGCCAATAGGAAGACAATAGGAAGATTTGTTGAACATGAACCAATAAGAAGCCTAATTTTGATTTTGCACGAGCCAATAGGAAGCTTTGTTTTAAATCACCCATTAGAAAGCCGTGACTTAAAAGAGCCAATAGAAACGCAATAGGAAGCTTTGTTTTATACAAGCCAATAGGAAGCCTTGATCTGAAATTGCCAATAGAAAGCCTAGTTTTATACGAGCGAATCGGAAGCCTTGATTTAAAAATGCCAATAGGAAGCCTCAAATTAAAAGAGCCAATAGGAAGCCTTGATTTGAAAGAGCCAATAGGAAGGCTCGGTTTGAAAGAGCCAACGGGAAGCCATGTTTTTCTTTAAGTTTCGAGTGTAGAGTTCTTCACTTGCTGCATGATCTACTATGGTTTTGATGTGAAGTTCACACCGTTTCATCCATGACATCACTGCTGACGCTGGACTCCTCTGAGCTGCTGCCATCTGGCAGGTGGTCAGGAGTGACGGCACGGGAGGGAAGCTGAACGAGGCCCGGTGCTGGTTTAGAACGTCCAACTGCTCTGGCTGAACACGGAGAGGTGGAGAAATGATGGCAGAAAAGCATGAAAAACAAAGGTCGGAAATTTTAGAAAGTCATCTGCACCGCTCGTCTTCCTATTCACCAAGATGTCCAATCAGAGATCTCTGAAGGCAGCCAAGCTCCTTTTGTGGCAGTTGCTGTTGTCTTGCTTTATGTCCTGTGCCTCGAGCAGCTGGCCCTGCGCTACCCCCTGCTGTTGGAGAAGCAGTACTGCCACCAGCACCACCTCCTCCTCCTGCTCCGTGCAGCTTTTGATAGGCCCTAAGACGCTCAATCAGGTCGCTTTTGGTGCCTGAGACCGGCAAGCTGCGCAGCTTCAGCTGTGACTTGAGCTCTGCCACCTGGACAAAAGAGGGAAAGTAAAAGGAAAAAGTAATGAGTGATGAGCGGACGCATGAGAGCAGGCAGCGGGGAAAACATTTAAACAGAGTAAAAGAAAAAGAATCGAGCAGACAAAGAGACAGCGATCCATCACTGCCTCCCTCAATCAGTGGCGCACAGGCAGTTTCTTTTCAGCAGCTTTTCATCCACCGAGACTCTTTTGCATATGTCAACTTCAATTAACCAGCTCGACGGAGAGACGCTGACTCCACATTGATTTTTTTTTTTCATTTGTTAAAATAACAAAAAAACAAAAAAACAATATCTTTTTTTTTTAACTTTGCCGTGCAGCTGACCTTCATCCAGTCTAGGTTTGGGGGCAGAGACACCAGGATTGCCCCACCTAAAGGTGCAGAACTCTGTGGGCTGCGGCTGACCAGGTGCGGCGCTGCACCTGGCTGCGGCGATGGCGGAGCAGGAGCAGCAGGTTGAGGAGGAGTGGAGCAGGTGGCCTCGTAGCCGGAGGGCGAAGAGGAGGGCGGCTGCTGGTCCGTCGGAGGCCTGTCGGTGGGAGAGACTTCCAATTTCAAAGGAAACTGAAGCAACCTTTTCCAAGCCTTGCGAGACGGTTGGGAAACTTACTGGGGCGGTGCTGGCAGGATGGCTTGGTAGCTAGGTTTCTGCTGCTGCTGCTGCTGCTGCTGCTGCTGCTGCTGCTGCTGCTGCTGCTGCTGCTGATTGAGGATCTGGAGCTGCAAGAAGAGCTGCTGCTGCTGGAGGATTTTGGCATAGGACGAGTCCAGATGGGAAGGGGGCTCCTTGTCCGCCTTCCGGTCAGGAGGGATGTACTGATGGTACTTCAGCTTTTTAATCTAGGAGGCAGTAAATCATCAGGAATGTGACGGTTGCCGCCTCAGTGATTTGTATACAGCCTTTTGGATTTAAATCCTACTGATAGTGTGTGCCCGGTATTTAAGGAAGGTACTTAAGGGACTGTCAGACGGGCTTCCTTAAAAAATGGTGGCGCAAGATGGCCAGGAGCAAAACTCTTATTTGCATATGTCACTCTTTATATTATATTTATATATCATTCAAGGTCCAATAAAAAAATTGGACCTTTAATGAAACGTATGTTTCAGTCAGTATTTGTAAGTTAATTTACCCTTGCGACAAATATCGTATCTCCAGTTGCTTCTACAATGTTGTCAATAACCAAGAGCAACTTTGACTTTTGCACGTTTTTATGGACAGACTCTGCTATCTGGAGGATGTACAGCCTCATTTTCATGGCTTTAATGACAAAGCCAATGATGGATTAAACCAGATGGAAACAAAAGGTCAACCCAGTTAAGTAGAACAGCTACCTTGGGCCTGTCGTCCTTTGCTCTCCTGTGTCTCTGGGCGAAGCGGTCGCTGTTTGCTTTAAGCTGGAGCGGGGGGGGGGGGGGGGGGGGGGGAAGAGGAATAGAAACACGTAAATTCAAACTGTCATTCAGTCATCAAATCCCGACACAGTACACTTGATACCTGGCCAGCACTGTCACCTACTTTCATCTGTGCTGCATTCCCATTGGCCAGCTGCAGTGGGGGGGAGGAGCCAGGGGTTTGAAGGAAAGGATGAGCAGGAGAAGGCACCTGAACCAGAATAATGAAAGGCATTTTAAAGTTTGTGTATTTCATTTCAGCGTTTTGCAGTGTTGACAAGTAATCCACTACCGTTATTAACTACTAAACTACTTTTTTTTTTTTTTATAGTAACAGAATAATGTAACAGGATTACTCTGGCAAAAATGATAATTATATCATAGTTACTTTATAAAATAACGATTCCATTACTTTTCTGAAATTATCCGCAAAATGAAATTTAGAAAAACAACCGAAAACAACGACTTTGCAGATTGTTGATGCAGGCAAAAGAAAAAACGCAATTGTGTTTGATAGCTGGAAATACAAACATTATCTTGAGTTCATCTCGTCTAAATGAAAGAATGTTGTGGTTCGTTGTACGCTATGTGCAGGAAACAAGACGTTCTGAACTTTATCTTTTTTTAAACTAAAGTAATTAGTAATTGATTACTTATGAAACAAAGTAGTTAAAGAACTAATTTGATTCATTTTTAGGAGTAATCAGTAATCAGTAGCTGAATTACTTTTATGGAGTAATCCCAACAACAATGGTGTTTTGTTTTAATTAAAAAAAAAATGTTTTTTAATACCATCCATAACACATTTTATACATATATTTTAAAGTGTAAAGTGCGATTTTTAGGGGTTTCAGTACGCTTACACATTCTGGGCAGTACGTTTTCATGTGTGTCGGTCGTTTGAAAAACAAGCCAAAGCAGTGAAATGAGAGAAAGAATTCTTCATCCATCATGAAAGGCAACACTGCTGCGAGCACTTTGATGTGGAGGAATTCGCCTTCCGTCCTCCTTTACCTGTGTGGGGGACGGGACGCTGCTGGTGGCCAGCGATTCTGGCGAGGAGAGCAGAGGCTGCGAGCCAAAGGGCCGCTCGTGGTGCTGCTCCGGAGACAGACTGCAGCTGCTGTCCTCGTCACATGACCAGCTGTCTTCTGATGTCTTCTGGAGGTGCAAGTCTTGGAGTGAGAGAAGTTTGGAGCGGGACGATGGAGGGAGGGGGAAAAAAAAGGGATTGGCAGATTAAAAAACAGGAAGGCTTCTTCTTCCAACATGAGCATCTGTTTTTCTCCCCCCCCCCCTCCCACCTCCGACGCTGGAAAGCTCCCGGATCCACCTCCTTTACTGATGGTGTGTGTGTGTCTGAGTGCGCGCGCCTGTGCTGGCTGCCAGCAAACATCCCTCCAAAAACCACAGCCAGCCTTTTATCACCTGCGCTCGCAGGTGTTGAGCCACGCCGATTCCGGTTGCCCATTCCAAAGGCTTCCAGCTGCGCCAGTGAACCGGCACCAGTGAAGTCGGCCAAAGTTAGTAAAGTGAGCGGCCGCGGCGCTTTCCTCTCTGAAGTCAGCCGCCAGTGAACAACAGCAGTCCTTTTTGATTCCAGCAGCTTATTCCGGGAATTTGAGCCAACAAAAAAAAAAAAATCACAAAGACGAAACAGGCCTGGTTAAAACAACAACATTCCTAAGGTGTTCACATGGACACGGAGGAACCTGTTTATTTACATCCCCGCGTGTATGATGAGCGCTCCTGTCCCAGTTTCTGATCGCTGCATCGTATGTTCGTCGCAGGGCTAATTAGAACTGGCACTTGGCAAACTGCTCGGAAAACACGCAGGAGATGAAAGATCAGTCGCATTAAAAAGCCGATGATGATGATGATGATGATGATGATGAAGATGAAGATGAAACACGGTGATGACACCATGTTTATTTTGCTCACTTGTCCTGTCCCCCTGACCCCAGTGTTCTGCACTCATTACTGATTAAAATGTGGTTGTTTTACAGCTGAGATGCTGGGTGTCATATCTGGGTGACACACATCCACAAGTGCATGAGGAATTAAAGGTTGCGAAGATTTCAGTGAAGCAGCCTTCAGTCGAGATGAATCTTGCTCCATTTTTAACAGCAGTTAACAGTTTACAGCCTCTCGCACATGTTTAAAAAGTGACAAAAATGATTTGGCCACAAACTGGACTTGGAGACGGGAATGAAAACCAGGCTCGGGGAGAGATTTCATTGACTTCTTGGTGCCCTTTGTGACATCACAAAGGGCTAAGTTCCTAAACTGAGCGTTCTCTAATTTCTGGGGGAGTTCACTGATGGTTGACGGAACACATTGGTAGTAAACTGCATCACTGGGACCTTTAAAGGAACTGCTCAAAAGCGAGACGCTGAAAGTGGCTATACAACGTCTCCGTCTGCTCCTCGCTGTTGTTGTTGTTGTTGTCGTCGTTGTTGTGCTGAGTCGCTGATTTTTTTTTTTTCATATCCATTTAAGTTCATCCAATTAAGGCTGGACACGTTCCCGCAGCAATGCCACGCGAAGGTTTCTGCCAACAACACAATGAAATTAGGGGGGAATTTTAGAGGGAATTTACCAGTTGAAGGACGAACGTTGCATCAGCCTTGAGACGTCCTCCTCCGAGGCCGCTCCTTCCTTCCCTCCGCCGCCCGCCTGCCCGCCCCAAGGGATGTCACGTAATCGTCTCATTTACACGCCGTCTTTGCCGGGATTCGCGGAACGGGCGGGGGGAAAAAAAGAGGCGTCTGACTTTCTTTTTCCGCTCCTGGATGTACGTTATTTAATTACGCGAGCAGCTGTGAGCGAGGACTTACACAGGAGGAAAAAAGACGAGGGAGAGAAAAAGCCGACGCTGGGCATTAATTCACCATCAGCAGGAAATGATGAAAAGACAACATGGGGCTGATTTAATACCCTGTGATCTAATAATGGGATGCACTGTGCCGGTGTGTCCCCGCCGCACACGGCCGGCTCAGTGCGTCTCCCCGTAGCAATATTGCTAAAGCCGTCTTGTTTATGGTGCTCCGGTGACAGAGATGGATCTTCCACTGACCGGGGTGGAGAGTTATCGATCCCGCGCTCCTCCCTCCGCACGTCAATCAAGCACCAGGGCCAACTGCCCCCGATGTGATCATTAATTAGATGGTATGAAAGTAAAAAAAAACAAAAACAAGAACAAAAACAGGTTGACGACTGGGTGCAAAATTACGACTGAGTGGGATTATTTTTCGCTCCTTACTACGGCAGCTCTTCATTTCCAGGGGAATGTAGGTTGTGAAAGATCATGGGATACATTAATACATTAGGCACGATTCTGGATTTAAAAAAAATCTTTTAATTTTGATTTTAAATTAAATAATTGTTTTAAGTGGGGACAATGGATTAAATTTTAGCATCCTTGCTAGTTCCGGTGTATTTACACTGTCCCATCCAAATCAATCAATCAACCATATGGAGGTTTCAAGCAAGAGGGAAGAACTGAGGTCATTTCTCCCAGCAAAGTCTCACTTAGGAGGGCACCTTTTAAAAATGTACATTTGACAGTATAGCACTACAGAGAGAGTTTGTCATGAGGAAAGTGGCTGGAGGTTCGATGGCTTGCCAAGACAAATCTACTAAGCCAATCACCCGAGAGCAAGTCACTGCATTCGGGCGGGCAGACGTGGTGAAGGCGACTTTGCTGGAGTTCAAAGGTCAAAAAGGGGATTGAAGTGACCTTAAATTGCGACATGGAGATTTGTTGGGGGGAAAAAGTAATTATGTGAGACCAGGGTGAGAGATAAAAATTAAGATTCCATTTAGACAACTGCGGTATTTCTTTCCTGTTAGTCGTCAGTGACAGTTCAGCGACTGGTGACAACGAGATGTTTTCGACTCCTAACGCACAGCTTGACATAATTGCATTTGAATCCTTTGTCAGCTGGCCTTGATGAGGGACAACGATGTGACATGCTCATTAGAAACCCAACACTATGATGAAAAAAAGTGTTCACTTCATATGCTGCGTCTCTGAAGCGTATTCCCACCGCTGCTGCTGCTGATGTTTCAATTAAAGGGCCCAGTTGGTAGCTTAATCAGAGACAAATACAGTAATTACACACGTGAGACGAGCTCATAATTGGCTCCGCTTGTCTGAAGTTATTCTGCCGGCAGTTAATTGGAGCCTGGCTAAGGAAGCATTGGTCGCCTGGTATGTATATATATATATTTTTTTTTTGGATCGCATGCAACATGTTTAACCGGTCCAGCCCAGCCCGGCCTGGGCCAACCTGGCCTACCTTCAATGGCCTGTTTAATGCTGCAGGGGATGGGCAGGATGTTCTTGCAGATCAGCTCCATGGGCCCCGGCCGGTTGGTGATCTTGTCATTCAGGTCGTCGGCGAGGCGAACTCTCCTCTGCTGCAGCTGCCTGGCCTGCGCCGACGGCTCCGCTGACGCCTCTGCGGAGGCAAAATAAAAAATCCGTCCGTGCGATTGGACCAGGATGATAAAAAAAAAATTCAATAAATCTGTCTCCGACGCTGACTGAAGCATCTGCGCAGCTCTCACCCTCCAGGATGTGCACCCGGATCAGCTCAGATCTCTCCAGTGGATTCCTCATCTTCTTCTTGAGACATTCTTCAGTCTGCACCAAGAAAGACAAACTCAAGAACATGAAGTCCGTCTGAAGAAATTGGACGTACTGCAGTTTTCACCATTTCTTATACATTTCTCCTACCCACTTTCTTAGAGATGGATAGTGAAGGTGATAGTGATGCGAATGTAAACTGCTGTGAGGTTTGAGGTCTAGTGAGTTCAGAGATGCTAATCTGCAGACCATGGTTCTCTTTTTGTCTTCTCTAACTAGTCTGACCATTCTGACCTCTGACCCCTGACATCGACAACGTTACTGCCATGTGATTGGCTGATTAGATCTTAGTGCTATCAAACAACTACCAGTAAAGAGGCTGGTGGGCAGAATCATTTACAGTCAGTCTGCAGCATCATTCGTAAAAAACAGACGCCACCGTGCATGAAGCAAATGGCGGCTTGCATGTCTTGCAGGATGCTGAACCCACCTGTGCTCGCTCCAAGCTCCGCCTCTGCTCGTGGAAGGCAGCTGAAGTTTTCAGTGCTTGGAGAAGGAGAGAAAAGTCAGAGGATGAAAGGGAGCGATGGCGTGGTTAACATGGTGCCGTGTGCATTCCGCTTTGTACTTCACAGCGCGGCTCCAGAGACATTACCAGCGAGAACTGTGCGGCTTGCGAACACAAAGGCTTTTTCTTTGGCATGCCACGTGTGTCCCTGCTCTCAATTTTACCAGCAGAGCAAAATGCATTCAATATTTCAGGCCGTTTTGCCATGAAAAAGCCTCTGTCGAGGGCCTGAGCGTAAAGGCAGATGGTTTCCGAGAGTTCCGGTCCAACCATCCTCTTTACGGCTCCGGAATTCATGGATTCTGCTAAAAAAAAAAAAAAAAAAAGTAAAAAAAAATTCAAAGATGACTTAAGCGAGGCTTCCTGTGGGCCTGTGATTATGCAAAAACCAAGGGGATTAGTGGTGCTACAAACCTAAAAGCCCAGAGGGTTGTCATGACACCAAAACCCGACCGTTAAAATACGTCAGAGGCGTCAGAGAGACGACTCTGCCTACGGGACAAGAACCTCAACTTTTTTTTTAAATAAGAATCATTTTACATGAGCAAGGAGAAGAGCTTGAAAGGCATCTTTCAATGGAATTGACAGCAACCGATTTATATTTTAACACAAGAGTCCAGCATCTAGTATTAAATGAAACATTAGGTATTTTGAATTCATAAAAAAGGTGTTTGTGTAACTTCCTTCCAATCATAAAATCCCCTGATAGGCCGCAGAAGGGGAAAAAAAAACTGTGCAGGCGAACTATCAGAAAGATACAGGAAGCTGCGCTTCTGACACCCGATTAAGCGTGAATGACAAACACGCTAGATGCACATAGATGATAACAAAGACCCAAGATCCTCTGTCTACATCAGAGTGTACTATGTCAACGGCGCAGAATGAATTCAGACTGAACCCAGCAGAAAACTAGGGCAAGCCACTGATCGTATGTAAGGCAACCTCATTTAACCTTGACAACAACTGAACGATTCCCATTGGGCTAAAACTTTACATTAGCATTAAAAGGGCCTTCTTGGGGCCTTGCGAAGGTATCATTATATTCAGTACTACTATATTCATTATATTAATCATTATATTCAGCTATTTGATACAATTATACAATGGCCTGGGAGTGGCATAAAGGGCAGATGTAGGTTGTGTGACCCGAGAGTGAACAACAACAGGAACTAACTTTATGCTAGCTAGTCACCCAGAGTGGCCCCAGGGACTGGAACTTTCCAACCTCCGGACTTTCCTTAAAGGAAGTTGTTCCTGCAGAGTAAGACCTGACCCACCTGACACAGACAGGACCATTTGGCCCTCTGCCAAATAAAGACCTGTTTCCTGGCTCGGACATCTGCCCAAAACGGGGAACAAAGACGGCAGCAACATCCAATCAGGCTGGAGGTGTGGAGACCAGACAGCCAATCAGAGCCAGAGGAGGACATCACCTGAACACAGCTGCACGGACATCTGTTTTCTTTCTGTGTATAACAGACTGGGTCAGGGAATAGAATAGGAGTCTGACTTCGCACTCCTATAACACAACCTAGCAAAAACTAGCCCAGGCAAAACAAAACATTTATTCTTGCTAGGGATAGAACTCAACCCAGAGCTCCGTACCATATATCTTGCCTATCTTGTTCATCTTTACTGAAACTGTTGAAGATTGATCTCGTCTTCTATTCTCTTCATTCAAAGAACACGCTTTGGCAGCACGACACTGGAGAAATGAGCAAAACCTACACTTGAATATTTGTGGCAAAAACAAATGCATTACTGTCCTAATATTTTCCGCTTGCAGCGTACAAGCACGCAAACGTGGAACTTGCAACCTGCCCGCTAGCAGATTAGCAACCCTCGAGGGGGAAGACCGCTGGTACCTGCTCAAGCCTGAGTTCACATGGCTGAGCTGCTGTCAACGCTGCTGGTGGCACGCTCACTGGTGCACGCCCTCAGGGCATCGCGCCCACCCTCGGACCCCTCACCCGTCCGCGAGGGGGGAGGCCCTCCGTTAGCTCGTGAGGTTGCCACAAGAGCTAGTTGTGGCAGTGACAGAGTTGGAGAATCGGCAAATGGGTGCCCGGGGAGCTGCATGATGGCTGCTCGCTACAACTGTGTTTGAGAAGGTCGTGTTGCACCGCTTATGTTTTTCAGACAGAAGCCATCCAATTTGTCTCAGTGCTAATAAAACTGAAACTCAAAATGAGGGCACATCCTGTCGTGTGTAGAACGAGACCATGAAGCTGGTATAAACTGTAATATGGGGGTGGCAAAGAGTCCTAAAGTTGTGGCCGTGGTGTATACAAGGTGTCAAGATAAAGAACGCTTGTTGTTCTACTTGTGTCTGTATCTATGTAGCAACAAAGCTCTGTAGAGGTCCCAGACCTGAGACCTGTAGACA